>NC_133389.1:3887500-4242500 GCF_047511655.1 Castor canadensis | reverse complement strand
GCAGTTATCATCAAATCATAATGATAGTTTGTTAGTTAAAGGCGATTTCAGTCTATAAAACTTTGATTACTAGAAATTTAGCTGTGGTTTTATGAGTTTTCCCATATGATTGCCCACAAATTTTTATGTTGACTAAAATTATAAATTGTTTAAACTGTTCAAACAAATTACTCAGCAATTAAACCTTCAGCAAAATTGTAATTCATTTTAAATTTAGCACAGAGGTTTGATGCTCTTTCTGAGGAAAACAACCAAACGTAACAGTAAAATATGTAAATTCAGTATTTTGCAAGAACCTTTTCCCATAGGACGTAAACATTCCCAGTACTGTGAGTAAAAGCAAACCTTCCACTAATGTGAGTTGATTTTGTAGTGTAGGATCACTGGAGAAAATTCCTGCTTTTGAACTTCATTCAGATTTCATTGTTTCAAACTTAAATTTTTAAATCTTTGTTTTATTCTCAATGTCTAGCACTTTAAGTTTTAATATTTAAACTCATTTGCAACGAAGTAAAGTGATATAACAGTGTTTAGTATTACATATTACCTGTGTGCTGAGAATGACATAACCTGAGAACATAAAAGGAGCAAGCTGGACATTGGTACCAGTATAGCATTTAAAAAGTCATTCTCTCTTTTCAATTGCAATCAATAGATCATAAGAATGTTCCCAACTTTAGTGAATTTTACTTATATATGTACTTCTATAGTACAAGTAGCAATAGGGTGGATATTTAACCATAACTTACATATTAAGGTATGTTTAACGTGCATTTGTAAATGAAGTTCTATTTTAGCACTGTTTCCATTCTTGAAAAACTTCATTGTTGAGTTTTTTTTTTTTGCCAGTTTAATAGCCAAAGTCTACCAGTACCTTTATATTTAGGTTGCCCTTCAATTTTTGCCCACAGTACCAAGGTCCATCAAGATCATTTGTTTCCTGCATGACTCCTGATGTTGGGAACCATGAGCCACAATCTTGGCTTTCAATAACTTGCATAAAAGCAATTTTCCAAAATGGAAGAGAGTCAAAAGCAGATCTTCCTGCATACACATGCAGGCTTTCCGTATATTTTAAACTTATCAAATAACAATGTTCATATGAACATAACCTGAGCACAAAGCACATTTTATCAAAAGGTGGAAATACTTAAACTTTGTGATTGCATTCTGAATTTGGTGTGCTTTATGTAATTCTTGATCTTAATTCTGCATCCCATTTTTCTTTTGCAGTTTGTTATTGTGATAATTTAATATACTGCGTACTGTTTTCAGTATGTTGATGAGGTTGTATTCTGTTTTCATTCTGCTCTTAATTTTCTTATTTCTCATCTTATTTTTGTTCTCACATTTTTCCAATAAACAAAACTTAAGTCATATTGGTCCCCTCCCCATCTTTTCTAACTGTTGAGTTCTTCAATCTTTTCCACTAGCTTTCTTACGGATTTGTTTAATGGAAATGAACTTCTAACACCTTGTCTCTTACAGTCCATGTTTTCTTAATCATATTAAGGTTTTTATCATTTAAATTCTTTTTAAGAATATGAGAACTTACAAAAGAATAATATTAATAAATATATATATGTATATATGTATGTGTATGGGTGTGTGTATGTGAGTACATACGCAGACATAGATTTATTGTCGTGATGAAAAGCCTAAGACCAGTCTTTATCTTTTCTTGTTGGAAGAATACCTAAGTTCTGTCCATATACAGTAATTGTTGATCAGAAACTTAGAATAATACCTGGGTAGAATGGAAGCCTAGAATCTTAAGAATTATATCTTTGATGAATATGGTTTTTATTGATTGTCAGATAACTTGACTTCATTTGTCAGTGGTTTACTCTGTCAGCAACAAAACACTTTAGGTAATATGTCAGTTTATCATTTCAGGAGCAAAATAATTAGCTTGTTCGCAGTCAAATTCATCATACCAGAATAATATCTTCAGTAATTTTATTGATGTTTCAAAAGGGCTTCCTAAAAATTGAAGCTTAAAATTAGATACTTAAGCATTTTTCTAAATTTGTTTCTCTTTGTTCTTTGGTTAAGACAAATGCAAAAATAACAACCCATATTTAGAGTGATATTTTATAATAATTTCTATTTGGAATATTTTGAAATTATGGTAATTGGTGCCGTATAAATTTTTAATCTGGATAATCATTAACTTTTTTTACTGTTTTTGTCTTGAGTATGATGAATTAAAAATAGCTAAGAAATCTAAAATATTTAGCTTGTCATATTATTCCTTGGTCATATATGTTATTAATAAATATGAGATTCATTTTATAAATGTTCATTTCCTTTATGTTTTGGTTTCATTATCAATTTACCATTTGTTCATTATGTAAGATTTATCATTTATATTGTAAATAGTTAAGTGTCGCAAATGTGGGCCATGAAAATGGCAACATATTCAATGGTGAGATACAATATTCTCTCAATATTTGATAGTGCTTTAAATTGCTAATTTTATATCTTCTAAATTTATTGATTTACATCCTGAAAATGAAGGATGGTTAAATACTTTTAAGTACAGATCTATACTTCTTGTAATTGAGAAGCACCCTACTATTTTTAGTAAAATATCATAGCAGATATCAAGTTCCTTGGTTTGGTTGCATTTGATGACAGCCATGCAGTACAGTAGATGCAGACCTGTCGTTAGCATGTGCCCTCTACATGGAAGAGCCTTCTGAACCTGCAGTCAACACCTATAGCCACTGCTAGTTATCTCTTAATCCATGCTGCTCACTGTGGAAATGACAGAAGGGTGTGCATTCCTCTGTATGAACAGTAAACGTTCCATGAATCTTGAAGTGCACAGCCCCTTCACAACCTCTTATTCTCACTTCATCTTGCTAAAAGCAATAGCTGTTCCTCAAAAAGCACATAACTGTTTGATTTTCCCTCTCATTTCAAATCAGAATTGCTTTAAAAATAAAACATTTTGGCCTCCAGTAGTGGTACATGCCTCTAATTTCAACACTTGGGAGGTGGACACAGGACAATGGTTCATGGCTTGCTGTGCAAGAGTTAGTGAGACCCTATCTCAAAACAAGTCAGGTTAGGTTGTATACATCTGTAATCCCAGCTTCTCAGGAGGCTGTGGTAGGATATAATGATCCTAGGCAGTCCCAGGCAAAAGCAGGAGACCAATATCTGAAAAAATTAACTAAAAGTGAAAGGATTAGGAGCATGGCTAAAGTGGTAGAATACTGGCCTAGCAAGTACTCTGAATTTACTGTATAATACTTCAAAACACAAAAACAATAACAAAACAAAATACAACAAAATGTTTAATTTTGCTTGTTAAAAAATGCAGTGAACAAAATATAAGTTCATCTCATTATTCAAGAAAAATTCAACTTCTGGGAGGAGGGAGGATGAAGGTGAGGGAATGTAGTTGATGGGCTTCATATACATATGTGAAGTGGAACAAGGATACCTCTTGAAGTTGCTTTAAATGGGGCAGGGAGGGAGTCGTGAGGGGGAGATTGTGGGGCAATCTGACCAATGGTCACAATGAATCTCCCCTGTATAACGAATATATCCTAATAAAACTAGAAAAAGTAAAAGAAAAAATAGAAAGAATATATCCTAATAAAAATGGAAAAAATAAAAACAGAAAGAAAAAGTCACTTTTAGCTGTCTGTAATGTCCATCAGTGAGAACGTATTCCAGTTCTTCTGTGTACATAGAAAATGGCGTTCAACATGTAACTATATACATGTATTTTTATCCACGATGTCTTGCAGCTTGCTTTGCTTATTCCATATGTTATGGATATTATTCTATGTCAGTTTATAAATATACAGATTTATGAGATTTTAATGCCTTATTATCTATTGTTTATTGCATAATAATGTCATGATTTACTGTTTAATGGGTTTTTATAGTACTTCTAATCTTTTATTGTGTAAACATTACTATATATAAATCTTTTCTAACTTTTGTATGTTGTATAAATTCCCGAACTGGTACCGTTGTAGTACAGGAATTTGTATATTGTTAAATTTGGTGTTTTCTATTTCATGCTTCCATCAGTAATGCATGATAGCCATTTCATTTTATGTTTGGTGGTGGGAGAATGTTACTTTTACAATTAGATAACACATTTTTTTTCTGTCAAAATTTAAAAACATAAAATTTCAAAAAAACAATTCTTATTTTCTTTGCTTCAGGATAATTCTGTAATTCATCCATTAATCATTCCTTTTTCGTTAATAATACTTAGATGGAAAATTGAATTTACATTTCCTTACTAAATACGTACATATTTTATTGAACCCTTAATTTTGCCTAGAAAATTTAATAGTTAAGTTTGCAATCAATTGTGAAGTAAGGATCAATGACAGGCTGGGCGCTGGTGGCTCATGTCTGTAGTCCTCACAAGACTCCATCTCCAAAATAACCAGACCAAAATGGACTGGAGGTGTGGATCAAGAGGCAGAGCACCTGCTTTGCAAGTGTGAAGCCCTGAGTTCAAATCCCCACTCCACCAAAAACACACAAAAACAATAAAAAGAATGGCAAACATGATAGCCAATGTTCTATCACAAGCTAGCAATAAGAGGAATATGTTTTTTCTTTTTTCCTTTTTTTAAACTTTGCCAGTCTGTACGATTTCTAAATTATCTCAGAGGAGTAGTAATTCACTAAGTACAAATCTGGAGCTGTTATGATAATATGATCCCCTTCCTTAAAATTTATTTGAGACTTTTCCTGGTTGTGTGTGATAGCTAGTGAGGTCTAGGTCCATCCTCACCAACCTGTAATTCTTTGCTGCTTTTTGTCCTTTGTCACATTAAATGGAAATTCTCTAAATGCCCCGTATTCAAAGCCTACACCCATCCCTGAGCTGATCAGAGCTAGTGGAGGTTGTAAATGGCATTTTGGATGTACTCCAGAATGGTCAGCGATTTGTGCTTGCTGGTAGTGTTGCTCCTCATGGAACTCCCTGTGACTCATGGATGTGCTCCTACCAGTTCTTGCCTAGTGGAGAGAGCCTGGACACGTTCCACTCCCAGAAATGGAGGACTTGCTCATCTGTGTGCATCTGTGCTGCATCCATGCACATTCTCCCAGAAAGTCTGCCCAAAAATGTTACCCAAAAGTCTGTGCAGCTGTCTACCTCAGTCCTTGCATTCTGCCAGAGAAGAATTCAGGCAAGCTGCAAAAGTGAAAGTGAGAGTAAAGTTTACTAGGAAAGGAAACTGGTACTACTGTTTATTGAGTTCAAAGGGGGTTGGAGCCTTAAGTCCCTCCCTAGGATCAGCCTTGACAAGGTTGATGTCAAGGTTATGGTGAAGAGGCAAGGGTAGGCTTATAGATTAACAAAGTACAAAGTGTTAATGGACCTGACCCCTAAGATATGGGTACAACCCTGGGTCTTTGTTTTGTTAAGTAAAGATGTTTTGCTTCAGGAACTTGACTTACTTTAGGTGGGTGACATAGAAACATCTTCTGATGTCCCATGGCCTCGGTGGGCTATTTTGATCCTAATGGGGACTGTTAAGTGTTCTCTCAGAGACAGTGTTGAATCCCTTATTTTAAATGTTTTCCTTTGCATGTCCCTATTGTTTATGGCTAACTGCTGCCTAACAGGGGACTTTACTTTATAAAGAGCTTAAAATGTCAAAATAAATTTTGTATTCTGAAGGATGCATAGTGCTAAGTTTTGGTAGAAAAATATTTTACTTGAACATACTAACTGTATTCATGTTAGATTTTATTAGATTTAGATTAGATTGTATTAGAATGATTTTAAAGGCAGACTTGAAAGAATGGGTCAATGTTATCAGAAGACATATAAGCTTGTTCTGATTCCAGATGGAAAAGAAAGTTCAGTATTTCTCCTTCTGTCACATTTATATGTCTTCAGAACCAGGGAAGCTGTGTTAAGCTACCTTGGTTCCATGTGTCTACTGTGAATGACAGAGATAATGTGGTTTTTATCAATATTAGTTCTGGCTAGGTCACTGTTTCAAAAAGGTCAGTAATGACAGAGCAAAAATTTTTCACAGGAATGCTTTATAATGTACCTTGAAAACATGAAGCAATTTATTTAACAAACTTGATTGACCTTGGCTACTTAGTACAGGTTACATGCATATGAGAAGCTCAGGACCTTGCCAAGAATGCAGAATAGCATGAAGGCATAGGGCGCCTCTTCTGTCCACAGTCTTTGTGAGACCGGTAATACCTGATGTGCCCTGCAATGAGAAGACTGATTCAAGCTTACTTCACTTGGAGCTGGGCATGTTTTGTTGTCTAAGATATGAAAAACTTTTATGTGGAATTGTTTATAAATCATCACACATTTGTAGACCAGTTTAGAGATTTTATGAGATGAATTTTTTTAAAAAAATTAATCAGTTTTATAAAATTTCCATCATCAACAAATTAACAATAACACAAACCTTGCTGAAGTCAGGATTGTAGCTCAGTGTGTGCTTACTAAGGCTCTGAGTTCACTCCCCAGTGCCCAGAACCCCAAAGCAATGCAAAAAAAGTACTTCTTTCTATTTTGACATTAGCCATTTTGTTTTTGAAGCCGGCTATCCAATCACAGTTTTTGTATGCAATGCCATGTGAAAAATGCCTAGCATTACCAGGCAAGAACATATTAATTACTCTAATTAACATGTGACTTTAGAAGTTTTAGAGTAATCAGCATGCGGCTCATGGTTATTTGTATTCTTGTGGGAATTTTTCACCACCAGATGCAAATACTAGGCTAAAAATATTGCCTGGTTTGTATGTAGTGAGAATATTCATTGCAGTAGTACTGTACATCTAAGAAAACAGAAAGTAATTAAAATGTTGATTACTATAGTAAATCTCTAAAACATCCGATTATTTGTATTTCGTTTGTGCTCACATTTCTGAAAGTTAGCTATTGCAAACAACTTACTATGATTATTCTGATATCCTCCGGAAGGTTAGCTGAGTTGTTTCCTATATTACTTAGGAAAAAATTTCTTTTCACAATTGAAAATGTCAGCATCAATTTAAAGTAACACTAAGCATGTGCTTGCTTTCTGAATATTCTCCTCCTCCACCTCCCTGCAACCGCCCTGCCGAGGATCTTGCTGTGACAGTTTGATTAGATCATCAATCCTCACTGTTAACAGCACTTTTCCTGAACACCTGGGCTGCTGGGTCACATCTGAATTCAGCTACCGTGCTTTTGGTGACCCGACGTGCATTCACCATAGCAATTTACATTACGTGCACAAATTAAAAGTTACCTTATAACAACAGTTTACTTTAAAAAATGACCTCTTTTCCCCCATGTTGAAGTTCTGTTTTGTTATGGGAGTCAAATTTTTGTATGATGAAAGTTCTTTCTAGAACACAGCCACCCGCCATGATGAAGGTGTTCCTTTTTTCTTTTCACTTTTCCTCTTAGATCAGAATTCTGTGGTGAAAATGATCTTGTTTTTCATCATCTTGTGCTATTTAAAAATCTGCTTTGATTATATTTTTAAATTTTATCACAATTTCAGCCTAAATAAATAATTGAGTTTGTCATACAGTGCTGAAAATGTTTCTGCTCCTAAATTCTCCACTTGAACTGTCACAGCGTCTGATTTATAATTTTCTATTTATAGTTGTAGTGAGCGAGTGAAATACCTACTTACATTTTCAGTGCAAATTGTTTAGTAGTAGACTGCAACATAAGCTAGTGTTAAATCTAGCATTATTGGATTTTTGATACCATAATTATCTTTGTTTTCCCCATAACTCTTCCTTTTTGTAACAAGGGGAGGAAAAATGTGAAAATTTTACCATTAAAATTTATGGTGCCTGTACTCTGGAATAGAGATGTGCCTTCTGTTGTCCAAGCAGTGCACTCCTATTGATGTCTAAGCAGTTAGGTGCGACAGAGACACTGCACTAAAGAACGTCTCTACGCATCCTGGGCAGAGTGGAACAAGACTCTGTGAATTCTATCTGTGGTTTTAGATGGTACTTTCTGATTTTAACATGTCAGTTGTTGATTGTGTTAAGGCAGTTTGACCATTGTGCACAGAAGGGAAGGTGGAGTGGTCTGTTGAGAAAACCATGGTGCTCCTACTTGCTTCTCCATGCTTTTGCTCTCTTTCTTTTTCCTTCCTTCCTTCCTTCCTTCCTTCCTTCCTTCCTTCCTTCCTTCCTTCCTTCCTTCCTTCCTTCCTTCCTCCCTCCCTCCCTCCCTCCCTCCCTCCCTCCCAGTCTCTTTCTTTCTTTAAGGGTGGGGGGATTAATGATTTTCTTTTTTTTTGATTGTGCTGGGTGGGGGTGCATTGTGGCATTTACAAAAGTTCTTGTAGTAAATATATCAAATATATCATACTTGAATTCACCCCCTCCACCATTCTCCTTCACCCCCCCCTCATTCCTGGAATAGTTTCAACAATACCACTTTTCCATTTACATACATGTGTGTGTTTACACAGTACTATGTTCACCCCCCCATTTCCACCCCCCGCCACTGGTACCATTCCCCCAGGCAGGACCTGTTCTCTCATCCTGCTCTCTGATTTTGTAAAAGAAAAAAAAAATAATGTTTTAGTTTAGTTTGTTTAAGGTAGCTACGCAGGGAGTTTCCTTGTGACATTTTCATACACATATGTATTATAGCCTCAATTGGTTCATCTCCTCTGTTTTTTTTTTTTCTTTCTTTAAACCTTAGCCCTTTTGTTATGGTGATTTCAAATTGGTTTAAAAATTCTGTATTCATTCTTGTATAAATTTGTTAGAAGACCCCAACGGTGTACACATTACATAGACCTTCTTTTTCAAACACACTTTTCCTATTGATGTAAATCTTTTGGAATCATTTGATTTTTAAATGGCTCCTGCACATTTCCTAGAGTGAGGGAACATACTTTTAAATACTAAATATTATATAAGATTAGTTTGTGAAACTCAAAGCCAACATGTGTGCATTTAGGATTTCTACACCTTTCCTGAGCAGTGAATGACTCTTACAGTACTATAACTGTAGGCATTTATATCCCCGTTAAACTGTATCTCTTACGTTTTCATTAGCATAGGTAATGTCCTGAAAACAAGTTTATCGTATCTCAGAATGTTTGTGACAACCATAAACTCCTAAGAGTTTGACAGTGACCCAGTGTGATACTTTTAACTGATGTGATTAATAGCCAATTAACCTATTTTTAATTCATTCTTTGCTGTACACAGCCACGTGACCATCTCAGGTTCTTTAAATCTTTTTTAGTTTCCCTGTATAGAATTGTAGAATGAAAGCTGGGCCTGGGGTTAGAAGAATTTAGTTCCAGCTGAATCCCTAAGAAGCCTTTTTTCTTTGGAGAAATCTCTTTATTATTTCCTGGTTTCATTATCTGTAAAGCTAATAAGACAAAATGCAGACTATTGTGGGATCAAATAAGGTAATGAGAAGTACTGTAAGGAAAATAAAATAGTATGTCCTAATTAAGAAAACTCTAGCATAAGATTATTAGATTCTGGAACCTTAGTTTTAATCCCCATACTTCCATTGTGTTAATGGATGTAATCTGGCCCAGTTACTTAAACTCTGTTTTGTAGATTACTCTGCTAAAAAGTGAAGACTAACACTTCTTAAAAACTTTTCTTTGGCTGGAGGTGTGGCTCAAGCAGTAGAGCACTTGCCTAGCAAGCTGGAAGCCCTGAGAACCACTTAAAAAAAATGTTTTCTTAAGGAGTAAACTGCATACAATTAAGTGTAAACATCACATAGCAGAGTGGTTTAAAAACAGGATGTATTCTATCACTGTGTCACCTTAATTTCATGCATATTATTTACCAAAGTTTTCTGAGACTAGTCTTGGTTTTAAGCTCCAGGAATAAAATACCTGAGAAAATTAACTTACAAAGAGAATAAGGGTTACTGTTACTGTGGCTTACAGCTTTGGAACACATGTCCACAATCAGACTGATCCATTTCTTTGGCCTCAGGGGGGTTGTGCCAGATGACATTGGTAGGGGACACATGGCAGAGCAGACTACTCATCTCATCAGCCAGGAAGCAAAACTTAAAGTGGAAGGGGTCCGGGCTCCACTGTTCCCTGCAAGACGAGTCTGCAGTGACCTAAGGACTTCCCATTACTTTCCACCTCCAAAAGGTACTCTGACCTTCCAGTAGTGCCACCCTAGGAACCAGCGTTATACACCTGAGCCTGTAGGGGAGACTTATCCAAACCCTGGCAAAGAGTAAGATAAATACCCTTTACCTAACCAGTTCATATTCTCATGGGGGAGTCAGAATCTGGACACATGAGTACACCAGGCTTTTAGGAAGCAGTGGGTGCTATGGAGGTAAAGATTGTGTGCTAGGAACAGGATGTCCGGGGAGGGTGCATGGGAAACTGATTTTTAAGTAGATTGTTCTGGGATGTCAACTCCAGAAAAAACTCTGGATAGGGGATAATTGTAGACTAACTTGTAGTCATAAGAAATCATCCAGAGCCTGAGGCATGTACAGTAGAAATTTGAATGATGAGAAAGAATGTATCACAGAGCATTCCAGGCAGACAAAATAGAAAGTGCAGAGTTTGTGAAATAGGACCTTAGTGTGGGAGCCTTTGTAGGTGTGATGTACATATGCACAGGAGTAAGCATCTTAGACAGATATGTGGAACATGCAGTTCACACGGGGTCTTGAGAGTCATGGGGAAGAGTTTTTTGGGAGGATGTGAATAGGGTGAGTGACACTTTGAAGACCTACACTGGTTGCACTGGAGCAGTGCTGACAAGCCCCAGCAATAATTTTTTTACAGTTTTGTAACTCCCCACATTTGTAAGTTGATACTCTAAACATCTGTATCTTAAGTATAAATAGTGGACAAGATATTTCTAGTGTAGAGTAAAAATAATCCTTATTCCACCTAAATTGTGTATGCAGTGGAACATGCATAATACCAAAGATTTGATACCCACTGTTATCCCACTTAAAATATATGAATAAACCCTTTAACTTGGACAATTTATACTGTTTTCTTCTTGAACTCATGTATCTATTTCACCTTCCCCACAGATTTTATTTTGTAGTATTTATATTTGCCAGTATTTTAATAGTCATCCTGTCATGTCTGAGTAACAATATATAGTCAGCTTTCTGTGTGAATTCTGCATCACAGATGCAATCAACATTGGACTACAAATGAATGATATAGAAAGGGGCAAGGTGTGGTGGTACATGCTTGTAATCTCAGCTATGTGGGAGATGGAGGTAGGGCGATCACATTTAAGGATGGCCTAGGGGAAAAAGTAAATGAGACCTTATCTCAACAAACAGTTGGTTTATGCCCGTAATCCCAGGAAGTGGAGGCAGAAGGATCACAGCTCTTGGTGGAGGATGGGGGAGGGAAATCTCTAGGCGCTGTCTGAAAAAATAACCGAAGGTAAATAGGTCTGAGGGTGTGGCTTAAGTAGTAGAAGGCTTGCCTAGCAAGTAGGAGAACCTGAGTTTAAGACAAAGGAAACATGCTAAAAAAATTGCATCTGAACATATACAGACTCTTTCTTGTTATTTTCTCGAAACAATATAGTATAACAAAAGTTTGCTTAGCATTTATGTTTTATTCTATATTATGAATAATCTAGAAATGTCTTAAAATATATAGGGGTATTTGCATAGGTGATACACAAATACTGTGTCATTTTAAATGTGCCATTTTTAGGGCCTTGAGCATGTGAGGCTTTCAGTATTTGTGAGAGTCTTTAGTCTCTGGAACCAATCCCCTATGATACCCAGGGACAATTCACGCACACGCACAAACACATAAAGGTCTAATAAAAATTACTTATAAATACTACTAATACACAATTGATTAAAAGAACAAGAAAAACTATAAAAAGTTTGCTGATTATTAAACACAAAATGTGTAATGTCATTGGGATTCGTCTCTTACTGCAATGGAGAGGGTTTTTATACCTGTGTGTGCATAGATGAATATACTCATATTTGGAGTGGCACAGTCTGGTGGGGACGCATAGTGGACGTGAGTAATACTGAGATCTATAAAGGATTCTTATGAGTGGAGTTGTAAAGAGTGCCAGGTGCCTTGTTTATATTTTACATATGTGTTCGTATTGCTCGGAGTACATCATGTGATGCTGCCACTGACATTTTTATAAAGTTAGTGTGGCTCCCAAGACTCTGACAGGACTATAAAGATGCAGGGGTGTTTGATGAGTGACCCGAATGGGTAGTACATGCAAGTTGCAAACACTGAAGTTAGTCAGCGTTTGATAATGTTCCTCCTTGAAGAAAATGAAGATGTTACCACTGAGTCATTTTTCTTTTATTGATGTCTTACTGTCTCTGGAAGGGAAAGGTGGAAGTTTTTACCTCTTGCTCTTTGAAATCACAAGGCCTGTGCAGGGGAGAAGGTCCTGAGCCATGCTGAGGGCGTGTACTCTCTGTCCTGTCTTATAGAGGAAAGGTGCAGAGAGGTGCGGTTTATAAGAAGTTATCCTAAGGAGTCTTAAAAGACAACTGTCAAACGTGGGTGATCTGACTCTTCTACATGGATTGGATGTACTGTGAGGTCTTTTAGTTTTTTAGTTTTCTTGACATCATCATTTTTACCTGAGTGAAATGAGACTTCACTCTCTCAGGCATTTTACCTCTTCTGTTTTACATTCCTCCCATTAGAAGTGGTGTTGTTCATGGATGACTTTGTAGTATGAGTGAGGAGCCACAAAGTCTGATCAGAAATTGTTGGCCTTATTCCTGTCCCATCTCTAGTATATCTCAACTTAGAGCATGTGGAATTAGGCCTGTGTCCTGTGTCTAATAGCCTCCTTGTCTCAAATATATAGAAATATAGCAAACAAGCAAAGGTCAACAATCTGTACTCCAGGTGTATGGCATTTTGCTTTTCTCCCTTCCTCCCTCCCATCTGTCTGTCTGTCTATCCATCTGTCCATCCATCCATCCATCCATCAACAAGGTCTCACTGTGGAGCCCAGACTGGCCTGGAACTCAGGATCCTGATCCTCTTGTCCAGTGTCTTATGTGCTGGGATTATAGGTGTGAATTACCATGCTGTGCTACCATATTGGCAGCTTACATAGGCTTTTCTTTTTTTATTTAATTTATTTATTTAATTAGTTAATTTTTTTATTCATATGTACATACAATGTTTGGGTCATTTCTCCCCCCTCCTCCCACCTCTCCATAGGCTTTTCTAATGGCAGTCACTTCTCTAGGTCCCCTTTGAGTTTGACCACTTTGGAGGAAGGTAAAGAGGATGAGTGGGAAGACTGACTTTTTTATGTTAAGGGTGAGGAAAGAGTTTTGAGATAAATATGATGTAGGAAAGGAGAGTTAGCATGTGGTTCTACTCCAAGATATTTTTTAGGCTTAGCAATAAAATGAAATAGACTAAATCAGAAATACATTTCTTAAAACAATCTGTACTTTATGCACCCTTAGAGTGCTTGGGGGGGTAGTCACTGGTCTAAGTCTGAAATTGGGACAGAGAGAAGGTATGAAAGGAGTTTGTTAGCTTAAGGGACAGGTGACAGTGGTTTGGGCATCACTCATGGGAGTGGCCAGCATGTGATAGATTTTGAAGGCTGAGCTCATGGTACTTACAAAGGATAAGTGCATGTTAGATATGAAGTAGAAAACTCAAGAATGGAATCAAAACTGGGCAAGTGAAGTTGCCTTTGTCTGAGGTGGATAAGATTGTGCCCACATTTCGAGATAGGTTTGGAATAAAACCACCCACTGCAGTGGAGAATCTGAGTAGGAAAGTCGCCTTTGTGATTCTAAAACAGAAGGCAGACGCCAGGTCTGAATAGCAAGGTGTATACTGGGATTCAAAGCTCTAGAGTTGTAAAGGGAAGGGTGAGGCCAAGGCTTGGAAGTCCACTGGGACGTCAGGGAAATGAAGAGGACACTGCAGTGGACTCTAAGAGAAACATGGTAAGGGAAGGTGGTTCATGTAGCCTTCTTAAAACCAAGTAACAAATGTGCTTCAAGAAGATGCTTATTATGTAGGATAGATATTATTAGTAATATCAGTTACACAGAATTAGACATTCAGACGCTTAAGGAATCTTACTGAATTCATGATTGTTGAAGTGGATGGAATTTGAGATTTCCATGTCCTAAGCCGTAAGGTTCTGGAATTTCAGACTTCAAGATTGTGCCTGGGCCTCTCTGCTCAGAAGATTTGCTAAGTTGTGCATTTCTGGTGATGGTAGTGACAGCATAAATCAGTAGGTCTCACTCCTGTGATTGGCTTCTGTGTTGTTTAAACAGTCCTCAGGTTGTTCTGATAGAACAAGTCTGTCCCATACAGCCCCACATCCTTCTGTGTCATGTGAGTGAGGACAGAGTTGTTGCTATGGAAACCACCCTCTCTGGTGTGGTGTTCTCTCCTGTGCCTCCTCCACTAATACATGACCATACTGCAAGTGCAGTGGTGCACGTCTCTGGTATTGTTCTTCCTGGTCTCCCAGCAACTTGTTTTCAGATGTTTCCAAAAAACACACATTAGAATATTGTGGTTTTTTTTTTTTTTTTTTTTTTTCGGTATTGGGGTTTGAACTCAGATGCCTACATCTTGAGCCACCCTGCAAGCCCTTTTTTTTGTGTGCATATGATGGTTTTTTTTCTGAGATCGGGTCTCGCCAACAATTTGCCCTGGCTGGTTTCAAACTGCGATCCTCCTGATCACTGCTGCCTCAGTAGTGTAGACATGAGCCACTGGTGCCCATCTTGTTTATGGTTTTGAGGTTAGTTAATATTACTAGAGGACTTTATATCATGTTTTGTTTTTATATTTTTAAAAGATGGTAATTTTATGGATGGCATTTTGCCCATCATAAACTTTTATATGTTTTATTTGGTTTTCTCTTATCTTTTAAGATGTTGATGAAACTATTCAATATATATTGTTTTATTTAAACATCAAAGATGATGCAGTTTTTTTGTTAGTAATCCTATTACTTGATGTGCTGAGTGGCCATTTTAGAATTTATTAGGATTATGCTGTTAAATTCCTATGTCTGTTAAAGCAGAGTAATATTTTATAGATGTTACACTGTTAGCAGATAGAGAAGGAAATACCTAACGGGATTTGCTCAAATACCATTTCCTATCACTGTCAGGTCAGGCGGGTACAGCTCACAGTTTTATTGTTTCATTTTACTTTTCACTTTTTCTCTTCTTGATGATATTAGGCTGCTGCTGTACTGCTTTAGCCACATTCCCAGCCCTATATGCTTTGGTTTTTTGGGGGGATAGGATCTTTTGTTTTTCCTAGGCCACTTGGACCTCAGTTCTCGGTACTTATGCTTCCCATGTGGCTGGATGACAGATGTGCACCACCATATCTAGCTTTTTTTAATTGAGATGGTGTCTCACTAAGCCCTTTGTCCTGGCTTGCCTGTAACTGTGATCCTCCCAATATGGGTATCCAGGGTTGCTGGGATTACAGATGTGCATCACTGTGTCTTGCTTTCTCTTTTACTTTTTAAAGCTACTTTGTTCTCTGTTCTTTGTTGTTTTGGGATTCCCTTTGGCTGTGCTTCATTCTTGTTTTTTCCCTTGGAAACTCCTGGCATTTCACCAATATTCTTATTTCCTTCTTCCCTTAGAGTAATGCAGGACAGCAGAGTATTTTTCACACAGTTGTGGATTTGAGTTTTGGTTCTGCCACTTACTCATTGTGAGACCTTTTGGCAGGTAGGTTAGAATTTCTGTGTGTGGGAGGAAGTAATGAAGATACTTACCCAAGAAGGCCATGAAATGTAAATCAGATGTAAATTTTTCAGCACATAGGAAACTACTTAGTAAATTGCTTAGAAGGACTTTAAAAAATTATTCAGACGCCAGGTCTGAATTTTTTAGGTTTACCTAAAAAATTAGTTAGCATTTGTTGCCCTTAATGCAGAGAAACTAAAGCAGATACCTTAAAAGCAACTGAGGCCAATAGGATAATGGGACCAGGAATTAGAGAAAAGGTGAGATCAAAAAGAATTAACCTAGAAGGTAACACACACGCACAGGAAATTAATGTGAGTCAACTCCCTGTATAGCTATCCTTATCTCAACCAGCAAAAACCCTTGTTCCTTCCTATTATGGCTTATACTCTCTCTTCAACAAAATTAGAAATAAGGGCAGAATAGTTTCTGCTGGGTATTGAGGGGGTAGCGGGGAGAGGGAGGGGGCGGAGTGGGTGGTAAGGGAGGGGGTGGGGGCAGGGGGGAGAAATGACCCAAGCCTTGTATGCACATATGAATAATAAAAAAAAATCTGTGTTTAATGTAATTTTAAATCCATGTCCTGATAAATAGCCAGAATTGGATTTTCTTATAATTTATTAATTTGTGTGGCAGTACTAGGTTTGAACTCAGTGCTTTTCCCTTGCTGGCAAGCACTATACCACTTGAGCCCCTACCCCTTTTTGATTTTGATTTTAATTCAGGCATGATCTCACATCTCCACCTTCTGTGTAGCTGGGATTGCAGGGATGTGCTACCATGCTCAGACCTATTAATTTTTTTAGATAACCTGTTGTTGATGCTTTGAAGACAGTTCTTCCTTTCATCTCTATTGCTGTTATTATTTTCTGTTTTGTTTACAGCACTTAGTTTTACTGTGTGTGCATGCATGGGCGTGCATGCATGCCTCTGTGTGTGTTGGGGGCTAATTCTACTCAGAGATCAAATGACCTTCTTGAATGTGAGTGTCCATGCCATTCAGATGTGAATATTGCTTCTGTTTCTCTCTTCTTTCTGGGGCTCTAGTACTTGCATTGCTATTCTGTTTTTATTTGTGGTAGAACTGAGGTTTGAGCTCAGGGCTTTGTACTTGCAAAGCAGGTACTCTATCCCTTGAGCCACACCTTCAGTCTATTTTGCTCTAGTTGTTTTCTGAGATGGGGGTCTTGCTAACTATTTGCTTGGGTTGTTCTCAAACCATGATCCTTCTGATCTCAGCCCCCATAGTAACTGGGATTATTGGTGTAAGCCACTGGCACCTGGCTATCATTGACATTTATATCGGTCACTCTTACCTCTCTCACTGTCATCTATTTTTTCCATTCTCCTTTATATTGAGTTTGATATTTTCTGTTGACTGTGTCTTAGAATTCACTAATCCTGTCCTATATACTGACTTGTTCTTTCAGACCATCCAAAGAAATCTTAATGAAAGATACTTATTTTTTATTTACACTTAATATGGTACACGTTTAGGGGGTAGTATGTGAACTTTCAATACATGTATACATTGGGTAATGTTCACATCAGGTAAACTTACATATTTCTTCAAACAGTTACCATTTTTGTGTGTGTATGTTGTAACATTCAAAATCCTTTCATTCTGTACATTGACTTTTTAGGGTTAGTATGTTCACCTGATTTTTTTTTTTCATGTGATATATAATTTTCTTATGTAGCTCTTCATTTTTCTTCTGTTTTTGTCCTCCTTTTCTTTAAAGTGGTAACCATATTTATTTTAATATTTAGTTACTTTTACCTGAATTTTTTTGTTTGTATTTTATTTCTTCTTTACATGTCTGGTAATTTCATGGTTGTATGTTCAATTTGGTGTGTTAAAATACTCACCAAGTTGGCCCTGGTGGTGTGATCTACCAGGGAGGATGATGCTTTTCCTGTTGGGTAGAACCTGGGAATGGGCTCCATGGGGAGGCTGGCTGGCTGGCTGGCTGAACAAGGCTGTTTTTCTATTGCTTTCATTGGTTTTGTTTATGGAATTACCTGCATGTGGCCTGTCTCCCTCAGCTGGGAAAACTGCTGGAGGTATACCCATGTCCTATAAAGGGTTTGAGCTTTGTTCTTTGGCTTCCCCCATGTATCCTCAGAGTTAGACAAATCTTTTAGGGGTGAGACTATTTGTGGCAGGTCCCTTCTCTCCAGCAGGATTTCCTGTCCTCTGTGCTGTTTAGGTCACAGAAAACCACTCTGTCTACCTCTCCCTCCCCCGACCCCCTCTACCCCCAGTACCACCTTACCAAAGTCAGGGTCCTGAAGTGATTGGCTCTGAGTCTGGATGTCCTTCATTGCCACTGTTCCACCAGCCCTGCGTGTGGCCAGCCTTTCTTTTATGTCAGTGGAGCTTCTTGCTCCAGCTCCCTAGGTGAGGCTCTTTCATCTAATTCCTCTAGCTCCTGAGGTGGAGCTGAGAACACCCTTGTCATCATTCTCACCTTTTCTGGTTGTTGCAGTCAGAGCTTTAGCTTGAATTGCCAGATATCCTATGAGGAAGTGGCAGTCCTTAATTTTGTACAGTTTAGAAGTTGTGATTTGTTAATATGTCTTTAAAGTAGTATGAAAAAATTCCTGGCAATGGAGTATAGGGAAAACGATGCAGTGACAGGTGTCCTTTGTCTGCCTTCTTCACCGAGTGTATGGTTTACAGTCTTCCTTCTACAAGGGAATGTTTAGTTTCTAGTGCTGATATTGAGACATTTGTCAGGAGCATTAAATAAAATTCCTGAAGCAAATTATCCTTTTCATTTTTTCAATGGAGGGTGCTGTTTTTAAAAGATCTTAAACTTTGGTTAAATGAACTGTTTGTTTATATTATTTATTTATATTTTTGAGAGTCTCCCTTTAGTTCAGGCTGGCTTTTAAAACTCTGAATCCCAGTCTGTCAAGTGCTGGGATTACGGGTGTGCACCACTATACCATGCTCCTGTTTTTATGCCCCCTGCCTTAGCTGGGTAATGGATGTGTGCCACCATGCCCAGCTTTTTTTCCCTTGAGAATTGTGTGTCCAGACTGGCAAGGATTAAAGGCTTGAGTCACCATGCCTAGGTTATTTGAATTGTTTATAAGGATTGATTTAAACATGGGATTTCTTGTATGGTGGTATATAGTTCAATTACTGAAGAATAATCAATAAGATTATATCTTCTGCCAAAGTATCTGGTCCTCTGTACTGTGGCTAATGTTTCATAAACAACAAAGCAAGCAAAAACAAAGACACAAATTTTGGGGTTTAGATGCAAATTTTACAAAAATGGATCAACATTTTGCACTCCTAAAAATGATTTTATATGATTGCACAAATTTGGCACATATATTTTAGTGAATCTTTAATTTTCTTTTTATATATTTCTTAAAGACATTCATATAACACATTAGCAGTTCCTTATTTTTCACTTAATATGACTTTTTTATGTATTTTCACACATAAAATATCATGAATTTTTTATGATAAATATACAATAAATTTTACTGATATTTATGAAAACATCCAAAGCATATACTTTGATTAGTCTTTTATTTCCTATTCATACTATAAAAATGTAGAAATAAATGAGCATAGTTAAAAGCATAGCAAAAATTGTATTCTTAAAAAGTGAAATGGTGTGGTAGGTTCGGTGGCTTACACCAGTATCTACTTGGGAGATTGCAAGGATCCGTGTTCAATGCCAGCCCTTGCAAATAGTTCTCCAGACTCCCTCTACCAAATAACCCAAGCAAAATGGCCTGCTGATGTGGCTCAAGAGGTAGAGCACCTGCTTTGTAAGTGCAAAGCCCTGAGTTCAAACCATTAAAAAAAGAAAACATACTAAAATGGCATATATAAAGTCAGGATGGCCTCTCTTGTAGTCTATATATTTCTATGCTACCATATGTGATTTCATTTTTAGAAGTTAGGTATTATTATCCACGTTCTCTCCAATTTTAGACATTCCCAGTATCTTTGGAAAATTGAAAGTGTAGAGACCCTTAGAGCATATGTGTCCTCACCATTTCGTCAGTAGTGTGCAGCCTTTTTGTCCTCTTACCTTGTGTCCTTTTTTTTTGTGATGTCCCTTTCCCCCAACAACAATGGGAAACAAGTTTTATTTTAGCTTTTTCTACCAGTAGTGATCAAACAGTTGTTCAATACCATTGATTTTCCATTATTATTATGGCCCTTTGCAGAAGAGATTATAAGTACTTGTCTAAGTACTTGTCTAAGTGCTTAAACAAGCATGGCCGTCAAAGATGGTACCTTCTCTTCGCTGTCCAGAGTCTGAATGTTGAGCTGCTGTGGTTCGTTGCCTGTCAATACACGTAAACGAAATCCTCTTTGTTACTTCAGTCCCTCCCATGAACCTTACATAACTTTAATTTTTTAAGTTCTTTCTTCCTTGCTGTGTTGATAGATTATTCTTATCGAAGCATAACACTTCAATTATGTTGCTTCCTTACCCTGTAAACAAAACCACAAGCTCGTTTTGTGCTTCCCAATAACATTGGGCCTTCTCTCTTCATCACTCTGATCGCTATATGGAAAATATTTAATTTTTCCACAAATCATTTGGATTCGGCACATGAACACTTATTATAATCACAGATACACAAATTCTTGCCTGAAATTTGTACAAAGCATTGAAAATTCTTTATTAAAGCACAATCGTGGATTTGTTGGGATTCTGTAACTTCTTGATTTAACCTAATAATTGCTTCTAGGCAATTATCATATTACGATACAGATATTGTTATTTTAGATTTTGTTGAGGTTTTACTGGAAAGTTAATACGGTTACCTTCTGATTCAGCTTTCTGTTGTACTGATTTTCTGACAAAAGCTAAGTAGAATTTTCTTTCTACAATTAAGATGTCCTTTTGAGAGATTTTACTTGTGGAAATAGTTGCCAAGGACATTTTGGTCAGACTGCATCGCCTTTGTTATGTTTTTACTTATCTTATTGATCGACTGTTACTAGACCAGAGGGTCTGTAACTTTGGGTAGGAAGAAAGTCTGTTTGTACAAATGTATTTGAAAATCTTTTTTTTTTTTATTGCTTATGTTTCTTATACTTGATCTTGTTCTTAATCATCCATTTTTTGTCTCCTGCAATGTGGTTGGCATTTGTTTGTTTATTCATTTATTTCATCTGTTCATTCATTCATTCGTTCACTTAAATCTACAGTTTCGCATTTATTTATTTATCTACCTGTCATCTATCTATCTCTTTGTTTAAGCAGTACTGGGGCTTGAATCTGGGATCTCAATCCCCTATCACTTGAGCCATTCCCTCACACATTTTTGCTTTAGTTATTTTGTAGAGAGCAACTTGTGTTTTTACATGGGCTGGCCTTTCTGTAGTTGGGATTATAGGTGCATGCCCCCAAGGCAGTTTATTTGTGGAGATGAGGTCTTGCTAACTTTTTTTTTTCCCAGGATGGCTTTAACTATGATCCTTCAGATCTCTGCCTTCCCAGTGTACTGGGATTATAGGCCTGTGCCTCCATGTGTGGCCCTTTACTTGTCTTTCTTAACTTAATTGTGACACAATGGAATATGGCATTTGTCAATTTGAATTTTTTTTTTTTTAGTCTGGGCTGGACATGAACTGTGATGCTCCTAATCTCAGTCTCCCAACTACCTAGGATTGCAGTCATGAGCCACAGGTTCCTAGTTCCTGTTTTTAGTGTTTTGAGGAAATCTCATACTGTTTCCTATGGCGGCTCTGGTCATCTGTATCATGGTTTCTTTATCCCTTTGTATCCTGCGAGCATCTGTTCTTGTTTTCTTGCCGATGGCCCTTCTTCTCCATGTCCTTTTGATTTCACTTCCCTTCATTGTTAAGGGTGCTGTGCATATCTGCAGGTATTTATTGTGCATTTGTCCTTTTGAGAACTGTTTGCTTAGTTCATTTTCCCACTTACTGATTCGGTCATACGCACTTTTGGTGTTTTGCTTTCTTCTCTTTTTTGTGGTACTGGGTTTGAACTCAGCCTCTTGCATTTGCTCTACCAATGTGCCCCAACCCCTTTTTGTTTTAGTTTATTTTTCAGGTAGGGTCTCCTGCTTTGGTTTGTGATCCTTCTTTCTTAGCCTCCCGTTAACTCTGATTATAGGTGCACTGCCAGGCCCTGCCCTCATGTCCAAGTTTTTGAGTTCTGTTTCTTTTTTCCAAGAATTTCAAGGCAGAAACCTTGTTAACTTTTCTTAGTCTTTTTTTAGGGGGGAGGCAGCACTAGAGTTTAAACTTTATGCCTCACACTTGCTAGGCAGGTGCTCTACCACATGAGCCACTCCACTGGTCCTCTTTTGTCTTGGATGTTTTTGAGCTAGGGTCTCACTTTTGTTGCCCTAGCTGGCCTCAAACAGTGATCCTCCTGATCTCTGCCTCCAGAGTAGCTAAGATCACAGGTGTGAGCCATCAGTGCCTGGCATTCCTGTTGTTTTTATGATGTATCTGAATGGTGTCTTGACACAAAGCACAGTAGCAGTTTGTTTCTAGTGCAGGTCCATTACTGTGACAAAGTTTATGTTCTTAATTCCTTTCATAAATAGCTCCTACACTTTTTTGTTGGTATTTGTCCCTATAATCACTTCAGTAATCTTTACTTACTGGATAAACATGCGAGTAATAATGTGTAGGTCTAAAGAAGTAACATTTGTTTACAAATTGTAAGGAAAATTGTACATTTCTTTACTTCTCTGCATTTAGTTGTAAATTAGTCTTATTTTTTAAATTAACATTTGTGTAATTTGTATTTATTTTCTTAAGGTCTGTTTATGTTCAAAATCCTGTGAACATTGTTCTGTACAAGCAAAGAGACTTCAATTCTCTAGAACCTGATAGATGGGAATTATTTTAAGTGTAACTGACATATTTTCATACTGCTTTCTTTTCTCTTTTTCTGCAGACCATTTTAAAGCCAGGAATAGTTTCTCAAGCTACTCTGAATATTAGAGACACAGTATCATTTGTTTCTACTGTCTAATGGCTTCAGTTATAATATTTTGCATTTTAATCAGGAAATTTATTATTCAGCTTAAAATTTAATTCTTAAGTTTCTTTTTTTTTTTTTTTAAAGTACAAAGACAGGCAATCTACAGGGTATTTGTTTATGGGAATTAACTTGCTGCACTAACCCCTACATTTGAAATGTGAAGTGACTTTGTCTATAAATGTGGTTCTCGTCTTGCACTTAAGTTCAGTTAGTCAGAATGCTCCCAGAAGTTCTTTCTGCGTTAGTGACAGAAATTACTACTTATGAAATAGATTCGACAGCTCAAGAAAGCATTTCTGTGTCATTGTGCAGTGTCATACTGCCACCTGTGACTTCTTCTGTGCCTGGCACTAGAGAACGAAGTTAGGTTTGTATTGTCCTCTTTTGTTATTTTAATTGTGTACATTTCAGACTTTGTAGTCCTGTGTTTCACTTTACTTATTCATAAACACACTCACTATGTGTTTGTGGGTTTGAGTTTGAATATTTGCTTCTGCAAATAAAATGACTGCTTTAGCTTTTTTCTTATTTTAATCATCAAAATAATTTCTGCACTATAACCCTCTTCTTGTTTTGACTGCCTAAGCAAAGCTCTTTTTATGCATAGTTGTGTTTTAACTCAGCAGCTTCCTTTTAACACATTTTTGCTGAATTAGAAATATGAATGCAAAAGATAGTACAGGGAAATACTGCACATTTGTGGCCTTCTTTGGAGAACTGAGGAGTAGAACACATTCATTCACATGTGGCCTGTTTCCAGTCCTAGTCGTTATTGTTCAATGTATTTCAGTAATATAACTTCAATACATACTTTTATTGTATTTAACTACTGTGAAGCCCACTGAACACTAACAAGTAGTTAACGTAAGTAAAAACTAAAGCATTTTAGCATGACTGTTGATAAATCTAAAGGAAACAATATATCTCCTCTGTCTTCCTCTTGTTCTTATGCGCTGAGACATGTCACAGGTGGAAGCCAGGCTTGTTTGTCATACATATGTCTGCTGAAGTGCTGCAGTAATCTTGTGCAGGTGATCAGAATTCTGAAACTTTATTAAAGCTTATTATTGAAAATATAATGAGGTAATATGGAAAGGGCCTCTAAGATATAGCTGGAGATACTTGTATTTGAGTAAAAGTGTTTGCACTATGTGTTTGATATTCATGTTATATGATGGAGAATGCCAGTTGTTCAAGATACACTGTCCCCTTATGCACCGTCCTGTAATTTCCATGAACAAAATTCTATTCCATTTAAAAGAAAGTATTAATTGTCCCTTCTAACGTTGTTCTTCATTTTCAAAATATGTTTTATGGGAATGATAGGAACTTAGGAATCCAGTGAAGCCGAGAGGTTAATTTAACCACCATAAGAAGAATCATCTTTCATTTGCTCTACTGTGTTTCCCATAGTACTCTGGTAACATACGCTGCAGTGCTGATGTGAATGTTCCTTTACATTCTCTTGCTCTTTTCTCTGCAGGAGTTGACAATCGAGCAGGTAGTACTGCTCCTTTTCTTGTTTCAGCCTTATAGATGGGTGTGTTATCTCACACTGTTTGGGGAGCATCCAAAAATAACATGTTGATCACTGTAGCCATCATATCTTCTTGAGGATATTCACTTGATGTTGGATGTCAGGCTGTGACATCACAGACATTTTCACAGCTTGGGATAATGTGAGTATGTCCTTAGGATCTCACCCTAGACATTCTTTTGTACCAGCTTGTGTTAGGATAGTTTTTAAAATATCAGTATTTTTAAATTGCCACCAGTATTGAATATCTCAAAAATGTCTAAATATACCTGTCCTATTTATGAATGTAAATTTTGAGAGCTGTCTCAGCAGTCTGTTGGTTGTGTATCACTTCACTACATAGACCCCAGAGCAGGAACACCTTTGAGACTCTGTGCTATGCTGAGCTGCCTGTATTTGCCTTCTCTTTTATGTAATGCATTTATATTTACTTACTTTACTTCGCTTCAGAAAAGTTGAAAGGAGGTCCCAGTTTTGATGGAGTCATTCAGCAAGCATTTATTTTCCTTAGGTGGCAATGCCCGCTAAGTGTTAGGAATGCTGAAGTGAATGACATGTGGAGGTCACTGGGGAAGCAGCAAACAAGGAGCACAGTTTGACCCCTGCATTTTGGCTAATCTGGCAGTAGAGAGCTGCATAGTGTGTGGTGGTGGCTTTCGCAACTAGACAGTTTCTAAAGGTTAATGGGAGAATTCCAGCAAATTTGTACTGGTAAAATTGCCAGAAGAGCTTTACAGTGGGGCATGAGGGAGAGCCAGGAATTTAAGGATGCCTCCTAGGTTCCTGATCCCAACTCATTGTTCCTTCAGCAACTAATTATTATGCAAAAGTAAGTAGACAGTGGTATGATTTTAGGACTTTAAGTAATAACCTGTTCATTCCTGAACCAACTTTTAGTTTAATAACTATGTGTGCACAAAAAAATAACTTGCAGAAGGAACAGTTTTGGAAAAATGCCAGAGTTTAGAAAGGAGAAACCCTAGCATTATTTGTTATCAAGAAAGTGTTTGCCCAGCTGTGCTCTTTGATTTCTTTTAACTCTGGGACCAGGATGCATAGAACCCAGGTATACCCTGTCATTGTGTAGTGTTCATTTGCCCTTTCATTCATGTAGCTCAGTATCTCCATATTTTCTGTGTCCTGAAATCACTGATCAATCTTTCCCAATACCTTCTCCCCCACCCCTACCCACCCCTCCAGCCTACTGCTCCTGCAGTTGTCCTCCCTCTTTTATGACTTCAGCTCGTTCCTGTGTACCTGACTGGGTTATTCTATAATATAGTCAAATTCAAATATATCTTCCATCCTGCAAACAGCAGCATCTCCCACCCCCGCATTCTTGTCCTGTCAACCAATTTCCTATACCCCTGTATCAAAACTTCCATCTCTATTCTGTAAGGTTACTTCCCCTTCCTTTATAGTTTTTCTTATGTCTGTTTGATTGGGCTTCATCCTCACTCAGCACTTGTCAAGGACATTAGTGTTTTCTGTGTTGCCACCTTTACTGGTTGAATCCCCATTTATCATGTTATCTGACCTAACAGGAATAGTTGTACAGCTGATCACTTTCTTTCTTCATTTTGACTTCCAGAGTGTCACTTCCTGGGCTTCTTCTGCTTCACTGTGCCAATGCTATTTGTTTCCTTTGTTCTAACTTACTCATCCTCTAGCTATTGGAGTGCCCTAGGGCTTAATCTTTGGGGGTCTCTCTCTTCCTCCCCTCCCCCATTAATGTGTTTTCTAGTACTGATGTATAAGAAATACAAAATAGTAGGTAAAATCCTCAAGAATGGTTAGCATATATTCAGGACAAATCAAAGAATTGTTGCAGAAGTTTAGTGTAGATAATGCTGGGACTGTAACTGTAATTGGCACTAACTTTAGCTCAGCACACATAAACACACACAAACCTCTTGGCCTATGAAATTCTGTTTTCCAGTCTAAAGTTGAATCTTACTCATTTATAAGAGACATTCTTTTCTTGTCATTCAATACCAGAAAGAATGTATTACTAAGGTTTTTATTATTAGGTAGGTTGCTTGACTTTGGGTATACTTAACTGTCTTCAGTTGGCTATTTTTGTATCTAAGTTAAGTCTTCACTTAGTGCAAAGTTAAAATTGCACTCATCGAAGACATTCCTCCAGATCTCCATCCTAGTAAGTCTACACTCAGTTTTCTGGTTATTTAACAACACAGCAAATCTTAGAAAGTGAAAAGCAGTGAAAGCTTACAGTGTCCTTTAGCCTGTGTCTTGTGCATTTCATCTCATTTGTCTCAGCCATAATTTGTCAAGATCATAACTGGTACTCTTCTCAAGGTTGATCTCTCTGGCAGTTAGTTGTCTGGATTGCTGAGTATGTGTGGTGTTTGAAGGACTTCCATTTCTTTTAGAAACCCTAAGAGCAAGTTGTAAAAGTTAAAGGAGTATCATTACTCTTTTTTTCTTTAGCTTAGGAAATCCCTATCCCACAGCTATTTCTGTTGTGTTGTGTTATATTGTGGAGTTAGGGAAGTGAAGGATTGGGGAGAGAGGTTGGTCAGTAATTTAAACATTTCGCACCAAAACCAAATATAAAATCTCTTCCTCTGATGGAATGGCTGATTTACTCTTTCTAGTACTTTCTGTCCCAACTGCCCAGGCAGAGTGCCCCTGAGCAGAGTAGAAAGTTGGGACCGCTGACTGACAGTACGGTTGTCAGTGGATGAGGTAAGCATCCCTTATAGCCTCCACAGAGGGTCTATCCTCTCCATACTAAGGATAGGGCAGACAGAACCATTTTGTGACTCCCTGTGTTCTGAGTGGGTTTGTTTTTAAGAAACAATTTGTTTTGAATCAATTTCAAAATTGTACAAAAGTTGTGAGAATCATATAAAGAACTCCTGCCTTTTCTTTGTCCAGAGACTCTATTCAAGTTTGTTCTTTCCCAAGTGTTCACTACAGTAAAAGGAATCAAACCCAGAGGTTGTGTCTTCTCTAGTCACAATCCATCTGGACCAGCTCTTCAGTCTTAGCTTTACTTTCATAACCTTGATGTTTTGAAGACTAGAGGTCAGTAAAACTGTAAAATGTCCCTCAGTTTAATTCATCTGATCTTTCATTATCATATCCAGGTTGTGCATTTGGACATTGAAAAGAATATGTGTTTTGTGGGAAAATATTCTGAGATAATGAAAAATTTCGTTTTTTTCCCTACTTTGACCACTAGCATAAGTATCTATTGCTGTTTCCTGCCTGAATTAATTATTAGCATAATGGTTGCCAAATGTGAATTTTTATAATGTTTTTCCCTCTACATTTCCTTTTCCTCATGATTTTTCAATTAATTAGTTATTATTAATTTGAACTCAGGGTCTTTTTTATACATTGAGTTATAATCCATTATTTACTTTGATGTTCTATTTGGTGTCCTTGAATCTTTGAGCACTTCTTTACTGCCATAACAAGAAGTTTTAGACTTATCTTTTTCTTTTCTTACTATAACCCTGAAATTGTCCATTTCTCTAAAGAGCCTAGTTTCCTTTCAGTAAAAAAATGGTATTTAGGAAACAACATCTGAATGCAAAGATAGCTTATAGCTACTAGGGTATCTGCTGTGGTTTCCAGATATTCAAATTTAGCAAGTTTGCACAAATTTACATCTGATTTCTTAATCTGTCTTTATTTATCAATAACCATGAGGGAGCACTTATACTACCAGTTCCAATTCTAATCTAACCTCCAAGGGTTAATTCTTGTTTTTATTTCCTTGCAGTATTTGTGTACTTGTCCTCCCTTCTCTGACAAGGTGAAAGCTGCCTTATATTACATTAAATATATTTACTTATTTCTTGAAATTACTCATAATTATCCAATTTCCAGACTCATTAGAGTAGACTCCCTCTTCTGATGTCCCTTATCATGGGTCTCAGCCTCCTCCCTGCTGCCTTTCTGCTTCATGCCAGCACATTCCTTTCTATGTTCTTCCACCTCCTGTCCTATTCAGGTCTGTCCCTTAGATGTGAAGTAATGAGGATGACCAGAGTGAGGATTTTAAAACATCGATGTATTGATTTATGATTGGGTACAGAAACTTGTTGATTTCTGTATGTTCCTTGTTGGCTGCTTCAGTTAGACCTATATCAGAACAAAGGCCCAACTTCCATTGCTTTGTTTTGTTTTTCATTTTTTTCTGCCCAGTAAAAAATGTTGTGTCCTGGCAAACTTTCAGTTCAGTGTGGAGTTTAGGAACCATGTTTTCTTTTTCTTTTCAAAATTTATTTATTTATTTTTTCTTTGATTCATATGTGCATACAATGTTTGGGTCATTTCTCCCCCTTCCCCCGTCCCCTCCCTTACCTACTTCGCCCCCTCCCTCTCCCCCCACCCCCTCCATACCCAGCAGAAACTATTTTGCCCTTATCTCTAATTTTGTTGAAGAGAGAGTATAAGCAATAATAGGAATGACCAAGGGTTTTTGCTAGTTCAGATAAGGATAGCTATATAGAGAGTTGACTCGTATTGCTTTCCTGTACATGTGTGTTACCTTCTAAGTTAATTCTTCTCAAACTAACCTTTTCTCTAGAGGAACCATGTTTTCTAAATTCCACATGACTTACTTTGTTATTTTAAATTATGTCAGTTTATATAGGAAAATCAAAACTTTTGTGATTAAGACACCTAAGTTTAAATCTATCTGTGGCACTTGCTAGTATTGTTATCCGTGAGAAGTTTTGTAACCTTTCTAATTCTCCTTTTTCTATTGCGTAAAGCAGGTTATTTTCACGGTACCTCATTGGGTTGTGTTGAAAAAAACGAAGTAGTAAATATTAATTTTTATCTTAGGTTCTAATAAGTCAGTGTTCATCCTCCTTTTCCTCCTCCTCCTCTGTATCTGACAAATCAGAAACAATGGAAAGGTCCCCAGATGCTGTCACCCAATGAAGACATAGTGAGAAGGTGGTAGTCTGAAAGCCAAGCAGAGAAGCCTCAGGGAACCAAACCTCCTGGTGTCTTGATCTTGAATTTCCAGCCTCCAGAACCATGAAAAAAATAAATTCTGTTGTTTAAGATACCCAGCCTGTGGTATTTTGTTATGGCAGCCCTAGCAAAGTAATGCATACCCATAACATAGAATTTAGCATCTCAGTCATTTTTTGAGCACAGTTGTGTGTCATTAAATATGTTTACATTTTTATGCAAATATTACCACCATTTTAAAAACCCTTTTCATCTTGCAAAACTGAAACCATGTATCCATCAAATTGTAATTTCCATTTCCTGTACCCTCATTCAGCCCTCACTTTCTGTCATTTTTTCTGTTTCTATGAGTTTGGGGGACTCTGGACATCTCATATAAGTGGACTCTTGTAGTATTTGTGATTTTTGTCACTAGCTTATTTCACTTTGCATAATGTCCTCAGAGTTTATCCATGTGGTAATTATGTATCAAAATTTCCTTTGTTTTTTGAATTTGAGTATGACTCTGCTTTAAGTATATACTTTATTTTGTTTATCCTTTCATCTTTCAGTGGTTACATGAGTCACTTCTACCTTTTGGCTGTACTGAATGAAGTTGCTATGAGGATATATCTCTTTGTGACCCTGATTTTAATTCTTTTGTACTTATAGCCACAAGAGGCATTGTTAGATAATATGGTAATTCGATGTTTAATTATTTTTTTGAAAAGACAGCACACAGTTTTCCTTAGAAGCTGTACCATTTTCATTCCTGCCCATAGTGCACAAAGAATATCACTTGCTCTACATCCTCACCAATGCTTTCTTTTTCTTGTTTTTTAAATTGGCTAATTAATTAATTTTAATAGCCATTCTGAGAAAGTGAGATGTGAGAGAGCCTAACTTAATTGCATTGTCTTCTTTGTATGAGTACACCTCTTCATTTTTTCCCTCAACTATTCATTAGTTTCTTCTTAGGACTTATAATTTAATTTGATATTCTATTTTTGGTGTTTTAAATGGAGAACATTGGTCCAAGTGCTAATAATTGATATTTAATACCTTAAGTGAGATTTTTTTGTTTGTAGAAAATTTTGTTTGGGGGCAGCTATATCATTTCTTGAAAAGAACAGAATAGTTGAAAGATATCTCTGTTTAAGAACTTAAAAAATGCAAATCTTCTGTTAAAGTGGTTTAGCAGCTTTGTGATTTTGCTTAGGATACATGAGATATCACAAAGTATATTTTCTAGTGTCTGTTAGATTGGTCTGACTTTTGGTAGTGATTTTTCATATATATCACATCAACTGTTTGACAATATGTGATTATTTAAGGTAACATTTCTCCATACTCTCATGGGTATATCTTGTACTTGGGACAAATAACATTGAATGTACTGGAAAGGGCCTAGCAGTCACATAGGCTATGCTTACTGTAGTTAACATTTTTCACTCTGATGAATCCATAACCACCCCACTCTCTCTGTTTCACTGTTAACACTCTGTGTTGTTATTCAAACCTTTACCTCAGTCTCAGGCTTCCAGACTGTACCTCTAGTATGGGGACACATGGATTCGCTAGACTTTTACCTTCCATATCTTTGGAGTATTTGTGAGAAAGAAAATGAAAAATTGATTATCAGTCAGACTAAAATGTCCTGTAAGTATGCATGGCGTGTCTGAGCATATGGCAAGGGGACACCTGTGTCTTAATAATTGCGAGCCAGATAGAGCTGCTCCACGTGGTTCCCATAGTGGACTCCTCTCATCTGCTTCACCATTCACCTCCAGGCCTTAGCCCTCAGAGGTAACTTATGGTCAAGTACTCCTGCGTTCTTAGAAGTCATGAAGTGCAGGAGAGGTAGAACAGGAGACTCCAATAAGTGGTTTCTTCATCCTCTTTAAGTGGCTTTCTTCTCAGAAGCCTCCATGCTGTATGTCATTGGGCAGATTCTGCTCTTGCCCACACATGGGTACAGAGGATGCTGAATGTATAGCTTTTTTAGAACCAAAAGCCCTATGCCCAGCTGGAAGTGATTTTGTCTTAGCAGAGAGGAAAGCATGAGGCACATGGGAGTAGGCATCAAGTAACCCAGGTCACAAGGTTTGTTGCAGGCTGTTAAACGAGCTAATTTGATCACATTTTCTTTTGTAATGAATGCTGTATGCTCTAGGAACATACAGATAGTACTTTTACTGGAAACCAGAGTGATGGGAGGCAAGGTCTCTAGCTAATCAGGTCAGGTGTGAAGAGCTATGCTGTGCCCACCCTCATAGCCACCTCTTCCTTTCCTTTGTCTTGCAGTCCGATCAGAAGTGGGCTTCAAGCAGTTTTTCTGCCTCCCTTTGGCATTTGCTTCAGAACTTTCCATCATGTCACTTCGGTTTATCTTGTCACTACCTCTCAGGGACTGTAAGAGGTTAAGAATCTTCCCGTTAGTATGGAGAAGAGTTGCTTCAGCCTATCTTTGTCATTACAGTATTCAGATCCTTTACTTCTCCAGGGTGGTTTATTTCTCCTAGCAAGGTTTATTTTGTAAAAACATGAAGCCTGTGTTGTGTTGATTTTGACATTGTTTCTATTTATTAGTGAGGCCTAAAAAATAACCTTTGAGCATATCTAAATCAGGAGGATATTGCCTGTGGGCATAAAATGTGATATTTAACTTGATTTTGAATACAATGAAACCATTGAAGTAAGAAAAGAATCCCCCAAGAAGCTGAACAATTTCACAATTTACAATTGATACAGATTTCATTTTAAGTTCTTTCTGAGCCTTCATTAGTCATTAAAGATTATTGCAATTAAGTAAATTATTTTTTCTATGACTTATTTGTTATATATGCACATTTTTCTCTATGAACTATCGAAAGTAATGCCATCTTTTTTTGGTAGCACTGGAGTTTGAACTCACAGCCTTATGCGTGCTAGGCAGGCACTCTTACCACTTGAGCCATTCTGCCAACTGTGTTTTATGTTGCCCCGTTTTCCCTGGGATGGCTTCAAAATGCCATCTCCTAATCTCTGCCTCCTTAGTAGCTAGGATGGCACATGGGAGCCACCAGTGCCCAGCTAAAGTAATATCTTCTAAAATAAGATTGTAAAGTCTGGCATTTTTGTTAACTAGTGGGAAAGAAATCATTGGAGTACAGGGGAGAGAAAATGAGAAAAATCAGTGGGGAGGAAGAGAATTATTTTCTTAAACATGCAGCCTGGGGAATAGGAGTCTCAGGCTTACATGTCATACCTTGTGTAAACTAGGTTTAGTTTTTAGTAGTGCATTGTGAAGCCTCCTTGGGAACCTCATCTTCCAAAAGTTTCCTGGGAGAGTATCCTCCCTGATCTAAAATCATCCTGCTGCCCTACTGCTGTCGCATGATCGTGGAACAAGGTCTCTGAGTATTTGCTGTTTCCTCAGGATACTGTGGCATTTTGCCATTTAGTGTCCACAGCATGAGGACACTATTTCGTTTGAGGAGCCAAATCGAATATAATAAGCAAACCTGGACTCTGCACCCAGTCTAACCAGAAGTTAGTATAACAGAGACCCAAGGGAAAAGAGTGGCCTCTCTAGTACCTTATGCTGAGCCAGTGCTGAGAATACAGTTACAAATGAGGAAAACCAGTTTCATGTGATCTAGAGAGCTTAATTTCTAATGCTTGGGAATAATCAATAAACAGGCAAGCAAAGGCGCAAACAGGTAATTTCAGTTTACCAAACTGGGCAATGACTGAGATAGTGCTGAAAGGTGACACTACTTTGATTGGGTTGTCATGGCCAACCTCAGTGAGGTTCTGACCTGTGAGCAGGGACCTGCATGATGCAAAGATGCTGGCTGTGTCCACAGAGGATTAAATGGACAGGCCCCGTGATATGCTTAGGCATACAGAGGTCCAGGAACAGAAACCAGAGCACAGGGCAACTGAGGCTGAGGGAGATAGAAGTGTACAGAGAGGTGAGCAACGCCAGCTTGCAGACCTTGCAGTGTGAACAGAAAGCATTGAAGAGCCCCAGGATCCCATTTGTCCTTGGGCAGTTCACTCTGATTCATCTGGTAGTACATGACTAGATGGCTGTGGCAGGGGTTCTGGCTTCAGATATTGGTGACTTGGGCTAGATGGTGGCAGTAGGGAAGCAAATGGGATAGTTGGAGATAGACTAGATAGCACTTGAGATTGAAGAAGGTGTGAGGAAAAGAGAAAGGAAGAATTGTGTATACTGGTTCATATCATTTTGGTAGTTTTAAACTGACCAGGATGGGAGCATTTATATTGTAAATTTGTCCAGCACACCACCTCCAATCCAGGTGGGTTCTTAACTGTTGGAGACCTGTCACAGCTAATTGTCACCCTTCAACCCTGCTTTCAGCTACCTTCTCAATGAGGACTGCCCCAACTGATCAATTTAAAATTTGTCGTTACTTGTGTCTCTTTATTTTGTATCACAGTTTTTATTTAAAAACATGATATACAATTGTGTAATCTGTGTATTTATGTTTTCTATTTATTATCCATGTTCACCCAAGATTGTGCCACAATCTTGGTGCAGAAGACCTTCAATAAGCAAATGAATTGAAAGGTTTTGGTTAATAATATTAATCTTAGAATCATTTCATGTTTTATATGGTAGCTACTAAAAGAGAAAGGAAGATTTATTTTTTAAAGTTATACTGATGTATTTGGGCCATGTATATAGATTTAGGGGAAATTCAATAATGAAATTCACTGAAAAAGAGGTATATTAGTTAGCCAGGTTATCTTTAGGTTCAGGTATTCAGTGTATTCCTTAAAAATCTCAGGTTCATTAAAAAATGGAATGTTTCATGTTATCTTAGAAGTAATATGTACTCTCTTGCTAAGGTTGCAGTCCAAAAAGTGAGAGCATTTTTTAATCTTAAAAATTTATTCTCGGGAGTAGTTTGATGTTACACATCTTGGGTGGAGTTCATAGTTTTCATTCTTCATAGCTTAATCTTTCATGTTTCAGATTTCTTTGATCTTTGTATTCTTTTTATTCAGGCATAAATTACTTAAATTTTTTTATTGTATACTTGATTTTGGGCTCTTTCAGATCCTACACTCTTACTCAGTGTTAAATTGCCTATACAACCTAGTAAATGTATTGGGAAAGACAGGTGCATAATAGAAATATCTTGGATTTAATTGAATAGCCAAGTTCATTTTCCCTGTATTGGTTCATGAATTTATAGCCTCTTTTAAAACTCCATTATAGCATTGTTACATGTCCTTCTAATATTTCAAATACATTATTTTATATTTGCTTATGCAAAAAAGTATCATTTCTGAGATTTAAAAATTCTCATTTACTAATGTGCTTGAAACTTTCTCCTGATGACTTACACAGTGGTGATATTATTCATGTTGATGCTGTTAGCAGCTTTTCCTTTTATTCCTGTTTTGTTCCCTGTTAGGCCATTAGTATATCTTTTGAGAAATAGTGGCCTGTTTTTGACCCCTGACATTTTTCCCTTGTCATTTTTGCTCTTTAATGTGACTTATTTCCATTTACTTAACACCTGTTGAGTGAACTATTTTGTAAATGTTTGCTACTAGTACTAAGCTTTCATGGGTTCTAAACACAGTTCAGTACTGTATGGTGGATGATTGATTCATTTTTCCCATTATGCTGTCCAAGTTTGTATGAAGACATGCCACCTTTTAACAGATACTTAATTTCACTGTATTACTCAAATTAATCACATACACTTTTACCTTGCATTTTGAACACCATTTGCTTTTTGGAAGGCAGATTCAGAAAATTCGGTGCAGGAAAACAATAGATTACACAATGATCAAAATGCAGCTGATGATAATGAGAGCTTCTGTGTGTCCTCTGAGTTGTATAATGTTCATGTGGGAATTCATATTTTTTATTTTTGGAATTTCTTTTATTTATTTATTGAGTTAGACCATGCTTGGATAAAACCGTGTGTTGGGCTACTGTATGCCTCTCAGATCCATCTATATAAGGAGCCGGAACTCTGTCCGCAGTGATGCTTCAAAGACAATATTCTGATGAATGGGTATATCAAGCTATGTGTTTTATGCTACTTCCTTTTTTTTTAAGTACTTTCTTATAATTACTATTTTTCAGTACTTCCTGCTTTGTTTTTATTGGAAATTAACCATGTTAAAATAAAGCAAAAAGCTAAGTCTACAAAAATAAATATTAATTTTATAAACTTCTTTTTAGATCCTTTAAATCTAATCAGATTAAGATTACCTGGACATGGGGTTAAAATGAAAGTAATGTAATATGTAAATTAACACAAACTTATTCAACCAGATACATCTTCTGAAAATACAGTGAAGAAAAGTATACTTAACTATATTTTTTTACATTTTATTTATTTGAAAATAATGATTATAAGTATTTTGTAGACTAATAGCACACTTAAGGAATTTTACCATCTCTGTTTCATCTGTACGAAACTAGAAAATCTGATCTGTTTCAGGTGACTAGAAAATCTCTGAGGCAGCCTCTGCAAACCTAGATTATGTTCTAGAGAATTCTGAAATCTTGCTGAGTTTTTCTTTCCTTTTCCTATTGCCTAGGTTTATGCTAGAACAATTCAATAAATACTTGTTGAACTTGTGACTGAGTATACAGATCTTGTCTCACTGGGTAGCAGTGGATCTTGAAGCATAAGGTGTTTTTCCCTTTGCTTATTCATAATACCTCATATAGTAAATATGTAATAAATCGAGGAAATATCTGGAAAATCCAATTTTATTAAATTTTCTTGTCTTTTGTTAAATGTAAAACTTAGTTTAAGCATTAAATATATCTTAGGGAACTATTTCTAAAGTATTCGTGTAGATAGAAGTGTCACATTTTCAGAATTTTTTACATAAAATAGTTGAGCGAAATGTACTCTTAAATCTCGAGAGCTACCCTAGAAAGCTGTTGTTTTCTGGCCCCTTTTAACCTCGGTTGTCTTAGCTCTCCCTCCCTCATCCCTGTGCTTGCCTTAGCCACATGGAGTTCCTCTCCATTCTCTTTCCTTCTTCTCATCTTTCAGGTCAGCCTCTCAAAAGCCCTCCCCACTTTGCACAGGTGCAGGACATGTCCTGCCCCTCCAGGTGCTCCTTGCACAGCATATGCTCACCTCGAGGAAGCATTTCCCCGCCACTTGGAAGCCAGCTTTCCCTCCAGACCCCAGATCTTTAAGGCTCACATGGTATTTTGTTCTCCTTTTAGTAACTTGTGTTCATTCTGTTAACACAGAACAACACTTACTTACTATGAATGATTAGATTAATTTGAATATATTTGGATATATTTATCTACTGTATGTATAATGCTGGTCTAATAATTGCTTTTGGAATAGTATGTTAAATTATTATATAGTATATTAAATTATTACATGACATACACTTCAAATATATGTATATATAGAATAGTATTTTTATTTATAGAAATATTGAAAATATATGACTTTTCCCATTTTTTTGTTTATTAAAATATAAGTATTTAAAATTACCCATAAAGAATCATATCCTTAGAGTTTTCAAAATGGAACTCTTTCTGGAAAAAAAACAAGACGTTTAAAAAAAAATCCATTTTCACATGCTTGCTCTTAAGGAATCGGAATGGGTCCATAATGTGTGCTAGGAGCAGTTTTCAAAGGGAGCCAGTAAAGGACTAGTCAATGTTAAACTAATCCTTGGTGGCCTGCCCCAAATAAACTAAAGGAAGATAAGCCTAAGATGAGGCGAAGGGCACATCATCATGCAAGTGATGATTGAAAAGCAAGTTCTGAAAGTGAAATACCAGAAGGAAGAGGAGCCAAGTGATATTGATTGATGATTCCGGGAGTAAGGCGTGTGGCTCAGGCCATCTGTGACCCACATAAAGAGACAGGATGTGCTGCTGCCTTCAGGGTGCCAGGCGTGGAAGGCGACCAGAAGGGCAAAAGAGATCCCAGGGAAAGTGAAGAGTTTTCACTAAATTTTAGTCAGCCCTAGGTGTCTGTCTGCCTTGTGACCTGAAATTTCTCATAATGGAAAGGAATTTAAGCACTGTGAACTGATTGTGATTCTAAACTCCTACCCTTTCAGTTTATATTCTTTTAAATATGTATGGAATCAATGTGCAGTTACTGAGTTTATGAGATAATTTGCAGTGGAATGTATTTAACTCAAATTAATAATAAGGACATACTAAGAACTACATTCAACAACTTCTCACTTTGCAAAAGCATTGTAAATTATGGCTTCATCAAAACACAAGAGAATAGGTTACCTTTTTTCATTATAGTAAAAATTATTGATAACATAAGTCATTAAAAATGAAGACTTCTTTGTATTTTCACTTAATCTCTTCTAGTTAATAGAGTTAGAAATAAGAAAATTCTGGGATGTTCAAATTTTTACTTTATTTGTAAATCATTTTAGCATCAAACTAAACTATGATACGACTTGAAGTAAAGAGCATTCTAAAATATGTGATGAAGTTTTGCAAGGAAAGGAATGAGATTAAACAAAACAGCATGAGTTAAGTCCTCCAAGAGATGTTATTTTGAATGAAGAGCCCTTTTACAAGTATGCAGGAAAAATAAGTAATACCTGAGAACAGGTAAATCCATTGGTCATTGAAGAGAGAGATAAAATTAATTAAAAGTCATTGGGCTAGCAAATGTATTTATTTATTTACTTAGAGCTGATACTGGCATTTGAACTCGGGGCCTGTCCTTGCTAGCCAAGGCACTGCACCATTTGTGAACCATGGCCCCTGCCTTTGTGCTCTGTTTATGCCCTGGCCAACCTGGACCAGGGTACTCCTGTTCACACTTCCAGCATAGCTGGGATGGCAGGCACAAGGCATCACACCCAGCTTTTTGTGGGTTGAGATGGGGGCTCTCAAACTTTTTGCTTGGGGTGGCCTTGTAACCTCAGTCCTCCCAGTCTGTACTTCCTGAGTAGCTAGGAATACAGTTGTGAACCACTCCGCCTGGTACTTTTTTTTTTTTTTTAATTTTATTTATTTTTGTGGTACTGAGGATGGAACCCAAAGGCCTCACTTGAGCCATGTCAACCCCCTCCCCCAGCCCTTTTGTTTTGTTTCTGGAACAGGGATTCCCTAATTTTGCCTTGGCTGTTCTTGAAATTATAATCCTTCTGCCTCCCCTCTCCCCCAAGTAGCTAGGATTACAGGCATATGCACCGTGACAAATTGATTTTTAATTGGTTACTACTAAGAAGAGACATGACCCACTTGAAAAAGAGGTCCTAAGCAGGCAAAGGAACTGCTAAATGTAGCTGCTCACTGTCTCAGTGAAGCAGTTCTTGAAAATCTGAATAAAAGCATATCAGTGTGGCTCTCTTGTGGGTAACATAGAGTATGGAGGAAATTGAAGAACTTTATGCATCTTTAGAAATCATTTTTGGAAAATGCTAGTGAAGTGAATGAAGAAAATTGAATTTTAAAAACAGCCTTGAGGGCTGGAGTTGTAGCTCAGTGGTAGAGTACATGTTTAGCATGTGCAAGGCACAGTGTTACGTTCCAGCATTGGAAATAAGTCTGACTATTAGAATCAGTAAACTTTCCTTACCGTGTCTGACCGTGGGTGCTAGTTAAAACCTCCTGATAAAGGCTTCAAAGTTTTCTTTCCAATATTGTTCACTTTCCAAGGCTGTAGATGTCACCACTTCAAAAGTAGTTGCATTGAGGGTTTTTCTGTAATCTCAGTATTTTCTAATAATGATCTTCTCCTCTCCCATGATGTAACGGGGCATCACAGACTCAGGAAACAATTTCTTTGCTTTTGCAATAGAGTTTGAATTACATCTATCCTTAATTCTATAAATATTCTTGCTTGTGCAAGCTAGGAAATGCCAAGTGTTGTTATGCCAGCAGAAGATAGGAGTGAAAAAAATTCTGTAATGGAATTTTTGTAACTTTGCAAAATAACCACAACTACCTTTCCCGTTTTTATCCACAAGCAAAATCATTGAGGAAAATGGCTCTGAAGGTGTGTATGTGGGAAAAGACTTAGGAGGAATCCAAATTCCAGAATTATCTCTTAATTATTCTCACTTCCCTGTTGTTGGCCTCTGCTTGTTTTGTTTTCAGGCCTCACTTGAGAAATACTGACCTACTCTCTGCACTCACACCTCTTCTACTTCAAACCACTGCAATTCTTGTATGCTGGATTTCAATTCAGATGCTTTTTGTTTGAATTGTAAAAGGGTCATTGAGTCTCACCATGAATCAGAAACCTATTGGTTTACATTTTTTAACTATAGGCTTTTTATTTTTTAATCATTTTTTCTTTCTTAACAAACAATGAGGAAGAAGGGACAAGTGGAAACACAGGTGGAACCACCTCGTCTCATGACCTTTTCTGTAGTTTTAAAGCAGCTGTGAACTATGGTTAATGAAGAAAGTCAGCCACATGTAATATATGTGTCTGCTGTCGGCAAATTGCTGTAGTCATCACATACTGTTTTCCAGTCATCTAAAATACTTCCCTAGTATTGTATCTCCTCATTTAAAGGGAAAATTTTCATTAAAAGTGTTTGTTGTGTGATATTTATAAAATGTTATTGTATAACCCCCCCCATCTCATCAGCCCCCCTACCTCCGTACAAAATTCAGTCCAACCTTTTATACTGGCATTCTTTTTTCCAAATTATATATTTCTTTCTCCTACATAAGAGTTTTTGTGGACATGCACTGACTGTGCTTTCTAGTTAGATTTTTCTGGTAGTGGTTTGGTGGTGGTGGTGGTCTGGTGGTAGTGATGATAGTGGTACTGGAGTTTGAAATCAGGGCCTAGCGGTTGCTAGGCAGGCTCTATACCCCTTGAGCTACTCTGCTAGAAGTTTATTAAAAGTCCAGCTCTCTAGCTGGACTTTTAATAAACTTCTATTTAGAAATTCAGCCTCCTTTTCCATAGCAAATTTGCTTGTACAAAAAGCTTTCAATTTGTTGTGACAAATTGAACTCATATATAACTCTTCACAGTCATAAATTGTTTTCTAAACTTTATAAACTGTTCATTAAAACATGTCTTAAGACTACCAAAAATGCTTAATAGTAGTCTGAATTGCAAATGTTGAGGATTCAGTGCTGGCTAGTTGTGGTTTGTTTTAGATACTAAGGAAATTTTATTAATAGTTTGAAGTGATAAAGCTCTGGTTATTTATAGGAAAGTGTTGCAGTTCTTTGAGAAAAGTGAAACAAAATGTTAGGAAGGGTTAGAAGAAGGGACAGGAAGAAGACAGTTTGGGGTGGTTTGTGTATGGATGTGTATGTGCAAGACATTTTCATGACAGGAACAATGATCTCAGTTTCATCATCATTGCTCGAGTTCCCTTACAGAGTTTGTAGGTTAAGTGAACATGATAATCTCTGCTTCCGGTTTTTATAGAATGTAGAAAATCAAAGTATAAAACAACAAAATATATGCATTTTGTATAAACATCTCAGTAGGCAAATCTTTCTTTTCCCTCAGTCATAAAACTGTGGTAATTGAAAATATTGAGCACAACTTTTGACATAAAGCTGATCACATCTTTTTTCCTCTGTTCCAGCATCTGCCTGGTTTCTCCCCCTACAATGCTTCCCCTGCATTACATTAATGTGAGAATGCCTCTGGTTGGAATTTATATTTCCGTATTTTATGTCCACAGTCTGTGCTACCTTAGACAGGTCTGTAAGCTACACTGGGCTTTTGTTTTCTGATGTAATCATGAATTCTCGATGGTCTCCAAAGACTGCTTCATAGTGTATCCTACATTGACAGTTCTGATTTACATGCCAGCATGTGGATTTAAATCACATAGGCACTTGACTGGATTGCTTCAATGTCATTTCTTGTATTAGACAAGTTTCTCTGCTTTTGTAATTAAGTGTTCATGCCTACAATGGAAGTTATAATGTTTACCTTATAGGGGCATTTTGAAAAGTAAATCAGACCACACCTAAAAAGTTTCTGAGAATACCTCCTTTGTGGGGATGGAGGTGGGGAGTGGTCAGACTGTTTGTCTTGAGACTTGTGTGTAGTAGTGAGAAAGAGGAGCACATAAGGTGCAGTGGCTCCTGCTAACCTCCCACCTCTATATTACATCCCTGCTTGTGCTGGTCACTGCTTAGACAGTCAACTTCCCAGACAGGTGTCCTGAGAAAGAGCCCATGGACATTCCTGGTAATCTTACCACAGTATATGAGTCTGGGCATGGTGGCACACACTTACAATCCCAGCTACTTTGGAAGAGGAAAGAGGGGTTTATAGTTTGAGGTCAGTCCAGGCAACATTAGGAGATGATATCTCAAAAACAAGATGGATGCGGTGGTCCTCTCCTGTAATTCTAGGTACTTTGGAGGTGGAGGTCTGAGGCTAATCAGGGTAAGTTAGCTCAAGACCCTATCTGAAAAATAAATTCTAAGCCAAAGGAGTAGGAGCATGTCTTAAGTAAAGTTCAATGCACAGTACCATGAAAGAGAGAGAAGAGGAGAGAGAGAAGGAGGGAAAGAAAGAAAAGGACAGGGAGGGAGAGAAGGAAGGAAAAGAAGAAAAAGAAGGAAAGGAAAGGGTAGACAGGGAGGGAGGAAGGAAGGGAGGACTTTTACCACATGGAACTCATGTCATCTTGGGGAGATGAGTCTGATTTCTAAAGGAAATCCTCAGGCTGAGTTGTACTGTTTGAATAAAACTTTCTTCTACCATAGAATATAAAAGATTCGGTTATGTAGACAGTGATTTCCATTTAGTCCATGTAAGATAAACTAACAAAACATTTTATTTTTATAGGTCTTGGCACATTTGATTAATACACAATTTTTGGCCTCTAAAGAGGTTTATCATTTCAGAAGAAAATCTTGACTATCAAACAGTACATTAAAATTAGAGGGGAAACAAAAAGCAGAGGGAAGAGTGGTGTGTTCTTGCAATTACACCTGAAGTTATAGAGTGTTATGGTTCATGCAGAATATTATTTCTCAGATAATCTCTACTCTTTTGGGATCTAAAGAATTTTGCCATGATATTTAAAAAATTACTGAATAATACACATTTGTAGCATTTTTGTCACCTTTTGTGTTTATAAAGACTGTAAATCTATTTTATTTTTGTTTTAAATGTTCTAGTGAGAACTCATCATGGAGTTTTTAAAAAAATGTTAGTACATAATTAACCTTGCCCAGTTCTGTCTTCCTTCCTGTGGTTTTTTTCCTCCAAAGTCAATAGAGTTTGGGTTTGGGGGACAGTACTAGAGTTTGAACTTATGGTCTCATATTTGTTAGGCAAATGCTGTACCACTTGAACCACACTGCTAACCCTTTTTGCTTTACTTATTTTTTAAATAGGGTCTTGTGCTTTTGCCTACACTGCCCCTACATGGTCATGTCATTCTATTTATGCCTCCTTTATAGCTGGGATGACAGGTATGTACCACAACGCCCAGCTTGTTTTTGATTGAGAGGGGTCTCACTAACATTTTGCCCTGCCTAACCTCCAACCACCATCTTTCTGAGTAGCATTGCAGATGTGAGCTACTGCATTGGGCTCAGAGTTCTGCAGATCATTTACTTCTCTAAATTCAGTATGTAAAGTGATATCCAAGATAGAATTTAAATTTATACTTCTTTATTTTTTGTTGCTAAGTAATTTCACTCCCTCCCCACCCTTTCACTTGCCAATGCTCCAGTTCTCCTTCCTTAACTCTGTTCTAGATGTCCCCTGCTACCACTGAGTGTAATGGAGGAATTCAGTGAAAATTTTGTTTTTGATATGATGTTCTTTGGTTTGCATGAAAGACTATGTTTCTTAATAATGTGCACTTTGCAGAGAAATTTGCATAAAATCTTGTTTATAGTAATGCCTTTTTTTTTTTTTTGGTGGTACTAGGGCTTGAACTCAGGGCCTTCACCTTGAGCCACCTCACCAGCCCTATTTTTGTGAAGAGGTTTTTGAGATGAGTCTTGCGCACTATTTGCCCAGGCTGGTTTTGAACTGGGATCCTCCTGATCTCTACCTTGTGAGTAGCTAGGATTACAGGTGTGAGCCACTGGCACCCACCTAGTAAAAACTTCTTAATAGTCCTGATTATTCAATTGTTTTTGGGTGAGGGGGTGAGCTAGATTCTTATTATGTAGCCCAGGCTGGCCTCAAACTCATAAGGCTCCTGCCTCTGCTGGCATTTACAGACATGGGCCATGACACCTTGCTCCAAATATGCAGTGGTTCCTGGGAGGTGTTTTTATTCCAGCACGTGTGATCTATAAGTCACTTACATTATTACCACAAGCTCTAGCTATTATTGTAGATATTTATATGAAACATTTCATTCTTTTTTAATGAGCAAAGAGCATATAATAGAAATGCTTCTGATAAAGATTGTTTACTTATTGTGTTTTTTAGATTTAAATTCTCACAATTTGATATATGTCCTAAATATCTATAAATTTATATATTATTTTTTAGACACATAAAGTTGAAGCATTGTACCTTATCATGAGAATTTAGAAGGCCTACCTGAATGACCGGAGCACAAGGACATGAGGTTTGCATGAGGTGTGGCGCATGGCAATTGGTCCTGGTGACCAAGATTAATGAAACTCAGATGGGTTTTAATTAGTGCAGCTGCAGTCATCAATTATCTAGTGAACACAAATATTGTTATATTTGGGAAATTCTTGATTTATTTTATTCCACTGGCCAGCAGATTTAGATGAATGAGTTCTCATCATAACCACTCTGAGAAAAATCGCCAGAGGCCACAGTTTATTATTTAGGACACAATCAGCAAGAGTGAACAATACAGAACAAAATGTTGTAATGTGTTCTCAGCATCAATTTGGAATTTTTGCTGAAATGTTTGGCATGTACAGGTTGTCAAAAACATCAGGGCATCCTGAACACAAGTCCAAGCTGTCTGTCAAGAAGGGACTGAGCAGCTGTCACTGTCCTGAAGATGACTCATAGCACAGGTCATTGTGCATGTACCTGAAACAGGTTGCACCCCATGGCACTTGTTGTGTACATGGTTGCCTCTTCCTGTCCTTCAAGGCCACGTTTCAGCGGAAGAATTGACAGCTGCCTACAGTGTCAGGGAGTAGAAGATCAGCACTTTCTGCATGGTAGCTGTTTCTGTTCATCTGAGTGCCTACATGCATACCTGTGGGAACACCTACACACATATACTCACAAATTTATCTTTGGTTTAATTTTTGTTTTAAAGTATTTTTTCTAAATGTGTGATCTTGAATTTCAAAGAACTCTACATAACATTTGAGGGGAGAGAATGCTATTTATACTTTTTAAAAAAAATAATGCGACATTACTCTGTCAAGTTGGCAACGGGATATATCAAACAAATTATTTTACCATTTCTAAATTGAATTTCTTGCAACATCCAGAATTATTAGAATAAGGAATATCTTTAACTCATGTAAATTTTGATATTAAGTATCGAACCATTATTTGTGAAGTTTTTTCTCCCACTTTGTAATCTTCTGTCTCTGTAAGTTAGTAAGGGTACCTACCTCAGATTTTCAAAAATGTAGGTAGCATTAAACATCATTCTGTTTTCACCCCTTTCTCCAATTATCTAGTCTGTTAAATTATTATTCCACAGAGTAAACAAAGAAGGTGAACTTGGGCCTATGTTGTTGTTGTAAATTACAGCGCATAATGTAGAGTCCAAGATAGCCATTTTGAAGAATGCTTTATAAATCATAACCAAGGCCGTATAACAAATCGATTGCAAATAATGTTTTCAAGGACTGTGGCATGGTGATCAGATCATGTCAGGCTAGGGATATTTCACATCCGAAATACATTCATTAAACTTTTCTGAATCTTTTAATATATGAGAGATTTCTGTTGTTATGTAATACCGGCCAGCTTCTCCTTTCACGGATTAGTTGCATGAATTGATCACAATTTAGTTCAAATTATGGTTTCCTAAGTGAAAGGAAGGTGTGGCTCATTTCTATCTGTATCTCCTGGTGGCTGGTATTTGTACTTGCTGAGAAACTCCACCTTTGTCCTTAAGAAAGGAAAAAACAGGTGTATGGAAGGCTTGGGCATTTGTTTTGTACTTTAGATCTGAATGACTTTTTATCATATCTGAATCGATAGACAGCTTGCAATTAATGTTCGGAGCCCGCTAGCTCTTGTCTTTGTGTCAGTTCATCAGTGCTGAGATTTTTGAGCTTGCTTTGATGGCCTTTTTGTTCTGTAGAGTAAATCATAAGGAGCTTTCTTTTTTCCAGTTGACAGATGGAGGAGCTTTTGTTCACTGAACCAAGGTTCTTTGCAGATTTTATTTTTCAAAGCATTCATTTTTATGTTATTATATTTTGCCACTAAGGTAGACATCTCGCACCTCTGTATGGTCTTGTCTGAGTCACCAAACACATCTTGAGATAGGAGCTAGAGTTGTTTCTTAACATAATTAGACTTCATGGTTAGAGAATTTTATTTTTAATTATACATCTTTTCTTTTTTCAGACATTATCTCCCAAGTAGCCCAGGCTGGTCTTGAACTCTCAGTTTTCATGCCTGAGCTTACTTAGTGCTGGGATTGCAGGTGTATACCATCACACCTGGCTTTTTTTTTCTTTTAAACATCTATTCTTTTTCATACCTTTTGGTGTTTGGCAGTGTTGGGGATCAAATGTAGTCTCTCATACATATTGGGCAGGGGCTCTGCCCCGCTGTGCTACAGCTCAAGACCTTTCCATAAATTTATAAAGAATCTGAGAGGCCCCTATGTCAACAATAATTTTTTAGTATTATGTCCTTCACTCCAAAGAGAGTGTATCACTTCCTTTCCAAAACATCCAGGGAGTTGTACTTTTCCTGCCACAGATATTGTCATGCTGTTTTACTTGCCTGTGTTGTTGCCAGACATTTTGTTTCTCCACTTCCCTGCCTGAACATTAAGCTCAACATTCTGAATCTGACACACATAGAAAGGTGTGTGGACAAAGGTTTGTGGAAGATCAGGTGGGGATGTGAGCAGGGGGTGGATTAGATGAGGTCTTATTGGCATGGTAAGAAGTTTGGATTTTATTTAATATTAGTGGAAGTCATTGTACAAAGTTAAATCACTTCATGAAAGAATTTATTGATTATTTAGCTTACAGATGTTTTGTCATCATCTGTCATATTGATAGTTTGTAAATGTTTAGTAGATAAGTGAGCAAGGCTATCCTGGCCCAGCCCAATCTCTTTGACTCCTTTATAGTATCATCTTCAGTGGCTTAAAAATGTTGTGAACCATATGTCTACCTCCTGGTATAGAGCAAATGGGGTAGTTTTATGACTAATGAGCTCTCAACAAAGGAAGATCTATTTTAGTACTTCCTAGTAGTTTATGGACATTAAAATCACTAATTGTTCTTCCTTGGTTTAAAGTTAGTGTACTGGACTAGCTAATTTTAAAGATTATTTCATATTATATTATTATTTTATTATGGTATATTATTTTCTCAAGGACTGTCTCTGCTAATTAGCACATTGTGAGCTACCTATATAAGATGAAAGCCTTTCTTCAAAAATTGTTTCTGCTTTAACAAATTTTTTATTTCCTAGATTTTAAATGTGTAATACAAAACGTTAAAATATGAGGCCATGTGCCATTTCTCATCTAAGAATGAAAATCCTGGGATTTTCACTATCATGGGATAATGGTACATCAATTTATCCATGAAAATGTTAAATATATCTCTCTACCATAACAACTTGTTGTGTTTTCCTCAGTTCACTTTTTTCTTTTTTATGATAAACTCATCCATACAACATACATACACACCTTTTATACACACATTCACATATACCATGAATATAGTACCGAGAGTTTCAATAGAAAAACCAGTCACTTAACTCCCACACAGCTTAAGGCATAGCATAACTGTTGTCTTCCTTTGACATTTTCCCTGGCCTCCTCTCCCGCCCACCCCTCTCCCTTCCCTAGAGGGCAATGACACCCTGATTTTTCTGCTCATTGTGTTGAGCGCGTACTGTCTTAGCCAGGATTAGTTGTTTATGGATTACAAAAACAGTCCTTTCTTCTTAGGTAGTTTTTATTCTTGATATATCCTTTTTAGTTTCTCTTTTTAAAAACACCCTGTTTTATGTCTCTTAAACAAAATTATGTATTATCTTAGAAACCTATGCTGTTAGTAAATTCTTAAATATGACTTAACTGTACATATTAGTTGATTTGCATTGATTCATAAATATTTGGGATCTAGCTTTGATATAAAGCATCCTATCTATATGTTTTTCCAAGATTCTTTGCATTTACATTCTGTAGACTAAAATAATACTTATATGGGAACTGTTATTCCAACAGGCCTTCATTAATTTCGGAACAATCATGCCAAAAGTATATGTACTGTTGTTAAATAATGAAATTCAAAATCTAACCCATAATAATGTAAGAAATAATTAAAAGGATTAATAATATGAAAAAATATGCTAATGTTTAGTGCTTATAAATTATGATGATTTTGCATTTGTAATGATGGGGGATTATAACATCCTACTTTGTTTCTCAAAAGTTGCATAGGCTTTGTAAAAAAAGCAAATATATTCTGGTAAATATCTTCTAGTTTTTCATATAGTGAATGCAATTTGCTTGGAATTGCCTGTGTCTATTTGAAGTTTATCTTATTTCTTGTTCCGGTAGCTGCGAAGAGGGAGGGTAGAAGCACCTAATAAGAGCAGATATGGTGGTGGAAATTATACTTAGGCTTTTGCTTACTTCATTCATTGAACAGTATGTGGAGATCTGCTGTAGTGTCACTTTGTCAAAGGCTATGATAACACTCCTAACGATAAGAGTTTTCCCCCTTTGTTTACAGCACCTAAGTGTCTTGGTGATTAGAACTTTTCCCTTTCTTCCAAATAAAATTGTTTTATACTGACTTTGTTTCTTCTAGTGAGCCGAGAGAAATAAAAGCAACCCTATTTCCGATTACAAATTATCATAAATATTGGAGATGCAGATTTTTCTTAGATCATTAGCATATCATGCTGGGACCCACACCAGAATGTACCATTAACAAAGCAGCCTTCATGTAATTAATGTAAATAATATGGAACTACAGCTTGAGTTACCCAGTCAGCCTTGGCAAAAAGCATTTGTCATAACGCATCAGCTAAGGAGCTCGGCCTCAATTCAAATTAAACTTCATGGGTTTGCCCCTTTATTTTTTCCTCTCATGCTATAAATTTCTGTGGAACATTTATGACTATAAATTTCTTTGAAACACCTATGTAGGAGAAGAGAGCAATCCAGTAACTAAAATTAAAATTTTATTCTTTACAGTGCTTCTGCTTGTGCGGACAATTAGTATCTTCATAAAGCCAGAAATGTACATCCTGGGGAAGCGTGAGGGCTTCTGTCCCCGTCCTTAGAAGTGTCCTCCTCCTCTGTAGCTGCCAGCAAGTTTAACGTATGGTTTCTGTCTGCAATTTGCTACTATTGCCCTCTGACTCCAAAACACAGAGGAGCATTGTAAATTTTTCATGAAGAGCTTTCAGTCTGTAAAACAGCAAACAGGAATAATGTTTTAAATGCAATCATTGTCAGGTTTGAACAATGTAATTTATCAAGAGAGCAGTTTGTACTATATAATAAGTTTCATATATTAATACAATTTTTCATCTGATGTCAAGCTTCTGATTTATGAATAGCCCATGATCTAAGGTGATCATTGAATTATTATTCACGTAATAAGAAGCCAGGAACAAGACCCTGGAACTGCTACCCTGGATTAGCTTACATGCCACCAAGCCAATTTACTAAACAACCGTGGGCTAAATGATACAGTTTTTCTAATTCAAAGAAGGCACTCGTTAATTAGATAAAGGCTAAAGCTCTCATTATTTTTAAATGATTTAAGAACGGGTAAAGATCTTACAGCTTATACTGCAGCTCTAATAGTTCTCTGCTTACTCCCTTGTAATAAGAGTATTAAAGACAGATGGGCAAGACCGATTTAAACCAATTACAGTGTTTCATGTATACCAGTACTGACAATTCGTAGGTTCCTTAGATGCTAATTTCGACATGGTTCAGATGACTAAATCACCGTTGATTAACTTGATTTATGAATAATTTGTTTCTTTCTGCTAATTTTGGGGGAATAATCATACCTCTGAACTGTATTTAGTAGTTCTTGTGATATTACACGTTCCTCAGTACTGTCCAAAGGTGCTTTCTAGTTATTTAGCTTTCTGATACACCCAGGTAAAGAAAAAAAATCAATTTATTCCAATTCCTTTAACTGATTGAGCACCTGTTAGATACTAGGCATTCGCTTAGATTCCGGGGAAATCTGCAACTCATCAAATTTGTTTTATTTTAGTTATTTTGAGTCCTATGTTGGCAAATGATGATACATTCTAGAAAAATGAGTTCATTGTCAATCAATAATTTATGTAATAACATACTTAAGAAATTCTCATGTAAATACTTCTGAGATGGTGAATTTGCCTTATAGTAACATCAGATTTAGGAATTGTATCACAATCATGAGTTCACAAAGTATCTATGTTCTTTTGAAAATTAATGAACTACTACTAAGTACTTGAGTCCTTTTGTCCATATGCTTTTGTTGCTTGATTTATATTTACTCATTTTATGTGGATGGCAAATACATTTTATTATGTCACTTATGGAGTCATTAATTTCCTTGGTATTTTGTTGGTTGGGTGATTGTTCTTCCTTCCCTCCCACCCTTCCCCTTACCCCATTCTTTCTTGCAGGTAATAGAAATAATGAAAAATGTCAACTTTTCAACACTCATTTGTCCATAAATGTTTTTTGACTTATGAGAGTTCATTTCCATTGTTAATTCTCATATAATAAGTTTCTCATGGGTAACACAAATAGCACTTTTTTTTTCCTTTGTGGTTTTCCTCTTCAACTTCCTCTTCTTTATTGTTTTCTATTTTGCTCAAGTATCTACATTATACAGCAGAAAGATAGCCATACCACTTCTCCTGAAAAATAGACATTTCCTGATTTTTTTAGTATAATCTGAATTTAGCATTCCTTTCATAGGTTTGTTTCACTAAATTAATATAGGCTTTAAAGTTGTTTGGTATTAGCTTACAATAAAAATGTCGTAAGTAAATATGTGTATGGAAAATCAGAAAAGAAAAACTTAGATATAAAAAAGATTTCAAATTATTGTAATTTCTCATTGTTTTGTCTTTTAATTTTAAAATTTTCTTTGTCAACAAGATATGTTATTAGTGGACCCTGAGTAAAACAAGTTGTTTGTTATAATAACTTTTGACCTGTTTAATAAGTACTCAAGCTATGTAGTGAGGATTTTATTGTACTCTATAGTATACAGTTATGAATTGTGGTACATAATGAAATAAAAGCAATAATGTTGATATTTCTGAGGGATCCATCAGAGCTGACCTGAAATAACATATTTCGTCTTGTTTGTCTGAGCATGAATGTTTGAAAGTTATAACAAAAAGTATTAGAAACAATATTATATCCATGACTTCTCATTGTTTACTATTGTGAGTAACCTCACCTTTTGTAATTCTCAAAACTATTCCTGTGACAGTTCATTAGTGCTGGTGTCAAAAAACAAATGAAAAAGACGAAATGCGGTATGGTATTAGGCATTAAGATATTTTAAGCTAAATGCTAGTATTCAGTGTGCAGTAATATAAAGTGCAATTGACAATCCAGTAAGAGGAATAGGAGAGGACAGGTCATTTTTAGATATGTGTGTAATGTTTAGGTCTGTGTGTCATGAAATTATTAATTTAGCTTCAGATTGAGTTTTGTAAGAAAGCAGGAAGATCATTAAAAAGGAAGACCATTTTTTTTTCGGTAGAAATCCGTAGGATGTGTGTGACAGCATTGTCTTGAGAGTGTGTTTGTTTAATATCAGAGTAGATTGCCATTGCAATCTGCAAAAAAGAAAAATGATTACTATAAAATATAATTTGTGTGATTGCTTGTCTCTTCTTTCTTAGCAGAGTTGGCATACTTTGAGGATGAGCTCTGTGTCCTGCTTACCTTTGTATTTCCAGAACACAGAACAGGGCCAGGCCTAGGGTAGATGCTTAAGAGGTAGTTGTTTAATTAACAAGTTAATGGTCAAGATAACTGAATTGTTTCCTTTCAACAGCTTCCAAGAAGTATGGGGCCAAAAGCAACAAGAAACAAATGCTTTCCTCACATTGGAGTCAAGATATTTAGTAACACCTTTCTATTACTTCCGCCTGCTTTTCTTACTACAGGAGATTCATTTATCCTGATCAGCCGTACCATTTTGAATGGTTCCATTTGTATGAAAATCAAGGAAGTATATAATTATTAGGTAACTAGAATTTCATCCAGGATTATTTGTAAATGAATTTCTACTAGATTGCAGAGCCTCAATACTATTATTACTATTATTATTGTTATTACTAGGTCTTAGACAGCCAACAATTGAATCAGCCATGTTGGTACACATATTACTTACTCATGAATTTGTTCTACAGCTGCCAAAGTAGTTTTCATGCCATACTTTCAGACTTACTAGCATGCAACAGTATATTGATCCTGTAAGTTTTGTTTTGGGTGTCCTGTTAACTAGTGGCAGATAACTTTTTAAACCTTGTCTCATGTTACTGTTTTCATCGATGGCTTGATTATTGGTGTTATGTGTTTCATTTATTTGATGGTATATTGCAAAAACACTGATTAAAACATGGCAGCTATCAAAGTACTAATGCATGAATGTTTTGTGTGAGCATGTTTCATTTTTTAAATAAAAGCATGAGCCAAAACTGAATTGTTTTGGAGGCATTGCTACAATTACTGACATACATTTAAGTGTGCTAAAAGGAGTCACCCTTCCATATGTAACTAAGAACATTCTCCTGTTCCTATCCATCAATTCTGGTGTTTCTTTTATATGGCCTGGAATTTTGGGAGTGAAAACCCTGATTAGACCTCTAGCAAGTGCTGTGATTTTAATCAGCCTAGTGTGCAAGACAGAAAGCTGATATTCTGAAATTGCACTTTAAACTAAGACAGACTGTCAGTCTTTAGGAATGGTGGGGAATGGCCTATTTATGTAATCAGATACTAAACCTGGAGGAAGCTGTCAGGCACCTTCTTGTTTTGTAAGCAGTAGGCAGACTGTGCTTTATCTGACAGATAGTGTGTAAATCTGTCCATGCAAAAATCCAAATGTTTAGTTTGCTTCTAGTCACTAATAATCTGCTTATTTTCATCTGCTACAGCAGTGACATCACTTAGCAGAATGTGCTGTAGACAGAAGGCCCAGATAAGGCTCTGTTAGTGTCAGTCATTCATTCCTTGATTGACAGGGAGTTAAATAGGAATTTATTCAAGGTTTGCTTTCAGCTGAATGAATGGACAACATGTTTTAGACAGGAGTAACTTTATTTAGCTAGGCTGTTTTAAATCTTGAGGAAAATGGATAGATTATATCTAATTATAACTTCTAAGAATAAGGGGCCTATCCTATCAATAACTATTGAATAGTTATATCCAAAACATACCTCTATTTAATGTAAATGGGTAAATCAGTTGAGATATATATATATGTATGGATTTGTATGTATGTATATAGTTTTAGTTCACTGATTTTTATATTTATATTATCATTTTTCCATTTTAATAATACTGCTTATTTCATTATTTGCTTACTGTGAATGGTAATGATTCCATGAATGTAGATATATAACCAAAAGTTTGTAAAGTAAATCCTATTCTTGGGTAAATTGAAGCTTTTTTTAAAATCTGAATTTATGTCTTTGAAGTCACAGAGTTAAAGATGAATTCAGGATTGTCGTATATGCATTTAGTGAGACTATAACACTGATCTATCATTTAAAGATGGTTGCATATGTATTTTCCTTTTTTATTAGTGTACATTAATTTTATAAATGGGTTTAGTTGTGATATTTCTATACATTCATCTAATATCCTTTGTTGAATAGTATTTTCTTTGATATTCACTTAGAAAGCAATAAAAGATTAGGAATTTTATTTAAAATTTCTGTGAGATTGTCTAGATTTTCTTATTAAAATCTTCATTTTAACCCAATAAATAGTTTCTTTATTAACTATAAATGTTAATTGGAAACAATGTTGGTTATTCTAAGCAAAGAGTAAAAACCCTAATTCTGGACCACCTGATTTTATGATCAGTAGTGTTGTGGAACATATCCTTCGTTCTTACCAGGGAGTAGGACCTGCAGGCTGAATAAGGTGGGCATGTCACATGCAGTTACCTGGGGCTTCCAGATGCATCTTACTCTGGTTGAAGGGTCCATGTGTATCTGAGAACAGCCAGATGTTTTCCCAAGAATTTTAACAAGAGTGACAGGAGAGAAGTGAAAGAACATATATTAAATTTCCCATTCCTGAAACAGTGACATTGATGGCTTTTGGGTTTTTTTTGTTTGTTTGTTTGTTTGGTTGGTTGGTTTTTGGTGGTACTGGGGTTTGAACTCAGGGCTTTACATTTTCTAGGCAGGTACTCTTAACTGGTTGAGCCACTCCACTGCCCCTATTTCTTTTTAACTTTAAAGATGTAGCCTCATTTATTTTGTTCGTCTGAGAAAAAAAAGTTCAAAGTATATTTATATAGCACTTTATTTAGGTTAGTTAGTATACAGTGTTAGCTTCACATAGAGTTTTAATTGTTTTTTTTTGTCAGTATCAATGTCAAGTTGCCCAAAATTTCAAATCAACTTATTTAGAAACATTTACTCTGAGTTTTTATAGATGGATTATAAAGTTTTTCCTCTTTAGCTGTTTTCCTCTGTTGCTAGCTCTTGTCTCCCATATTAATTCCTGTTCAGAAGTGTGTTAACTCAGGTAAAAACTAGCACTCAGCACTAGTGATAATTAAAATCTGCTAATATTTTTGCTTTTGTTGCTCCCCAAAAGAGATTTTCCTAATTATCTTTTACCTGGGCTTTTATTCAAAGTACTGCTTCTACCTTTCCTGCTTCTAAATTACTTTATACATATTCCTTAGTGTGTTAATGCATATTACTTTTGAAGAATAATAAATGTCAAAAATTCTTATGATCTTATTTATTATACAAAGTATTAGAACTATCTAGAGGTACACAACATGGGTCTGTAAAATTCCATGAGGTGATTTGTACAGATGAGGACAAATGTCTCTTCATCTTTAGTTCTTTGCTCCTAAGTAAGTTTTTGTGAATGTCACCGTGTAAAGGCCAGTAGAATGTTTTGGCATTTTCTTCTGGTTATCTATACAGAATTCTATACAGAGTTTTATACATCTAGTTGCTCATTTAGACTTTAGTGTAAGAAGAAAACAAAATCACAAATCTTTATACTGTTAGCATATATTCATTAAATATTTTTCAGATGTAAAGAATTCTTAGACTTCAAGAATTTTTTATTTTAGGTAGTACATTCTGGTTATATTTTTCCTTTTGCTTTCTCCAATTTAGGTGAGAATTTTCAATTCGATAATTGTTTGAACACCTACTGACCATATGCAGCTAATTTCAGGCGTTGGCTACAGCATTGTTATTCTACCACCTTCCCATGCCTGAGCTTCTGGTTTTGTAGTATTTGTACCATTAGAAAAGGTTTTGTGTTTTTTAGGGGGTGCTGCAGATTGAACCTTGGGCCTCACAAGTGCCAGGCAAGCACTGTGCCTCTGAAGTTCACGCAGTGCCTAGTATATTACTTTTTTGTTGTTGTTGTTAGTTTGTTTTACTGTTTTGAACAAATTAAAGGCTGAAGAGATACTTACTATTTTCTCTGGGAAGTCGGGTAATTTTGTTCCAGATAATAACTGAATCACCTCCATTGGGACTGTATATGCCCCCAGGGGTAGAAAGTATGATTGAGTTAGAATTCGCATCAGTCGTGGTGGCTGGTTGGGTTCCAGCCAGATGATGGGATTTGCTCTTTTCCTCAGACTCTTTTTGCTTCTTGCTAAAGAAGCATAGCTTGTGGTAGGACGTCTTTGCAGATTTGAACCTTTTCTTTGGGCTGAATGTAGCATATAGCAGCTGGAAATGAGAATTGTAGGGTTTTATTGTTGGGTTCTATTTTGCACATAATTTCTCCCAACTTGATTGATCAATGTAGAAATGAAGGTTGAGAGAATAATCATGCCACTAATGTTACATAATTAAGTTGGCATCATAGTTGGAATCTGTTGTACTTCTGTGAAATAACTTCTTTCCAGAAACCTGACTTTGAATTTTAAATATATCATTGAGAATGTCATTTTTCAGAACACATCATATTTTGAGCCTCTGATAAAATTTAAGTATATAAAATTACTAAATTGTCTTAAGTATTTTTTAAAAAAATTATATTCTTAATCCATTAGTTTCCTGCCTTTACTATGGTATTGGCATTGGTAAAGACATAAAAAAAATTTTTTAAGTCAATGCAAATGTCCTTAAATTGTTTACAGTCTTTCATGGCATATCCAGATATGAGAGTAGAAAATAATTCACAAATCAGTGAGGGAGAGGCAGCATTGTGTCAACTTGTGAGTGGCAGATAAACTCAAAATAAGATGAAGATATTTTTGTCATGTAGACAGTTAAAATGAAATATAAAACAAAACATAGGGTGTTAGTGAGAGCTTGTCTGTCCTCTAGGTCTGGGGATAATCTTTGCATTAGTGAGCATAAAGAGCCATGTCTTCTACAATTTTTACCCTGTTGTTTCCCACTACTACCAGAAGATCTGTCATTGCAATTTACAACATCTATGACTCACTGTCAGCTTTACAGCAGTAGACTGGACACTCAGGGTCCCTGGATTCTGTGAGCACTTGAATTCTCTGGGCAGCATCCTTTCCCAGTGTGCCTTGCTCAAGTGCTGCTGTCACCTGGGCCTGGGATGCTTCTGAGGCAGCCAGGGAAGGGAGTTTACATCTATTGAGATCTGACTCTTGTATAATTTTCTGTGCTATTTCTGCTCAGGCCCCAAAGCGTTATTACTCCCTTAGGTAAAATTTCTTGGACTTTATATCTGAAAAAATATTTAATAAAGAAGATAGCAGTTGGTGGTTTTGTTTTCCTTTTATTGTAAAGTCCAAACTAGCACATATTTGGCTTTATTCTTTCATAGCCCGTCATTGAAGAAAAGTAGTTTTTTAGCTTCATTTTGACAGCTTCAGTTAATTCAATGTTTCAGCTTCTTTAAGATTATACTTATGTCCAGTATAAATGTATATTTTTCACTTGCATTCTTCCAATTGGCATTGCTTATTCGCTTAATTATATTAGAAAGAATTTTAGTTTAATATTTTGAATGCTGGAAGGTATATAATAAATGATAATTTTATTCCACATGGTCATATTATTTGACTTCCTGGAGATTTGAAAAAGTAGTATAAATGATCTTTATTGAGTGTTTATAGATGCCTATATGAATTCATCTTTCACAATAGTTCAGAATACATGAAAAATAAGTAAAATATGTAAAATCTATTTTGAGAAAAGAAGAATCCATAGTTGCAGTCATCCAATTTTTGAAACAAACCATGCCCTTTTGTTTTGAAAGTAAATTAATATTCCATTGCTTTGCCCTCCATTGAAGAGAATTTTTCTATCTGTTCTTTTATATGTACAGACACAGATTAATACACACACGGGTATGTGTGTGTCTATGTGGGTAAACATATGTGTATATATATATATATGTATATACATATATACATACATATGTATATATATATATATATACATATATATATATATATATATATATATACATTTTCTAGTTCTCCTCAGTTCATTGCAACTTACCTCATTCCCATTGCACTGTGGGGGCATATGTTAGAAATGGTGGTGAGCCTGGCTAGTATTTTCATAACTACTTACCCGCCGTAGGATCATAATCTCTTTGAAACCCTGAAAAGTTGCTTTTGACATTAATCTGATTTTTGCATTTCTCTCATATTTATGATTTAGAAAGGAACAATTGAAATTTCTACCACATGATCTTTCAGTGCAACTGTATGTCAGAATATTGTGATTTAAAGCAAGCACTGATCCATATCAGGTTCTATAATGCCTACCAAACTAAATTGTGCCTTGGTGATGCTCCATTGCACAGGTGCACCATGATATTTACTCTTGAGTTTGTCTGTAACTGCTGTGTGTTGGACTAAGGTCTCAGAAAGGGTCAATTTTGTACTGAACTCTGAGATTACTGGGCAATACATCTCAACACTTCTAGCTAATCTTACCTTGAGCTCAATTGGTTCCTTAGATCATCCTGACATGCCAGAAGGCCAAGATGATGACAAAGCCCAAGACAGTGAAATGCCTGAGTTTGGAAATGCTGTTCTTCCCAGATCTAGCAAATCACAGTCAACATCAGAGAGGACAGGCTTTTGTAAAAGCTGAACAATGTATTCAAACTTACAGAAATTCTGCATCTGTAGGATTCACATAAAATTGGATTATTAGGATAAATTGCATGAAGTTTTCGATTTTCTCTAAGGTAACGTGGGCATATGGAACAGGTTCCAGTATTACAGGTAAATATTTTAGATTCTAGAGTACACACACACAGTTTATTAGTATGAGATTAAAACTTTTTTGGAGGAGTACAATTTTAGTCTTTGGAATTTAGTACCTTATAAAGTACCATTTTGGAGAAGCAGTGATGGTTACTGTTCCTTAATTAATGTACAAAGATTAGAGAGTTAAATACATCACTACTCCTTTTAAAGTATTCAGTAGATCTTTATTGTAGAGTTGAATCTGACAGATATTACTGGCAAGAAATTGTGGCTTTCTTACTCTTCCTTTTTAAATACTTGTGGAAATAGGCAGTTCTTTTGATTTACTGTTTATAAGGGATCTAGACTGTGATGTAAAATGAAGAGGTGCCCTGTGCCCAGTAGTAGAAATACTGGCTTTAATTTCTACCCGGAATAAAATTATATGGTTCTTCTCAAGTTGTGAGCAGCTGCCTGTGGCCAAACTTGCATTATCAGCTATTCACAGCACCATGATTATCTGATCCCAGTTATTACCTCTGACCCTGTTGCAGCAAGGAACTGAGTAGTTAGTATTCTTTAAAGAAATTATTAGCTTTATTGGCAAATAGGAATTGGAACCATTTATTCTGTGTAAATATATGATGTTTTCCCTTAATATGCATTTGTACCAATAACATTTTATTGACATACTGTTATAGCCATTACTATGCCTCATACAAACTCTGTACAAATCATAATTTCCCAATGAGTTGTACTAGAATAAGTTTTTTTGAGTTGGCACAGGTTTTATTCATAGGTTTCATTAATATACTATTTATAGATTTCCTTAGTATGCCATATGTTCCCAGAGTTTATTTCCTAATTGATTTTTAAATTTCATGCTTTTCTACTTTTTTATAAGTCTACTTTTGGTTTTATTGGCCAAACCTATCTTAGTCACATTCGTTAATTCATTCTAAAGTTATAACTGACCATGTTAAAATAGTATCATCATAAAACTTAGTAAAACATTTTTCTGTTGATACTGTCATGTCTCTGAAATAACATTCTTATAGCATTTGTAGGCATGTACCTGGAAACACAGAGGTCTTTTCTATAACTAACACGGCCAAATGTAAAACATAAATGTTAAAATAGATTTCAACATAAATCTCAGATGAGGGCTTTGTTATGATAGGTTTCCTAATTGACATATACATCTTTCTGGGTTGTGTGCATATATACTCTGACTGTGGACACCCGTGAAGGAAAAAGGCACATTTAGTTTTTTGCGAAGTTACCAAATAATTGTGAAAAGCCAGATCACAAGATGATTTTAATCTTTGACCATCACACAGCTTTATTTCTTTGTCTGTGTAGCATGTTCCCCACCCCAGTTATGTTAGTGGCTCACTCCCCACACATGGCCACCTCACCTCTTCCTAGCCCTGACCCTAAGCTGATCATTGGTGCTGTTTTCATTATGGAAGTTGTTTTGTCCTTGCAGACTTATCTGAAGCTGCACCTTATCCATGAAGGACTTTTCAACTATTTTTCTCTGTATCTGCTGGTACTTTTCCTGGGCATCTTTTGAAGCTCTTTTCAAAGTCTCTCATATTATGCCTATTTTGTGTTCTAGTCATTTCACTTGTATTAGTGCTAATCATTGGGTCATGGGCTCCTTTTGGAAGGAATATGTGTCTATTTATAGTTCTGTCCTTTGCATCTACTGTTGTTAGTCACACAGAAAGTCCCCATGCATACTCTTTTATTGATTGATTGATTGATATAAAAATAGCAGAAAGATCATAATTTAAATATTGTTACGAATGTGTTGTAAACATCCAAATCAGATTTGGAGTGAAGGTGTACGTAGGTATTGGAGTACATTTTGTCATTTCAGTTCAAATTATGTATGTCTGTAAGAACAGTGACTTAAAAGAAATGCTCTTTATACTTTTTTTAACCATTAATCTTAGCCCCTTAGTTATAACTACTGTTTTAGCCTTCCTTACATAAGCTTAGTGTTTTTGCACCTACCCTAATACCATAAAATTTCGTTTAGTTCTGATTAGAGAACCATAGCAATTTAATGCATATCCTACGTTCTTGGTACCATTAGTTACAGTTGTTTCCACTTCCCAACTTTCCAGCCTGTGGTACAAGAAACCGTCAGTTTTGAAAAGGGCAGGGCAGCCTATGACTGGAATGTGTCTTACATGCAGTAGGATTCCTTCCACCTGTTTTCCTCACCCTGGCATTTTAAAGCTCTGTATGAAGCAGGAACTATTTTCGGACTAAACCAACTTGTCAGGTCTGGAGAAGAGGCTCAGTAGACCTTTGTCAAGTAGCATTTTTACCCTGTGTTGATCAGAGTGTTCAGCAGAGGTCGGTGCAGTTGGTTGGGTATGACTGTCACCTAAGCCAATGATTGGCAAACTACTAATCTCATGTCATATCAGACTCACTTCCTATTTCTGTAAATAAAGTTTTATTGAACACAGCCACACTACTTTGTTTACCTACTGTCTTCTGCCTTTGTGCTGTTTCAGCAGAGTTATGCTTCAAAGATCTTTTGGTCCCAAAGTTAAAAACATTTTACATCTGGTCCTTCACATAGGCAGATTCCTAACCCCTGACCTTAGATGTTTGCCTGCTTGCTAAGTCTTGAAGACAGACCACGTGGTATAGTGGGATAAATCCTAACTAAACTTAAATGATGTTTTTGATTTGAACAGTTTATGGTCTCTTTGACAGAGGAAAATTTCATAGGAACAGAGTTCGAAAGATGAATTCAGTTCATTTATAGCACACCAGTTGTGATCGTTGAATGTTTTTGTGTAGAATGAATCATTTTCTTGATTCATTGTAGCCTGGGGTCAATATTTTGCTGAATATTCCTCCCAGAATGTTTTTTTAACAAAAAGCTTTCCAAACCTTGAGTTGAATTTAAAGGGACAGAAAGATTATTTCGCAGTTTTCAAAACCTGAATGATGTATGTTTAAAATTTACAGTGTTTGGCATGAATGAGGTTAAATTTCTTTTCCAACTAGTTAATGAGGATCTACTCTGTTAATTAGGCTAATTACCACCTGTTCTAGGCAAAAAATGTGCTCAAGACTCTTGGCTTAAGTAGCTGGTTCCCTTGTGAACTGTGTAGAAGCCCTCAAAGGAGGTTTTTCAGCTCTCTTCTGGAAGCCACAATGGAGTCTTCAGAACTGATTTTAGTTAAGTAACCCTCTAATCTTGTATTTTTTGTGACATAAGTTGTGCTCATGTTTTTATGTCACCTCATATAGGTAACTCTCAAAATCTAGCCCAATTTAAATAATGTAAGTGTTAGTATTTTCATAGTACACTTTTGGTTCCAAGCCTTAACTTCATTCACTGAGGCCTTTGTATACACGTAGCCTCATATATTTCCATGGAGATGGTCAACAGTGACCATGAATGTCTCAGTATGGTTATTGTAAATTAGCTATCACTGTGTTTTGTTCATTCTAGATTGAATAAATTTAAACTTTATATTGTACTTCAAAGCTTCATAGAAAACAGATGAACCTGATTACTGTAGAATAACATTGAGATAGTTAGAATGGTTTTAGTGTCTGCTTCACATGAAATTGTACTTCATATCTAAAAGCAATATCGTATAGTTTTACTCGGGTGTTGCCTGGGCCTAGGCTATTATGAGTGTCTCAGGATTATGGTGTTTAATAGGCTGAGATCTATTATTGTGGCCGAATACCTTGAGCTTCTGCAGTACGCTTTATTACACTTTGTAGTACAGTCTCAGTAAATAGCGCTCTTGCAATTTAAATGAGCACTGCTGCTCCTCTTCCATGGTTGTCTTTCTGTCTCTTCATGTGGTTCTCTGTTCAAGAAAGTGATCACCTCTCCATTCTGTTTGCTGCTTTGCAGAAATTTATATGGTAACCCTCCTGGGCAAAGACCACATGATTTTCATTTCATCTATTAGTGTATCATTATATAATTGTTATATTATAATCATTAAAAAAGAAGCTTTTACTCTAAAGAAACTGTGTACTGGTAGTATTTTGAGTAACTTAGAAGTTGTTGAAACATTTGTTAGAACATTGGTCTGTATTGCCAGTAGTCGTATAAACCTTGCATTGTTATTACAGTGCTATATTCTGTTTTTCCACAAAGAACATCAGTACCTGTCAATTTTCAAATGTCAGTTTTGTTTTATAATAATTTTCAATCAGCCAATACCTCCATGTCACAGTTTCAAAAGATAATTTACTGCTTAACTTTTTTTTTTCCAACCTAGACTTACTAAGCATAGAGAGGGCTCCTTTTATTTATTTCTGATTGCTTAGGAAGGAAAAAACTGTTGTTTCTCAGGCTCTAGAGTCTTACTGCTTAACTTTTTATCACTTTGACAAAATTTATTAAAGTCTTATCTGCAGCATGCCCAGTCTTGCTATTTTGGTGTGCTTTTTGTAGACATGTGGTTAAGTGATTTATTTGTTTGGCAAGATGGCTGCAAGGTATCTTGTAGAGGAGATAAGAAATACTATTTGATTATTTAACTAAAGTACTTATTTTGAATTATGAACATTTCAAACAGAAATGCAGTCATATTTGCTTCTAATTCCTTTCATTTCAAAAACAATAGAGTTCCATTTGTACTTGACAACGTACCAACATTTGCTTCCTTGTACCTCTCACCTCAGAAGTAAACAGTGTCAAATTATGATGTTATGCATGTTTTTGGATGTGAACCTCATTTATATTTAATATTGGGTATTTTCCTAAATTTTACACAAATTATGTAGTCCTGCACCTAACTTGTTCTTTTCATGCAGGCACAATTCTGCGAATTTTGAAGCCATGCTAACAAATATAATTCTTAATTTATTCTTTTTTCATATCATGTGGTTTTCCCTTTTATGACTAAACCCCTATTTACCTAACCCTCACAGTAAAGTTGCTTACTCTTTAGTGGAGGAAGTTATTTTTATACATCTGTAAATGTGCAGGAGTTTCTCAGTGGAATATATACCTAGACTGGTCTTTTCAGAGGGAAAGGTAGGGATAGCACATTCTCCACTTTAAAGCACTGCAGAAGCAGTTCTATTCCAGAATCTCCCTGAACTGAACACATGAGAAACAACATAAAAATGTTCTGTCACACCTCTTCATAAAACTAACGTAACAAGAATAGGTTTCCCAGAAGACTTTGATCTTTACATATGAAATCTGTGAATTACACATTAACTTTCTAGTAAATAGAATAATTAGGAATTTAAATTTTTTAAATAATATTGAAAATATAATCTGAAAGCGATTAATACAAAATTTCCTTTTAGGGTGCTTTCTCATAAAATGGAAAGATAATTTAGACATGTAACCCAAAATACAAACTATTTTCATAGAACTTTTCAGTGATCTAGCAATTCAAAAGCTGGCATATGCTCAGAGACTTTCTCTAATACCAAAAATCTACAAAGACAGTGATCATATAAATGAGTTTCCTCCTATTTCTTTAGCTTAACTTTGTAGATGATGTCTGGTAACACCCAGCTGAGAAGTTCTGGTTTTTGTTTATACAGTTGACAATGAACATATTTAATAGTCTCTCTTCAGATTTTAAGGTACATGGGATTAGATTTTAATCTTTGTTTTATTTTTTCAAATCATGTAACGAGATTTTCAGAAAACATCGGTTGGCTCATGCTAACCTTGCCTTGCACTCTGCTCCTCAATAGTAGGCAAGTTCCTGAGCCATTCCCCAAATTTGGCTGACATGGTAACAAAATATAGCACACATGTATATGAAGTTTCTTGACTCACATATATAGTAGATATATATCACTATATATACATATTCCTAGTGAACCTCAGGAAAGGTAAGGTGAAAGTTACTCTTTATTTTAAATCTGATGGCACTATTTGACATTTTGCACTTTTTAGTTAACACTATAAAGGACCTATAAAGAAGCTAGTATACCTGAGCATTGCCTGTGGCACTGAAGCCCAGATCTTCTCAAAGATGCCCATCTGCTGAACACATTTGTCATGCCTTTATGGGGCCAGTCATTCCATTTACAAAAGTTATAAACACTTCAGAGTTTTAAAATTGTTTTTAAATGTTTAGAATCCCAAAGTGATGTGGAACAAATACAGAAAAGATAGCTGATATATGTGAATATAAATCTGGGTAGTAGATACCCCCTCTTTTCTGAGTGTTTTACATAGGCCCCATTTTGTGACTAGCCCAATGCAAGGAAGCCCATTTGTTTCATGACCACCTATTGCATGATGTTCACATCCTATTTTTTTATCCTAAGAGATTAAGGGAAAGAATGAAACACTTTGTCGCAGTTCAGTTCGCCAGTTGGTCTAGAATTATTCATAGAAGCCCACTGAGTTCCAGGCCCTTTTCTGGCTATAATGATGGGGGAACCAAATGCCCCATTCTCTTGTGTGTTTGTTTTGTTCACCATTTTGGGTTTTAATTTGTATGTGATTGCCAGTTTCCTTGTACATTCTTCAACTGACATCCTATAAATCTTTTCACTAGCAAATTTTTGTGACACACACCTCTTTTTAGTATATTGTAATTTTAGTTAAGTATGTAATTTCTTACTGAAGCCCATCATGAGGGGATAGGAAACATTCATGACCTCTAATCTCACCTGCTCTAAGCCATCGGCCCTACATGATGGGCTGCCTCCACTGGTTGGGAGTCACCATCGGGAGGCCTGTACCACCTTTGCTTCTCAGCTCAGGGGCTCTCTTCTGTTCTCCTGGTCCCTGGCATCCTCCCTGCTGGCTCTGCATTTCCGTTTGTCACCTATTACTTTCTGAGTTAAATGCCACCTCTGGGAAGCCTCTACCATGGCCTGTTACTGCTCTTCTTTTAAATTTGTGGTTTTATTTGAGGGTTTTTTTTTTTCCCCCATTGTGGCTTTGAGTTGATTTTTTGTGAATGGTATCTCTACCTTAGCAGCCTGTGAGTTCCAGAAAAGCCAAGTGTGACTTTTTCTCCAAAACAGTGTTCTTGGAGTAATGTACAGACAGGTCTTCCTAAAGTTCATATAGAATACATACTTTGCCCTTATGTGTTGGGTCTGCATGGTAGAGCAGCACTGCATATTTCAGCATACATCTCTCCTGGTTATGCTTCCTAAGGGCTTATGAAGGCCCCCAGCAAGAGCCAGTGTCCCTTGAGAGGTGACAAAGTCCTCACTAACTTGTTGTGTGAAGGCCAATAAGTTAGAAGATTTGAGTCTCAGAATTTGTGTCATGTCAGGAGACAGTCCACTACTGAGTAGGTCTTAATCTTTATAAGGACAGTTCACATTGGTAAAATATACAGTACTTGTCAAAGTATTGGTGGTTAAACTTATTTATTTTCATAAAGCAGATTGTAAAATGTGAGGTTTTCTGTAAGTCGGTGGTGGTCTCATTTCCTTTCTTATCTGGCTTTTGTCATTTCACAACAGGCACTGAGATTTAGTTTAATATTTTTATTACATATGAATAATAGAGAACATGTATTGAGGTTTCATAGATGTTATTTTGTTAAATGTACATCATGGTAGATTTAAAAATGAGAAATTTAGTTTGTTATTCATAAAGTTGTAATAAAGTCTGGAAAAACTATTTGTTAAGGATAGCATCTACTTAACCTGCTTATTTATTTCTTGTAGAAGAAGGTTAGATCCACAATAAATACATGAAGAAATAAGTAGATAAGGGAATTTATCTTGGAAATAAGATCCCTGTCATGGTTTTGAAATGTTAAATGCATGAAGAACCATCAAAGAGATATACGGATATGATATTTTTTTACAGTGCATTTCAAAGTATTTAGTTATGTTTGTCATTCTCTCATACAGTAAGCAATGATCAAATGATGCAGTAATTTCAAAGTCAGTGTGCTCTAATGGTTGTAAATATAGTATCTCCCCACATATATTATAGAGAAAACTAAATTGCCAATTTGCTATTATTGCAGCTTAAGATATGTTATGACATTTTTTAAACATTCAGGAATTTTTACTTCTCTTACATTTAAGATCTAACTTTATAAACATTTGTAACAAAATAAGAGATTTTTACAAAAAACAATTCATAATTTGATTCATAGGAATTTATGCAACTCAGACTGATTAATTTGTTAGTGTGTCCACATGTACTCCAGATGCTAATTACTTACATCTGCCCTACTGAAGCTGTGGAGAATTAGTAGAAATCATGGTTAAAGGCATTATGTACAAGTATATACTCTTTCTTTAGCTGCTTTTTGATAACACAGTTTCAAATACAGTTATTAAAACCCTGTGCTTTTTATTATATTAGCTGTCTAAAACTATAGCCCAGTTTACAGTAGTCAACCTGTACTGCCATGGTGTCTCTGTCATGTATAATGTTTACCAACTTATTAAACTATTATAATTTTGATTATTAGATTTTAATTTGCTTTTATTTAACTGTTCATTATCCTAAATGAATGAGCTAGACACTAGTATTCACAGACACTGCTTTAAACTCAGTTGTGTTAGAAATGAAAATTTGGGAGATGCTTTCATGAACGCAATGAATGCAATGATCAATCAGAGGAAGTGTTAGTGGTTGTGCTTATGGATGCTTCATATGCCCTTCATTTTTTAGGGTATTAAAATACTGTAAATTGAATTGGGATCCTGAAATATTTCCTTACAGAAGATCTGATTTGTTATTTTCGGTATATATATTTTTTCGTTCAGGAAATAACTTTGCTTTTTGTCAAAGACTCATTTTATAAAAATCTGTAGTTATAATCTGTATTAATTTTTATTAATGGAAACTTTTTATGTGCCCCTGCTAATCCAGAGGGACCTCCAGTTAGGATGCACTTTGGGGCCCTCTTCTCCCTGAGAGCACGGTTCATGGGCGTCTTTCAGGATCAGTGTGGTTCCAGTGGCCCAGCTGCTGCCTGGCAGACAGCAGGGCTTGTCTGAGTGGTCGAGTATGGATAGCATTTCATTTAGCCTTTGCTCTGACAGCCCATGCCCTGGATAAGTGGTGTAGGCCTGAACAGGTGAAATCTATTCTCACTTTTGCCTCAGGGGTGACTGGACTGTAACAGAATTTTTCAAACCCGTTGGGCCCAACCGCAAAGCAGAGAATAAATGGCTGAAGTGCCAGACCTCGACAGAAAAATCAATGCCTGGTTATACAGACATGACAGACCCGGCCTGCAGCCCTCCTCACAGAGGCTGTGTGCGCCACACTTCAGTACCACACGCTCTGTCTGGGGCCTTGGATATGACCGTGCACATGGAGTTCACGTTGTTCTCTCACCCCCTCATGCAGGAAATTCACATGCCACTTATGTGACAGAAGCTTCACCGAGAAGTGGGCCCTGAACAACCACATGAAACTCCACACGGGAGAAAAGCCCTTCAAGTGCTCCTGGCCCACGTGCCACTACTCATTCCTCACAGCCTCCGCAATGAAAGACCACTACAGGACGCACACAGGTGCGCATGCCCCCCAGTCCCGGGGCCTGGACAGGAGGAGTACGGGTGGGCTCATTATGGAACCAATGGAAATGATACCTATTTGCAGAATTGAAGATTCTGTTAATTAAGCTGGGTGTGGTGGTACATGCATGTAATCTCAGAAGGAAGAGGTAGGATCATAGTAAGTTGGAGGCCAGCCAGGGTACATAGCAAGGTCAAGGTGAGCCTGAGCTACTTAGCAAGATCCTGTCTCAAAAAGACCTAAGGGCAGGGGTTGTAGATAAGTAGCAGAGCACTTCCTACCATGCACAAGTTTCTGGGTTGATCCCCAGCACTGGAAAAGAAAAAAAAAGACTAACAACCTAAGAGATTATGGCAATTATATGCGAAGAGGTATGATTTCATTGCTTTTCAGTGATGCTCAAAGCAGCTTTAATGTAGTATGCTAATGTGTTAGTGTGTGTGCACTTGTCTAAACAGAATATTTTCATATTTGGAAGCCACATCACTTTAGATGTGATCTCCCTCAAAGATCAGTTGAAATGTGAAGTTTTCAAAGAAAACTGTCTTGTATTTTGTTAGTGATGTGAGCTAAGTACCATTAATATTTTTTGAACATAGTGAATCTTGCCTATTTTTGGTACCATTTAAAAATTATGAAATTTAATATCTCTCTTCAGTGGAGAATACTGTCAGACCTAAGTGTTTTTGGTAATTAATAAGTTGAGACTAATCTGAATTGAGCTACTTTGATTTTTCAGGAAAGCATCTATTAAAAAAGTCCACATTCACATAAATTTTACATGTAAACATTAAAAAGACTGTGAAATGTAAACTAAATAATAGAGCAGTGTTGAGAGTCCATTTGTGTTGGGCGTGGTATGCTGATCCTCAGTTTGGGATATATATATATATATATATATCCCACTGAAACACTGTTGTCATATGCTGTGTTTATGATTTGTTTTGCATTTTCCAGGACAGTAGCCCAAAACTTCCTCACAAGCTTGTGTTTTGTACTTCTTTCTTCATGTTGCTGAGACACTTAGTATTGTTGTGCTCTTCTTTCTTTTTATCCCTCTCAGAATGTATTTGTCTCAGGGAAAAAATAACAAGTTTTAATCAGCATTCCAGAGTATGCTTTTGATTGCCAAGAATCTTATATTATTGTTAGAAATTATAGGTTAAAAGTTCTTCTGAAGCAGTTTGTGGGAAGCCTAGGCCTCCTTAGCTTCCTTGACAAGGGTGTTGACGATTTAAGGTCTCCAGCCTGCCCTGAGAGATCACTTATATCGAACAGCAGATGAAAAGCCAGTGCAGATGTAATTTATCGTCGGCGTTTCCTTCTAAAGAATAATTGTGGAGACTTGGCTGGATCAATAATATGGATTTTTGTTGTTAGGTCTTGTAGTCTGCACCATAATGAGAGATAGGGGACAGTGGCTGTTTTCTAATAGAAAATAAAGGATTGGTTTCCATGTCTTTCTACATTTGAATGCAAAATGGCACATTTGAAACTAATTCAAATTGTTACAAAAAAAAGTCTCTCATTAAATCTCTTCCCTCATATAAATATGGCATGCTAAGTGAGCCCCTTCTATATTGAGTGAGAGATTGCATTTATATTTTTCTTAAATTTTTTCCTCAAAAAATACTCTTTTGACCACTGTTCAACCCTAAACCCTATACCCTCAAAAGAGAAAAATAAAAAAGCTAGTTGAAAATTGAATTTAGACAGAAAAACAAATCAAGTTACCACGGTAAACATGACATATAATACATTGGAGACTGACATCCTAAATAAAATCCTACACATCAAAAAATCAAGGTCACTAGTTATCTAAAACCAAATTACCTGAATAATGAATAATTTTGTCTTGGTGTATGTATATACCTTAAAATAGTGAAGGTAATAGAACTTAGTGAATGTAGCATTCATACATACATTTGTGCACATACATGTATCACTACATGTAGACAATATAAATCCAGTGAAGGTTTTTCTGTGCTTGTTGATACTTTTAATTTGTAAAAAAAATATAGGTCATAGAGGAGTTCATAAATGGCAGAGGGAAGACTTTCCTGAATGCAAGTACTACAGGAATGCTCCCTCCTTGTTTGAAATTTTGAAAGATGGATGCTAGTGCACCTACATTTCCTCTTCTTCCTCCTGTGGGATGCATGTATGTGTATGCTTGTGCATTTGTACAGACAGATGCATTCCCACACACGCACACCTTATGTGCTCTTTGTGCGTGTTTAAAAATGTATGTGTCTCTGCCAGTATGCACAAAAGAGCCCACAAAACTGTGAATAAATTGCAGGGACGATCCTGCTTCAGCATAGAATAGTGTGTTAACATTAAGGTGCAAACTGTATTGGGGATAAAGAAAAAGTCTCCTTCAGTGTCATTTTATTAACGATACAACTATTTAGAAAAGATTTCTGATTGAAATTGATTAAGTAACTAAATGAATGGTTAAAATTAAACTTTTTTCTTTATAGCCTATCTACTGTATTCTTTCTATATCATAATAATGATACCAAGGCATGAGCTTAACCTCAGAGTAGGAAAGTGGGGTCAAACAGTATTAATCTCACCTTATGTTTAATAATACCATTGGCAAGTATGATTAAACACGTTTTGGTTAAGTGGTTTCTGTTAATGAGTGTTTATTTAAGTTAGAAAAGCCAGTGATACTCTAAGTCATGGGAATACTCCTTTTTAGTTACCAGAGTTAGTTTTCCTCACTATGTTTATTATATATTCTACCTTTTAAAAGGCAATTATAATTTACAAAAATGCTGCAGTGACATTTCTGTTATTATGTACTAAAATGCTTGAACAAAGCAGGCTGATGTGGCAAAACCCTGGAAAGACTTGTTGCATTAAATGTCCAAGTGAGTAAAAGTGGATAAAGATATATACAGATGATTTATTTTTCTTTCTGAGGAAGTATTTTATAATTTCACTGAATCCCTCCAAGGTTAGCATTTTTATTCTGTTTTGCCCTTCTTTGTGAGTCTTAAGGGATGAACTGCCTAGCTGGCCAGCACTTATTGCCTACATATGCTACAGTAGAGAGATATATTGCATTTATAAACTGTAGGGAAGATGTTAGCTTGTGTAAAAATGCTTTAAAAACGAGCATTTGCATGCTTAGCTTTGCCTAATCCGTCTCTTAATTATTGCAGAGGTTTCTAAGCCAGAGCTATCATTAAAGATAAATGCAGAGTTATTGTGAGTTTCTTTACCAATCCCTGGTAACTTTCCATGAAGGTTTGAGAAGTATAAACAGCATTGAATTGCTCTTGGTACCGAGTAATATAAATTTCTTTGTTACTTGGGATCCTCAGTATATTCAAGGAAACTATTTATACCATTAAGTATTAAGTGATTAAAAGAAGACCCAAATAAGATCAGGTAAAACCAATCCAGTATTCTTAAGTTGTTAGAAAATTCAATATATTTTATTTAAACAGAATCATATATACTGTATATTAGCTATGCCAAGCAATCTTTACTCAGCTCAGAAAGGCCAGATGTATGGGAATTGTAAAAAATTGGGATATGCATAAAAACTGTTCGAGTGCATAAAGCAGCCCCATCTGGAAGACATCTACCAGAAATGAAGTTGTACAAAACCATTCCATTGATAATAAAGCTAATTTTTATGGGTCTGACAAGTATGTAATTATGTTCAGTGGTGCTTTTCAGATTTTATCACAGTCAATAAACCTCAGTGGTAATTTCATTCCCATTTGACATATTTACATGGAAACATTTGATTGGAGGAATTAGTAACCCTGAAAGCCTTGATAGATATGTTTTAATGATCTGTGACCTCCACAGTCCCTCATCTGTTTATTGTTGCAACAGGCGAGAAGTCGTTTCTTTGTGACCTCTGTGGCTTTGCTGGTGGGACCCGGCACGCCCTCACCAAACACCGCAGGCAGCACACAGGTCAGTACCGAATCTGTACCCAGCCATTCTCTGCAGAAACCAGCTACCACTCTTGGCCTCATTGATTACTTTTCTGTTTATTTTAAACCTTACATTATTCAAATAGAAATTTCTGTATTCCCTGAAGTACACAGTTTTTATAAAAATTAAATTTTCTGCTTTTACATATTTAAAAAAGTACAGATTGTATATTTTAGTGATCAAGTATCCCTAGTAAATTCATGTTAAGTGGGTGAAAAAAAAACAATTTGGCTCCCAAAGCCCAGATGTACAAGGCTGTTTTCTCTATCTCCAAGACTCTGTCTTAGTCTCATGTGTGTGATCTGGGGAGCCCACATTGATGATCTCCTTATTGGTCCTTCTCTCTTCAGGTGAGTAGCAGGGATCTCCCACTCACCTGACTACTTAGCAACCTATATGTGTAGTAGCTACCACCCCCCTTCCATCTGTTTCTCTGACTGCCTACTCTCCTGTCCATCATTCCATCTGTGAGTAGATATAATCTGAAGTAAGTTCTGGTTCAGTTATTCTTTCAGTTAAAATGAATAGCAACATGTGAGAGAATTATGCATTTTAAAGAGAACCACCCCCCTACAATGTCCATTCTTGGTGATTCAACAAAATAGACTCCTGGCTTAGACACACTAAAAATGAAAAGTTTTAAGCACTAATCAAATTTCGTTTCATGTTTTCTATAATTACTTTCATAATCCTAAATTATGTGTGACCAGGACAGCACTGTTTCATCGCAATTGTTCATTGTAATTATTATAAGAGCCACAGTTTGCTGGTAGTTCTTTTCTAGGGAAGATAATGAGTCACGTGGTAGCATAATTGATAAGTAAATGTTGTGCCTTTTTTTGTTTGTATACCATGAAGATTGTCTGGTTTGATAGTCACATTCCAAATGATCTAAAGTTAAAGTGCATGAAATACGTTATTTATGGTACATTGTGAATTTTGAAATGCTATGTTGTATAGACAGAAGCAGCCCCAGTACCCAAGGTAGCATTTGCAGGATCAGTGAAAATGAGTGGCAGCTGTAGCTCCTAGCTCTTGAATGTGTGCAATTCAAATTTCCTTGTGGAATAAGAGCCAGTGAACCAAAGGGAAATTTTCACTGTCTAGATTAATCTTGGAAACATAAACGTAATTCTAAGAACAGAAAATACCATTGTGAGTTTATAAAAGCCTTCCGTGCATGCATTGTTTCAATCCCTGACTTAAGGATTCAGTGTAAGGTGACAAGAGGGCACACTGGATGGCAGTCGTCCTTGTCGGTGTTACGCAGCAGTTGGCAAGATGTGTAAAAACTGTGTTCATTAGGATTTTTATTCATAATGTCAGCTTATTGGTATCAAAGTGTTACGATTTGTGTTATTATAGCTCACTTGGTCCCATCTGGTGTGGCCCCAGGGTACAAGAGACTACCCTTCTCTGCCCCCAGTCCAGTAGCAGTGCCCCTCTTACCCCACAGTAGAATCTGTAACACTGCCATCAAGGGTGTTCCAGGTGATGGATCGATCAGGAAGCCTGCATCGAGCCAGCACAACTTTATATTTTATGTCAGGTCCAGAAGCTCCTTATTACTTTGCTATTAACTTTATACCATATAGGACAATGTCTCACAGACAGAGGTATCTGTCTTTTTGGCATTTATCTGCCTCTGTGGCACAAATCAAATATGATTCTTTAATATCAAAGTCACTTCTTAAGACTGTTCACTTCAACAAAACAGCTCCTTACAACTCAGTCTAGGCACTTAGGTTTTAAGCTGGATTTAAAATTTTTAAGCAACTCGCAGCTGTTTTTTTTCTCCCCTAGGCAAGACTTGACTAGTACATTTGAACTCTGTATTTCTCAGCTGTCTCCCTCTTTGACATGGTTTACCTTTTTACCACAGAATGCCCAGGCAAATTACAATCAGGTTGGAAAGGGATAGGTATCCAAAGTGTTCCAAATGGCGTAAATAATTCCCTACTGCAATACAGACTGTCTAGGGGGCTGACACAAAGCATCTTCCATTCTGAGATTTACTTTTATCACCTGTCAGAGACCCTTGATTCAAGGGCACAGGAGCCAATCCTTACGTGCAGTTGAAGAGTCCTGGCCAGCTTAATAACCATCAGCCCACCCTAAGGAATGCGAAGTGTGATTTCCAGGAGACATGGCCAGCCAGTCTGACAGATGGTTGACACACAAAAGGACAGGGCACTATGGCAACAAGCTATTCTGGTGTCCCTGCTCCGTCTGTCCTTTACTTTTCTATCAGCAGTATGTAAGGTGCACAGTATTCCTTAATAGCTATTTTGGCCGAGATTAATGTGTGTAAAGGAAAATATAAAAAGCAATACAGTATAAATTAATAAATTTTGTCATGTACAGAAAAATTAGAAAGAACAAAAGTTTCTCTTTGTTCTACATTCTTTTCTTTGAGTCAGTCTTCCTATATTGTTCAGGCTATTTTCAAATTTGTGAGCTCTAGTGATTTTCCCACCTGAGCCTTCCAAGTAGTTTTGGTACTATAAAGACACACCTGTCATTGTTCTACTTTACTTGAGTAGGGTATATGCAGGTTACTATGTTGACTAAAGATAGTATTGTTGGAGTAGTTAATATCTCAACTCAGATTTATTTATCCTTCTGGATTTGGAATGACAAAAAATTTTGAAGCACTACTCCAAACCCATGGTCCATCAAAGACTCTTCCTTTGCAGGTCTGTATACCTTTTCATTGAATCATTTCAAACAAATATTTAGCAAACTGGAATTCTTATTTTAAATCTTTAAGATTTCTTTGAATCTTCATGGTCTAGAAGTTTAATTTATATTTTTGAACTACGCATTGAGAGTAACAACCGAGAAACTCCGTCTGTATTTCTGTACTATATTTTTCCTGAAGAAATTTACCCCTTGTTAATTTTTAAAATTACCTGTTAGAGCAATAGCATTGAACATTTTGCAAATTAACAGATTTGAATAAACTATTATTTGCCTAAATCAACGTATTATCTTATCCGGAACTCACACTTGTGTGAGACTTGTTTAATATTTTTATTGTGTAATATCTTCCCATCACCTTGTATATAATTGAAAATGCCTTAGTATTACACAATTTAGTCTATCGTGTGGTCAAGGTAAATATGAAATGACAATTGCTCAATGTGGACTTCAAATTATTAGAAGTAGAAAGAATATAAATACCATTATTCTTTAAATGTAATGCTTTAAAATTTAACTTACAAAAAAAATTCCATGAACATTTAAGTGAAATAACATACATAAACTGATTTTTTAAAGAAGTTTAAGAAAATTAATTTTGAAGATCTTATATCTTTAACTTATGGAATTCACAATGGAATCCATAATGTCACCCTTTTACTACCTTCAGATACCTGCCAAATCCATGAAAAATGGATACCTTCAAGATGTCTACTAATGCTGTTACATAGCTGAGTTGCATGTTAAAACATTTTACAAACACTTAGACTGAATGGAATAAGGAGACATTAGTATACAGGTGTGATTTTTGGATAATGAAAAAATATTGTAAATTTCTTGATCATTTTATTTCATTATATTCAGATTTGAAGAGTTATAAACTTGAAGTCTTATTATACAACTACTATAATCATGACAGCCTATTATTGGCAGAAATATGAACAGATAGCTCAGTGGAACAGAATGGATTCCAGAAGTAGATGTCTTCATATATTTGTCAGTTATTTTCAAACAAGGCTTCATATTCAGAGATAAATCTAGGAAAGGACAGAAAAAACCTATATAGTAGAAACCTCAAAACACTGCTGAGAAATTAGCAGACATCTAAATGTGTGATACACTATGTGCACATATCAGAAGAATTGATATTGTTAAGATTTTAGTTCCTCCCATGTTGATCCAGGTAAACCCCATCTTTCGTTTTAAGAAATTACTTGTCAAATTGATTTAAAAATTCATTAAAGATGCAAAGGTAAAAACTAATGCTCTCCAAGAAATACTCAAGGAATATGAAGAGACAAATCACAGACTGGGTGAAAGTATGTTCAAATCACAAATGTTATAAAGGATTTGTATCCTAAACATAAAAAAAAAAAACCTCGAAACTTAATTCTGAGGAAACAACTAAAGAATTTAAAAAGATTCAAAAGGTTGGAGCAGAAACTTCACCAAAGAGTATAAAGGTGTGGCCAGTAAGCACAAGCAAAGACCTTCAGCCTCCAGGAAGAACATGGAGCCGAAGCGCCACCCACACAGTAAGTGGTGGCAAAAGTATGGAGCAACTGGAACTCTCACACAGCTGGTAAGAATGGAAAATGAGCAAACATTCTGAAAACTCTTTGGCAGTGTTTTCCATAGGGAAATGCATAACTACCATATTACCTAGCCATTCCACTCTGGAGTACTTTACCAAGACAAAGGGAAATATATTTTCATTCAGTGACTTACAGATGATTCATACCAAATTTGTTTATTGTGGTAGCCAAAAATATTGCTTCATGGATAAATGGATAAGCAAAATGTGCTGTATACATGTGATGACTGCTACTCAACAAGGAAAACAAATGTAGTAGTTTTCCCCCAGTCCCACATGCATGAGTCACAAAATAACTATGCTTTGGGAAAGAGGCCAGGCAAAAAAGAGTGTACATTTCCGTTATATAAATTTTTATGAAAACCTAATGAACGTATAGTGACATTAAGTACATGTGGTTTGGTGATGGAATGCCTATGAGGCAGGTACAGTAGTCCTTTGAGGGTATTGGTTGTGCTTGTTCATTATCTTGATTGTGGGGTAATTTCATCTGTAACAAAATGTAGATTGTGTACTATAAACATGAGTCAATTGTACCTCCTTAAAGCTGTTTTAAATGCTTTATATGACCTTATATTGCCAGTTTAGACAGATATGTCAAATTAGTGAAATAATTAATCGTGTTCTTTTACCTTGCGAACTATACTTTGACATTGGTGTGCAGTTAAATTATTATTCGTTGAAGTTTGTACAAAAATTCATTCTTAAAATGAAAACATTTTCTGGTATGATTATTTGTGATTGTTTTTCTGTTTCTATAGAATATTCTTTGGTCAAATTTTAAGAGATTGAATAATTTTCCTTTAGCATTATGCAATATTAATATATGTTTTCCCTCAAATTAAGGTAAATTGTGCCATCTTCATGAATACAAGTTTCTGTGTGTCATCCAGTATACTAGATTTGTTGACTGCAATTTAAATTGCTTGACTAGAGTTTTTGAAATGGAGAGCAAAGAGTTATGTAGACCTAGGGGGATGACATGATTGGGTTGTTGAAGGTAAGATTTATCTTAAGGACAGGTACCTAAAAGAGACAAAAATCATTTTCAAATAAATGTGTTTTTGTTTCTGTCTGCTTTGTAGATTTTTTTAATAGAAATAATTCAATAGTAATACTTCCTGACAAGATATACTAAATGTTATCTTTGTGTCATGTTCACTAACTACGCAGTACCATTAATTTTTTTGCTGTGTGTTGGCTGCTTATCTTCTGATTGGGTCTGAGCTCTTGATGAGAACCATGTGTATGTTCCTTCAATCATCGTGAGGAATATCATCTTCTGTGTTTAGAAAATGCTTTCACAACAATGGTAGACAGTAGCTGGTCACTGAGCACTCTGCTAAGTGTGCTCTTTTGTCCTCTTAATCCTCACAGACACCCTGCCTGTTGGTGTTGTTATCCTCTTGATGTTTCTCAAGAGGTTACCAGGTAGCAAGTGAGATATGGCAAAACCATCTGGTGTCATCCAGCCCTCCATTGTGCTGTGATGAGAAATAAAATGCCATCACGCAAGATGTGTATGTGATAAGTCAAATGTTACTACAGCCATGGGTAAGGCCATGTAAGTAGACTGAGAGGACATAGGATCCATTTCTAAACAGAACAGATAGAGTGTAATTAATAGATTGATGTAGAGTAATTTTAAGCCAAGATATTGGAGCCTTCAGTTTGTAAATAAATCAGTATGTGTATAACACTACCACAAAAAACTGAAAAACAATTGGTAATAATTATGGAAAATACATAAATTTAATCCAACATATACACAAAAATTGTTAACAGAAAAGTCTATTTAGAAGAATATTATTCTATATTAGTTATTTGGGGTAAAGAGAGAACTAAAGTTTTTCTCTACTTTATCACTGTCCAATAGAAATGTAATGTGATTACGTGTGTAATCTTACATTTCCTGGTAGCTAATATTAAAAAAGGGAAAGGGGAACAGGTAAAATTACTTACGTAATAGTTAATTTAAGCAAACACAAATAAATTATCCTTACTATATGAAATCTATATAACATTATTAGAATATTTTATTATTTTTTGTACTAACAATTTGAAAGTTAGTATGTGTTTTACACTTCCAATTCAGAGGGTAAATTTGTATTCATTGTATATAATCTATATTTAGATTTGATTAAACTTGTTCTTTGAAATGTAAGTTCACATTCCCAAGCTGTTCCAGACCTCTTTAACCATTTTGCAATAGTTGAGTATCAGTTGTTAAATTTAAATTTACAGTGATTAAAACTAAATAGCCATGTATCAAGTGATCACCAGCCAATAGACGTTGTGGAATGAAAAGCCCAGCAACGCTTTGTGTGTGTCAGTGGAAGAAGAGGTTAAGGGGGAGAGAGGTGTCTGATGAGCTGTGTGCTTTGTTCCACACACCAGCACTGCTGCCTCACCGTCTTTTGTCTTGTGGCTCTATCTGAGCAGTGTTGGTATGTTTTAGAGTGGTATTAAAAATTATGCTGGAGGTTTCTTTGAGGTCTGTATCTTTCAGTAACCTTAATAACTGTAACTTCTTTTACTTCTAACACTTTTTGTTGTTGTTGTAATAGGGATTGAGCTCAGGGCCTCACAGTTACTAGCTAGGCAAGTGCTTTACCACTTTAGAAACACCCACAACTCCTCTTTTTCTTCATATTTAAAGTGAGTAATCTGATAAGTTTTATGTTCTATATTCAAAGTATACCTCTGTTATATCTCTCACCATCATTTTAACCTCACTTTGATTTTTTATAATGACACTTACGTAACACAGTTTGTTAAATCATTCCAGCTACTGTGCTGAACCATACTTATAACAGTGTCTTGTTTATACAAGATGCACTTTAGATATGTGCTTTATACCTTGCTTATATTCTGATATAGAAATAAAATAGTAAATGTTTTCTAACTTTCTCACTCTGAGAATAAATACTCAAGTATCCCGAATGTGTGGAATTCACTGAATGATACTCTTAACAGTTTATGGAAATGAAAATAATAAATTGATAATAAAAATTAAAATACCAGCTTAGTCCTTTCATGTTCAGTTGTTACTGTTCACGTACAACATTTCTTGTTCTGTTCCAGGAGAAAAACCTTTCAAATGTGATGAGTGTAACTTTGCCTCCACAACTCAGTCCCACCTGACTCGGCACAAGCGTGTGCACACTGGAGAGAAGCCATACAGGTGCCCCTGGTGTGACTACAGGTAACAAGCCAGACTACCTCCCTCCTTGACCAGCTGGAACTCTACTGTATCACCAACGCAGCTAAAGTTTTTCTAGTGAACATAAGTTAGCATACTTTAAAACATGACTACCTATTAGTGGGGAGTTTATTTTAGTACCTAATTTTTGTAACTTTGAAAAACATTTTAAAGCAGTTTTAATTTCTGAGTAGACAGGTAGTGGTACATAGGTTTCACAGATACCCCTTCTCCTCCACATGAGAGCCTTCCTGATGATCAGTGCCCCAAACAGAGTGGGCCATTTATCACAAGTGATGTATCACAAGTGATGAACCTAGGTTAACGCAACATTAACACCCATGTCCCTAATATAGTAAATGTTGTGGATTGCTACAGCTTTGAACAAATTTATAATGACAACCATCCACCATCGTAGTATCATACAAAGTGGAAGTCATTTAAAATACCGTGCTTTTTACCATCTTTATAATCTTTATATTGACGTTTGTCATACCTGAATGTGCAGTGTTGCATTTCATTGCTTAAGATAAGGAACCATTGCAATCAGTCTGTTATTGACCATGTATATGGTGTCTCATTTACCATGAGTGAAGCACTCATTGAGAGGGTGAGTAAGGAATATTTCCTGCCTTTAAGAATATTATAATATAATAAGCAACTTGAGTTTCACAAATAGTTGTAGTATAGATTTGAGTGAATAAATAAAGTGACTGGGGGAGACCTCCTACATAGATGAGATAGATTCCCACAGAGGGAGCATCTCAGCTGTGGAGTGAAAGGTAGTGAAATTTCAAGGAATCTGTGTGTGTGTCTGAAGTTAGGTGGTGATGGATGGCACATGCAGAATGTTATTGGGGAAAGCTTTTTGGAGGTCATGGATGCTCAGTCCAGTCACTATGGTCTGTGATGGCTGAAAGATGCACAAGATACTGAAAGATGTAGTGCAGATTGCACAGGTCCTCAGGTGTGTGTCCAGAGGCATGGTGGAAGTAAGATGGAGACTAGAGCTTGCTGCTGGCTCAATCTTCCCTGCAGCCTGAACGTGAATTTGGACCCCATTTGGTACAGTGGCATTGGCAAGCAGCTGAATAACTTGTTTTAAGTAACCTGTTTCGCCATTGAGCTGAAGACCTCTAGTGTCACTGCCACACACAACAATGTGGAAACATGAAGCCTGCTCTGTTGAGTATTATAATATGTTCCCTAAACATGGAGCTTTCTCTAAATATCCTATGTAGCCTTTGCATTCGACAAATATATTGCCATAATTCTGTTATCAGCCACATTATAGAGTTAGGTTTTATGTGAAAGGTCATGGAATAGTACGGAGATATTGCAGATGTATTTCATTCATTCATTATTTATTCATTCAACAGTTTATGAGTTCTATCTTGACATAACACTAGATTAGTATTTCTTGGAAATTTGGGAAATGGTGATCCAATTAGAGATAGTAATTCCAAGATGGTGATAATATATATTCTGTAAAATACAAATATTATCAAGTGCTGTTTTTCTTTATTACAGAGATGATACTATATAGTTGCCTTCACTTTAAAGCAGATAAGTAATTAGAAAATTATAAGAATGTCCATTAATTACCACTCTTAGCTCCTAGGAATATATGATTTTAGTCTGTTCCCTGTACATGAGGTTTTTATTGTTTGGGGGAGGTGAGTTTTTGGTCTCTTTTGCTATAAATTTTATTTTTCATACTTAAGATGCTGTAACTATCTTTCCATGTTAGTAATCAATCTCTAATAGAACTGTGTTTTTCAAACTTCTGTTTTTAAGTAGCAGAATTATTGTGTAAAATAGAAGTGTATTATGCAAGTGTATTTCATAGTTAAAATCTAATATTTAATCATTATAAACTTAACAGATAGCACAGTAAGACTATTTTAACAAGAGAAACTTTTAAGATGGGGTCAGTTATTGATGACAGTTGCTGCTGGTTTAACCTTGGCATCTCGTTTCTGTCTTCCTGGACCAAGCTCACAACCTGTGGGTGTGGGTAAGCACACAGGCTGTGAGGAGGATTCAGCATCAACATCTTAGTGGAACTCGTTAAACTCTAGGGCTGCCACATCTCCATTCTTGAGTTGTGGATTATTAGTGGGCCATCCTTGTGGGACCCCTGTGGGTATCGTGTCAGGCACGCATTGTAGTTTTCTAGCCAGTGACTGGCACCTGGAGTTCATGATGCACGTCTGCGCTCGTGTCTGTTATCATCTCAGTGAGTGCTGTAGCATGCTGCAGGTTTTATTTTCCCTTTCAGTTACAAGATGCTATTCAGTGAGTTAATGCAGAGCCTCAGTGTCCTGTAGGATTTTAGTTTGTTTAAATTTTATTTATAATGTATTCCAACATGGAGGGTTTGTTTTACAGTTTTTGAAGTAGTTAAAATTTTATAAATTCCAAATCAATCTTGGATAATTGCTGAAATACTTTACAGATTCAAATGCCTAGTTTGAAAACCAGTCTTGTGTAATATAAGTGTAATAACTGCACAAACCCGTTTTAGTTAGCCTGGTACATAATAATCAATGTGTTAAATTCTTAGACATGTACACCATTTCAGGTGTTTACTCTGAAAACGTTAAATCTTTGTGCATGTCTACGGTTTTTTATAAATAATAAATTTGTAGAATTTGTTATTAAAGTTGGTATTACTACAGCCAAAGTTCTGACTTGACTTTTTCTATGATCTGAAGTATGCTGGGTAGGATTGTGATTTGTATGCACAGGTATATTTCCAAGTATTCCAGGTTTCTTTAGTTGGAAAGAGTCTTGTAACTTTGCAAAGGTTAAGGTCATAAACCTTGTCCACCGTGCAGGTTCTATTCTAAAATAGCATTCCTCTCTGCAGCAGTGCATTGGCTCCAGCTGGACCAGTCCATGCTGCATCCCCGACAGGCACTGCATTAAAAAGGACATGAATGGTGTTCTCCATGTTTATTGTTTCTGCCCTGAATTTCTTTTCGAAATGCTTCATGTCCTCAATAAAAGTGTGGTTTTTATTTTTATTTAAAACTTTTAAATAATTTTATAATTGCTGAAAGTAAGCAGTTCGAGCCTTTCTATTCATGCAGGGGCTTTATTCTTCTGTGTACATGTGGTTAGGTTTGCTTTTACAAGTGAACAAAAGGCAAGTTAACCTTGACAAGGAACTTGCAAATATAGGAAGTTAGGGACTATGAATGAAATGTGGAAATTAGAACAGATCACCCCCCCTCCTTTTCTTGTTAACAAGAAAAAGGTTTTAGGATGAGCATTGTAGTAATTTCAGAAAGTTTTTTTTCCCCCATAGGGTGGATACCACATAAACACAGGAAATATCTCTTTTGACAGGATAAATTTGAGTATATATGATTTATATAGATGATCACATATTAAGATGACTGCTTATTTCCTAAAAAGATATTGTCACATTTTTATGACTTAAAATATTTAAGTAACTTTTTCCCATTTAGATTTCTATTTGCTTAGTGTACATGTAGAGAAAAAAACTCTTCTGTAGAATATTCCTGTCTATCTTTATTAACACTACTTGCAGGTAAGTAAGGAATTGAAATAGTATTTAAATTTTATTTGAAAATACATTTCTCATTTTATAAATTGAGCATTAGTGCAGAAATACTAGTAGTTATGATTATTCATGAAAAACGTGAATATAGATTTGTTTACAAAAGAATTTTATAATTGGTCTTTTGAACCTAGGGCTATTTTTCAAGTTTGCATTATTAATTTAGGCAATGACATCTCATTCTATTTAGATGTAAACATGGACCCCTTTCCTTAGCTTTTACTGTCTAAAATATCCCAACGTCTAATCCATTACAAATCATTACTCTACATCCCATCATTATTCCATAACATTTTCGCCATTAATTACTGTGCATTATAATTTCCAAGCATAAATTTAGATTCATAGCATACTGTTCTACCGTGTTATTTATCTAGCAAATTCTTTAGTTTTTACATTAAAATGGAATCACTCTAAATTTTTCTTTTTTATTTCTTTATGTATTATCTTGTCTATATTAATGAGAGAACAAAATACAACATCCTTTTACATGTTGTAGTAAGTCTCCTTTCTAATTTTTAAATTCGTACTTCCCCACAGAATTTGTTCATGTCCAACTTCTTTCTGTTTCACTCAGAACGTTGGCTTACATATGAGAATTGATGAGTTTTGCTGAAGCAACCACAAGTAGGTTTTTCTTATGTTTCTGTTTGCTTAGTTTCTTATATTTCTATTTTCTTATTTTCCTCTTGGATTCCTTTTTGTTTCTTTAGGATTTGTGTAGTAAATACAGTGAATGCATAGTAAACAATAAGCCATGAAAAGTAACACAAAACACTGCCTGCTGTTTTCAAAATATTAAGGACAATCCTGTAAAGCAAACTAGTTTTAACTGAATTTTTCCTCAAACTCATAATTGTCTCAATACTTCTAACCTTACATAAGCTTTTTTCCAAAAAAATGTTTTTTACTGTTTCTTTTTGTACTGTTTTCTTTCTTCACTGCTTGAAATCAATCCCAAATAGAAATACTGTATCTCATGGAGCTGAGGAATGAAGTCTACAATTCCCATCTCATAATAAGTATCTATTCCATGATTTTGCTAAACTTACAGGAAAACACTCTGAATTTTCCCCTTATTTGGTAGCTGACTTACCCCCAGCCAGTGTTTTCCACAGAAGTCATTAACTCACTACTTTTTGATCTCAAGAGGATTTTCCGTTTTTTTTTTTTTTATTTTTTTGTGTTAGGGGAAGGCTGAGGGTATTTGAACTACCTTCCTTACTCAGGGAGCCATTGTCTCCACTAGAAAGCATGCTTACCTCTGGCCACACTCCCTAGTGTGTCTTTTATTACTCATCTAAATCGTCATTCATGATTCTAACCATCAGATTTGGTGAGTTCTTTCATGTATGACTGTAGCAGAGAGAATTTACTATTAGGTAACACTGCTTGAAGTCTGTGTAGATCTTAAAAATTTGTGGGGAAAATACTTTTAACTTCACAAAATTCTGTCTTATCTTTGCCTATTACTGGAAACACTTTTAGGGAAGTTTTAAGCTACAATGACCAAAAAATTATACTTAATGATCTTAATATGTTTAATTTCTTAAACATATTTCTCAAAGACCACTTCTTTTTTCTTTTTTCTTTCTTTTCCATTCCTGGGGATCAAACACACAGTATTCATTTTGAATAAATACAATTATTATTTTTAAATAACATTTTAAATTACTGTGAATAATTAAATAAGAGTGCAGTGTTCCTAGACATGGTGGCATTAAGAATTCAGTGTATAACAGGATTCATTGTTCTATCTTCCATTTGTTTCAGCAGCATCCTGAGTTAGGGAGACAAACTCCACAGGGGATAATTTTCTCTTTTTGAATAATCCTCCCGGGAGTTCCAATTTTCCTTTGGCTTCCTGTGCAGGTACATAGGTTGCACCAGGAGAAGCAATGGATAGAACAAACTTGGATTTGGCCATGAACTGTGAGAAGAAAAAAAAAAAAGGATCTTTGTTTTCATAGTAGTGCATCATATGTACAGGAGAAAGAAGTGAAATGATACACTTGTCAATGATAAGCACATTGTTTTATTTTCCTACAAATTCAGTAATAATTGTAAATTTGTGTGGATGATTTTCAGTTTCTCAAAGAATAAAGACACATACAAATAATACAAATGAAAGTATTTACTATTAGTATTAGACACGTTTTATGTTAAAGCCATTTGGTTATTGCCTGTGTAGATCAGAATATACTTTAAGTCTGTTTTCTCATTTAAAGTTCCATTCAATACTGTGTCATTATTTCATTTATCTCGTCTCTATTGCTTCATAGTTTATTGTAACTGCTAATCTACTTAATGGAGTAAAAAACCAAATGGACCAGTCTGAAAGATTAGTCTTACAGCTTAACCATCCAGTTACCTTCCCAACTTTTCCTAGGATAATGGTGGCTCCACAGCTTCCTTCAAATTATGATTACTTTGTTCTGGGAAACAGGTGTCCATACTGTGTAGGTAGTGCTTGCAGGTGGACAGATTGTCCCTTCTTGCTTGCTACCTCCACACAGTTCAGCTAGCTACAGGTAGATGTCAGTATCGTGGCTGGTTTGTGAAACTGCATTTGGTCATTGTGAAGCATAAATACTGCTTTAAAACTTCTGTCATGTGTCCTTACGATAGTTTATGAAGTTGTACTATTTCACCTGAAGTAGTTGTTTCCAATAAGTGGAGGTGGGATTTTTTGAGGGGTTCCCTAACAATAAATACAATGTCCTCATAATTATAGCCTTTCAGATTTTCTGTAATGAAGTGTGACAGTTGTATTATTTATAAATCTTCTTTTCCTTTTCCCCCCATGTCTATCCTTTGCAGCAAAAATTGAGTTCTTCCTGAATAAAATATTTCCTAATTTTTTCTTTCTGTTATTAGTGAATTTTCTCTCAGTAGTTCTTATTGTGCTTTTACATTTTCTGTTGTTTTTGTCTAGTATTACAAGCATATATACCTTATTTTATTCATACTTTATCTTCTATGCTATAACATACAAGATATATAAGCTTTACATTTTTTTGTTTCAGCCTAGGATACTATGTGCTGATATAACTCAAGTGTTTATTTCTGCCCTTTAGTTAATATTGATAATTTTATTCTTTAAAAACACTTGTTTAAGTAAAAAATGACATATTGACAATAGATTCCATAGCACTAACAATTACACATTGATCTAATTTGTTTGAAAGGAAAAGTATCTGTGATACCACTTTTTGTTTATCAGTACAACTTGTTTTGTTCGTTGATATAGCTGAAATAGGCATTGAGATCACAGATTAATTAGAAGAGCCATTTTGAACACAAAGTGACCATACATTCCCTCTGCTATCTCTTAAAGTAGAATCTAGATAAACATGTTTATTTAACTTGCTGTTGTTGAATCCCAAATCCAGTCATTATAAAAGGACCAAAGCTATCTTTGGGGATGGTCTTTCTACAAGGAATTACTATGGACAGTCCCTTGGGTGGTAGTTAGATATAGCTATATATATTGTGGTAAGAAGAAAGGCCTTAGAGATGAAAAAAATAGAAAACATTTTTTGGGCAATAGTCTCTTGCATAGTAACTTATTCCTCAGACACTAGTGCCATTATTACAGAACAAAACACTTTACAGTGTAACTGTCTATATCCTGTAGCATTAGAAGCTCATGCCATGAAGCTTATTAGGCAAACACTGTTATCACAAGAAGGGTGACAGCAGTCAGTAGAGTATTGTGCCTTTCCCAAATGGTGCTCATGTTGTCCGTCTCAGGTGTAGATCCCAGCAAAAAGAACCTGACAAAACTGAGCAACTGTGAATTGTGTAAACGTTTAACCAACATTCATTATTTCAATCAGAATGGTAAAATACTAGTTACTTCATTCTGTTTTGAGTCCTTTTGTTCACCATATTCTGAAATATTGCTTCTTGGGCCATAGCAAAAAATCATGGCAGAAATAACAACAAAACATTAAACATTTAGAAAACAGTTTTTTTGAGGGAGAGATCAGCCTACCTTCTACATTAAACTGCCTTTATAGAGTAAGATGCTGCCTTCTGTGTGGTAGCATGTATTGTTCACATTTTGGGTTTTTCTTAAAAATTTCTATAAAGACATTATATATTTTATAAAGTTTACATCTTCATCTTTTTGATTAAGGGAATGGAGCATAAACTCTTTGTTGCCTTTAGGAAGTTATAGAAAATGAACTACTCCTGAACATTCTTGGTTTTTTGATAAAACAATGTTATATTATTACTCACTACGGAGCTACAGTTGAGCTATAATAAAAATAAACTAGAATAACTAAAATCTATTATTCATTCGCATACTATGTAACCTGATACTTTTCCTTACAGCAAATTTTAATTTAGTATTAATTTTTCTCAAAATCATAAACCTTACTCTCAGTGACATTGGTTGCACTCTTGCTAAATAGCTTTAGTCCTACTTTTTATCTTTTATATCAGCTATGACACTGTTTAGCGTTCTCTCACTGGTAGGCTTTGAGTGTATGCTGATTAGGTTTATATATTTTAAGTATTTTGTTTCTTTGTGTTAAACTACAGCTCTTAACACAAATATGAAATACCATAAAATGAATAAGAATTTTCCCATTGAGATAAAAATATGGTAAATGTTAGCTGCTTATGTTTAAATAGGATAACTCTCCTCTTGGATTAAATTTTTTGGGGTGGAAAGTGGTTGACATTTAAACTTGAGATTTTTTTTTTTGTTATGAAAACCTCAGCTATCTTTAACTTTAGTTAAAGTCAAGATGCCTCCCTCTTCTTCAATACCTTTCTTTTATACCTTTCTTTTGCTTGAAAATTTTCTTCTCACTCAGAACAGTGTGGATTGTGGGATTATGGGATAAAAGGCCACAACAATTACCAATGGCTTTGTTTAACACTCCATGCTGGCAGGCTGGAGTTTGGCTTCAAAGACAGTAGGGGCTGGGGGAATGTGGAGTAGGAAAATGACACACTCTGTATGGTGCGGAGTCTCTGATGGCAAAGATGGCTGAAAGGGAAATGCAGCAGAAGACAGGAGATCATTTAAAAGACAGGCAGAAAATAAGGCATATTCAAACTCCATGGTTGGGAGGTAGAGTAAAGTGACATGCTAACCAAATCAGTCAATTGAGGGGAAGGTTCCAGAGATATGTTGTCCTTTAGGTGTGCTGGCCAGGGCCCCCGAGTGAGTGAAGGCATACTTTAGTAATGCATTCACTCCTGGAGGGGGATTCCCTTTAGGAAAATTGCAGTGGGTATGGTCATGGATGTATTACCTTTGTGACACCAGCTACTTTTGAGATTTGAGACCCTGTGGGAGATCCAGCTGGAAACACAACAGTGGGTCTGAAAGTCAGTACTTAACCAGTGTGGAACTTAAGGTGATAATGTGATTGCTAGTTCTCTTTTATGGCAGAGAGGCAAATAGTTAGTACCTGAGCACCTGAGTAATATGCTCAGAGACACAGAAGGGAGCACTGCGAAGGACCGATGGCAACAAGAAGAGCGTGCTGGCCTTTCCAGTGATAAAATAGGAACATGTAGCTTCAGTTACCGGGAGGCTAGGGTGCTTGGGGGAAGACCGGATTTAGAAAACTTGTGAGAAGAGAAACTAGGTTTGCACACAGAGGTAAAGAAATAGTTAAGTGCATGGTTCCTGGGATTTGCGGGAAGCAGTTTAATCAAGGGATGAAGGGATGGCATCAGCTGGGGGAGCAGGTAGAAAGACCAGACGTGTACTTTTGCTTCATTTGTTTGCTTATGGCTGCTTTTTGTGCAGCCAGTGGAACAGTGTTCCCACATTTTGAGGTACTAGATGGCACTAAATTTGATTTTGTTTTGTTCTAAGTTATGTGTCAAGAAAATAGAGATGCTGATAGTATTATTCTATTCATCCCCCACCAAGTACACACATATCCAAAAATGAGATTTCGTTTCCCTTACATGAAGAATTTCTTCAAAAGGCTTTAACTTATTAATTTAAAAATTCGCTAGCTGTTAGCTAACATTTCTCCATATAATTTAATGAGTGCTCATGCTAACTGTAGACTGAGAATATGGCATCTTTTCTGACTTGTCCTAAACATTTTCTGTTAATGTTGCAGGGTTTTCCTATGATAATAAACCTAACAGGACCTTCTAATGATATCATGAGACACTTGAACAACCACTTGTCATGACACCTGACTCCTGTACGCATTTATAATCCATTCCATTTGCTTTTACTTTTTATTTTTTTGGCTTTTTCCAAATAATTATGGAAACATTTTACAACACTTTTGCCAGTTATGTACTTAATGTCCTTTCTGTGTATTTTTGTGTTAAAATTTCTTTTGAAGACCATGTTGGATTGATCCTAGTGTCTTCAGATTGCTACATTGCCTAACATACCTGACGTGAGTGTAGTGCATCCTACCTTAGGAAGTGTAGTAATCTCATGTATGTATTGGAATTGGTGCACATATAATATGAAAAGTGAAGGCAAATATATCACTCCTTAGGGTGAGATAGGGTGCATGATTTGTTTTCGGGACTTAGGGTATATTATAAGAACTGAATGCTGGTGTCAGTTGTATTAAACCACTAAAAAGTGAGAATAAGTCATATACATTGCCCCACAGGCTGATGTATGTTATTTTTGCATTCACTAACATTTTGTGTGGCTTTCCTTTGATCGTATCAGAATTTTTTTGTTTTATTATATACTACTACAGTTACCTCAAGATTGTTATGGCTCTATGATAATTTTAGGCTTTAGCTTGTTTTTGAACTTTAAAAATAAATGCCCTATTTCCCTTTGTGAATTGAGATAATGCTGTTTTGTACCTCTGCACGATTTTTGGACCATTTCTACATATACAAATAAAGGTAGTAGAGTAATCACTGTGGCGCTTCTGCAGTAGGTTAGTTCTAGCACTGATCACAGTGTTTTATTAAAATGGTTGAGGAAGCAAGCCTTCTTTTACTATGTAATCACAGATTTCTTGAAAGAGACTGAAAGAGTCAGAAAAGGAGTGGTTGCAATGTGTCTGCATCATTTGTCCTGTGTTCTTAGACTTGGGGAACTGTGTCCCCATGTCTGAGAAGTACATGGAAAAATCAGCACATACATAGTTCTAATTATGTGTTCCTTCCAATGCATAGTTTCTCTACGGTCTTTAAAAAACAACATATGAATGTAATGATTATACAGTCCAAATCTTACTTCTTCAGTTATATGTGTGTACTTGTTCTTCATTACTTATGTACACACATATTTTATTACTTTCCTTGCATTTCTTCTTAACAAAACCAATCTTTTGAAGCACTGTATCTCAAGGCTTCAGTTTTATTTTTAAGGGTTTTTGTTTGGTGGGGTTTTTTTGTTGTTTTGTTTTGTTTTTTGCTTTTAGTTTAAAAGTGGAATATATGTTTTCTTTAGCTGTAAAAGCACAATCAAGGCAACATGATAAGTGAGTCAGTGTTGTAAAAGTAGAACTAATTTTGCCTTCACTCACATGAGCTATGGAAGGAGGAAGCTTTATTGTCCCTGGGAAGGTGATAAGGCAGAGTAATTGTATATTATACTGTCCTGGAGCATCTGCCTGAAGACCGTTGGAGCAATTCATCTATCATGGGCGATGCAGCGTGTTTTGTCTTTCTGCTTTAACCCGTCCCCACTGCTGGCCTGCGCGGAGGTTTTGATAGGGACTGCGCCTGGGCTGGGGCTCACATTAATCAGTCCCCTTGTTCAACACTCCAGCTGACATAATTACAACCTGCGCACAGCAGTTATTCAAGTCGAGTCCTTGTCACTCGTGGTGCGAAACTACACAGCTCAGATCCCGGAGGAGATTGCCTTATCACACAGAACAAGGGCTCGCAGGAGTCGAAGAGAATAGAAATGGGAAAATGTCTTCCGGGAGTACTATATATTCCTTTAAAATAAGACATTTGAGAGGCTTACAAGGGACAAAGGCAAACACTGTGTACAGGGGCTGAAATAAACCAGTTATTATTTTTAAATGGATTACATGGTGCATTTTTGTAAAAGTGGATGTGAATTATTAGATGAATTCTGTGGTTTTTATCATCAGTGACTCTTTTTATTACTTTTTTTCTTCAAAGGTGATCACTAACTTTAGAGTTATAAAATGCTTACATAATCCTTGGTAGTAGGACCCAATCGAATAAAATTTACGTATCCATTTTAACATTTGGTATAGTATAACTTAGAGAGCTTTGTAAGGCACATAGTCAAAGCTAATGGAAGATTCTTTCAAATAATTTTTCCAAGATAAGTTTCTTATGGCTATTTAGGGTAGAGGCAGAAAATAAACTTCCTCTCATTTGCCCTGTCTCCTCACTCTAATCTTCCTTTAGGTGGATTACCTGCTGATTCCTGGGGTATCCCAGGTGTGAAGGATGGGATCTCCTTTCAGCCACTTAAGTAGTATTTAAATTTTTATAGCCACCCCACCCCCCACTACATGAGCCCATGTGAGTCTGAGAGCCTATGGTGATTTATGAGACCAAGCCTGCCAGGCTCCCCAGCAAGGTGTTCTCCTTGCATGAGAGCGGGAAGTTGTTGGTTCACATCTAGTCTTCCTCTCTTTCTCCTTCTCTTAGACATTTTTAGTTTCTTCCAAGTAAAACCAAGTTCTGGCCTAGATTTTCAAAATTATTGTGAAAGATTTCAGATCAGGAAAATTCTCCTTATATCACCTTAAATTTTAAAACTTTCAATTAGAAAAGCTAGAGTAAACTATCATTCATACATACACATGAATATATACATTTAGGTGACTTATTTCAAATGTATTATTTTATATACTTGATATGCTTCTCATGAATATGTTTTATAGCTCATTTTGCTCTATGTTACCTCATTTAAAAATGTGATTTTAGTGATTGCTTGATTTGGGACAATGGTTAGATTATTTTGTAAAGATTTTTCTTTTTTTTTTTTTTCCCACAGCCCTTCCCATCCACCTCCCTTTCCTGGCTTATAGTACCTCACTTTGCTTAAACCCGGCTTGTTAAGAGAAATGAAAGGAATTAAATCAATCCCAAAAGCAGTTGCTATGTAGACATAAAGAGTCAGGGGTCTCTATTTATATCAAGAGTAGCAAGATAACAATGAAACATCCAGGCAGAAGATTAGCAGAAGGCAGAGCTCCACGGTGGTTCAGATCATGATCGTCACAGATTCTGAGCCACAAATAACAGTATTGGGTCAACCTTGCAAAAAAAAAAAAAAAGGTCTTTGTGGATTATAGGTGTCTCATGCCTATAATCCCAGCTACTCATGGGATGGAGATTTAGAGAGTCATAATTAGAGATCAACTCAAGCAAAAAGTAGTAAGCTCGGTGTGGTGGCAGGTACCAGCTGTAATGGAGGTGGAAATATGAAGATTGCAGTTCAGGCCAGCCCAGGCAAAAACATGAGACCATACTGGAAAAAGAACTAAATAAGAAGAAAAAGTCTTCGTGGTTAAGTCAGTCTGGGAAACAGTCTGCATGTTGTTCCCCTCTTTTCTTCTTTCAGTCTCATAATGAAGGGAATGTTGGAGACTCAATTCCTGTAGTGAAGAATTATACATAAGGCTGGGGGCATGGCTCAAGAGGGAAAGTACCTGCCTACCAAGTGCAAACCCCAGAGTTCAGTCCCTAGTACCATATATGTGTATATGGCACACACACACACACACACAATTATATTTCACTGACATTTGGCAAACTTCCTGGGACCTATTTCATTGAAGGATAGAAACTTTGACTGTTGGCTGCGTGTTTTCACCTAAGAGGCTCTGGGATGGATGGTTGTTTCTCATCAGCACACACATGGTAATTACTAAAACTTTCTCAGTTTCATTTTCCTCACATGATCATCTAGCTAGTGCACTTGATGGCTGATGAAAGCTGAGACTTTATTTCTCTAATAGGTTGCTTTTGGATCTCCTTTATGTTGACAGTGTTTCATGAAATATATTTTTCAACCGGAGCTAGCAAGATAGGATAGGGTTATCAAGGCTTTCCAGGGTTTGCCTTGCCGCTGACCCCTTTTGCTTCACAAGACATGGGGGAAAGTCAAGCGCTGACCTTGTATTTCAGTCACCACACAACACGAATGAGATTGTTTCTTCAGTGTTCATCTCTAGGAAATAACTTGGGTTTCCTACAATTTCCTCCTTGTTGTTTCCGTTGACCCTCATGGGAGTGGAAAGTGGAAAGGAACTTGTTAGATTTAAACTACGTTCTTCATCTTACTGGTTGTGGATGTTATGAGAGGATATTTGAACAGTGTAGTAAGTGAAGTGAATGTGATGTGAAAAATGTGAATGGGGAGCAAAAGGTGGGAGAAGGAGAAAGAGTAGCAGTGTGCAAAAATCAGACATGATGACCATGACAAAGGCAGTTGGCATGTGGAAGATAGTGGAGTTAATTAAGGATGTTAATCAGAATCCTCTGGAATCAAGACGTTAGTAAAGCCTTTTTACTGTGTGGGAAGCATAATGGCGGTGGGGCACAGCAATCCTGTGAGGTGAGGTGGACTTTTCAAATAGGCTTCCTGTCATTCCAGTTTCTTCTTCTGAAGCACATCAGAGGCTGTTAGTACATTTGATTTTCATAAGCCCAACAAACCATATTCATTTTGACTCATTTTTAAGTTTCTTGGTATTTAGTAGGTACTAAATGTATGTTGAATAAATTCATTTTGAAAACAAAAAATCAATATAAAGGAAAGTAGGTTTCTTTTTTTCTTTTAATAATTATAGACTTTTCATACAAACCAAAGCAATAAGTAGGTTTAGGTTACTTCTACTCTGAGGTTGGTTGGTGAGTCTGGAGGGTCAGCCTTCCTCACAGGGCTTCTTATCACTGGCTAGACAAGGGTGTTTGTGTGCTGCAGGTGAGGGGCAACTCTAGTGGCTGTCCTCAGGTTCCTCCCTAGGAGCCTGTGTATGTCCTTGCTGCCCTGTGTAAAGTGGACTCAGACAGCAACCCAACCTGGAACCAGGAAAACTAAAATTGAAGGCCGAGGGATCCACACATTGGCTAAGTAAAATTTCTTTTGCAGAAAATATTCAAGAGATTATATATGTGATTACCTTAGATGTCTATAAACTCCTTATAGCTTTATGAAAAGAGAAGTCTTGCTTAACAGTGTATGTACTATTGTGCCATTACTTTTAAATATTTTGCTTACACTCTCACAAAACTTGCCACTTTTTACATGATTTTTACTATTTGAAATTTCCTGTTTGAAAGGCAGATGTCTTACTGTCATATTCCATGCTCAGTTCTTTTTTCCTACTCCACCAGGTGCCACTTGTCATTCCTGTTTCTTTCCTTCTGTAGATGGCTACTCACTCTTCCTCTGCTGCATGATTCACATGCAGCTTTGCTTGCTGTAGATGATGACATAGCTAGCTCCCCTCTACATCCCCACCCTACCACTCCTCTTGTAATGGTTGTAATATGGTGTCCAGCTTTCCCTAGTGCCTGCCTTTGCAGCTCGTGTTACTACATTTAAGTCTTTTACCCAGCTCAGCAGATTGATTCCTCCTCGTGTCAAGATGAGCATTGTTGTGCCTGAGAGTTTCCACATTTGTCCCAATTGAAGTTGCCATGACATTTCTTCCATGATGACATTTCCATTCTATGTAGTGCTGACCAGTGCAGTTATTTTTATTCCATTTGCTTTACATATGTAACACTTTAAGATAGCCTCATGAATAATTTTAGTGAGCCAAAAATACATGAATCAAAACCTGAAAGTTCCCTCACTTTTGGAAAGCCTTCCATAAAGATAATTACCATTTATAGCTAACTAGGGTTCCCTTAATACCCACTTAATGACTTTCTGTGTGCGTGTATATGTATGCTTTTTAAAAGCTGAAAGGACCCACATATCTTGATCTTTTTGCTTGATTATGTCTTAGAAGTCCTCATATGTTGGCACATGAGGTCTGCAGTATTCTATTTTATTTAATGGCTTTTGTACAAGTAAGGTTGGGCAATCACATAATATACACAGAAGGCCTTCTTCAACAGCTGTTGCTGGGAGAAGTTCACAGGGACAGTGCAGTAGCCATTTTTCCTCCCTTTAGCCTGCCTCCAAAACCCCTTGTACTCTAACACAGGGATCTTGTACTAGCAGACTCTGACCATTAGGCTCTGGAACTTTAATGTGACACTATTGGGAAAGAGCTAGTCCCTCCAAGTGTGTGTTCAAGGATGTGAGGTGGACCTTTTCTCTTCCTTACACTGCTACCAGGGGTGTGAATTCTTTCTTTGCAGTATTTTATATTATCAGTTTTCTTAAATGTTGTGCATCTGAACCTTGGGTTTTCATGTACATTCCCTTGGTTTGTAGAGACATTGATCACCATGTAATGTATACATAACTATTTGCATATCTTAATTTATGAATTGCTTGTTTATATTCTTTATCTAGTTTCTGAGATTCTTACCTTTTTAAAATTAATCACTAAGTACTCATTTTTCAGCCTTTACTAATCATCTGTTTTTATATGTATGTTGGGTATATTTCTTCTTTGCTCTTTTACCTTTATCATATATCATGCAATATAGAATTTTTAATATTTATAAGGTATATTTTCCTACATATTTTGGTAGCCTTTGGTTTTTAAATTTTCTTTTGAAAACTCTAACCCAGATTATAAAATATTTTCTACCATCTTTATAATTTTAGTACCTTCAGTATGTAATTTATGAATATATATTAAATAACATACTATTTTAATATAATAAAATTTGAAACCCAATACCATTTATTTTGGTAGCATTCAGGACAATATTAATCTAATTTTTATGCAAAATATGGTGAATCTCAAAGTAGTAGCTGATAATAACATGCCCTTGAAAATTGTTAGAATATCAAAATAATGACTCCAGTGAAGATGAAGAATTATAAGTATAGTAATTTAAAACCTGTACTACTTCACTTACAATTAACTTTTGTCTTTGGCTGTATTCTTAGTCTTTTGTCCCTTATTTTAAAATTACAAGGAATCTATGGCTATCCTGTCATTAAAGAGCCAGCTCTTCAGATATTCCTCATGCCCTCTCAGGTCACTCTCCCTATCTCCAGTCGTCTTGACAAAGGAAGTCATTTTTAATTTGATCTTCATGGAGCTTTTTTCTCTCTGTGTAGTCTTGTAAATTTATGATGTATACATGTGTAAATATTTGAACACATATCTATGTAGACTGATTTCCTATAGGTATGTCTCTATGAGTATGTATCTGTACAAGGACACATCTAATTGCTTTCAGTACATGTTGTTTTTGCCCCTTGCTTTTCTCACTTAATTTTTGGTAGAATATTTTCTCTGCCAGTATGTGATGTGATAACGTTTGTTTACATATGTATATCTTAGAATAAATATATGCATAAAGTTATTTTTCACTGCTACAAAGAATAATGCAGCCTATCCCTTATCAGTGATTGTCACGGTTGTTAACACCTTCCACTGCAATAATGTTGAAGTGTTACCCACTTACACCATAGACCAATTTACCTGTCACTGTCTCAAAATCCTGAAAACAAATCTTGTTAGAGTTTTTGTTGTAATTGCGTTAACTTTATAGATTGTTTTAGGAGCAATTGACATCTCTAGTATTAATTCCAGTCTTAGTGATATATGATGTATCATTCTCTCCTGTCTGTTATTAAGTCTTTTACATTTTGTATAATTCATGTGTTGTGCATTGCTTTTGTGAAAGCAGCCTTTTCTATATATGAGGTGCTTGGACTGTACATATCCACAGAATAAGCAGTTATCTACCTTACTGGCTTCTGTTCATTTCCTTTAGCCATACCTTCGGTTAAACTCCCATTATTGCTTTTTTTTTTTTTTTTTTCAATCTTTGTGAAAGACTTGCTAAGTCATTTTTTGGAGCCATGCATGTCATGTAGAAATATACATTCTTACATACTGAGAGATCATTAGATGCTGTTATATGGTCCTCCAAAAACTCACATAGGGAAGGAATTCTTTCATTTTAGGGAAGCATGGAAAAAAGTAGAGCAATGAAATGGAAAGATGAATGCAATGTAAAATGATGGATTGCCTGGTTAGAGAAAACTCAGGGCCGCGGACATAAGAAGTTTACATTGCCTCGAGTCTGATTCCATGCCTAATACAGCATACCACATTCTTCCCCTATATATAGACTATTATTAATTTTATAGAGAGAGTGAGAGAAGGGGAAAGATTTTGTGAGTGGTCATCTTTTCTTGGGAAAATGGGAACTAATGCTTACTCGAGGTGTTGTATGACTCATGTTGGTACTTAACGCATGACATATGTCTCTGTGTGTATGTGTGTGTGCATATGTGCTGTTCAGTTTTCATTAACAGTAAGGTAATACTATTAATGCGTTTTAATAAATACCTGGAAACCAACTGATTGTGTCACAGTGATAGTATGTTATTAGCCCAGGTCTCTTTAGTGTCCTGTTAGTTTAAGACTTTGACTACTTCTGCTCATGACCACAGTCCTGTGACTGAGTGACTGACTGCTGTTGGGTGGGCAGTTGTGATCTAGGAGGAAAAAGAGCAACTGGATGAATTCTATCAGATATAAACTCTTGTGACCTGACTACCTGTGAAGATTGGCAGATGACAGACAGACCTGTAGAATTGGCTAGAAAGTCCAGAATTTGCTTCAAATTATTAGAATGTAGATTAAAGTGTCATTTTGAGTCAGTGTGGAAATGTGGGCTTTAATAAATGGTGTTGGCAGAGCTAGGTAGCAGTCTGGACCCATATTTAAGGTATACTGTAATTTAATTTGGAAACATTTAGTATTTAATGTAACATAAGGCAGCTACATGTAAGTACAACAACTAAATTTAGGACAGTTATTTTATAACCTCCAAGGAAGGAACTTGTAAAACAAAAGAGACAAACAAAAAAAATCCCTCTTTTTCACAAGATACCTTTAGCAAAGTCAAAAAAAAAAAAAAAAAAAAAGACATTATGCTTCAGGTATAATGGCACAAGCCTGTAATCCTAAGTACCTAGAAAGCAAAAGCACGAGGACTGCAGTTCAAGGCCAGCCCAGGCCAAAGTTAGGGAGAGCATATTTAAAAAGAAGAAAAAGTAGGGCATGGTGGCATGCTTGTAATCCCAGCTACTAGAAGACAGAAATATGATTGCAGCTTGAGGCCTACCCAAGAAAAGTTACTCATCAAGCACATGACCCCAAGTTCAATCCCCTTGTACTGCAAAGAAAAAACAGAAGATACTCTAGGGAAAGTGCTTACAGCTTCTGTCTTGACAAAGAGAAAGACTGATCATTTTGAAGAAAACAGTTACAACAGTATGAATGGACAGTACTTCAGAGAAAACATTGTAGCTTCTCAATATTAGGCGCTTATCCTATTAAGTGTTTTACTCCATTACAAGAGAAATGCATAGTAAAACTTAAAAATTAAAACTCCATTGAGACATTTTTTTTTCACCCGCTATATTGGCAAAAAAGTCTAATGTTTTATTGACACCTTTCATTGGCAAGAGGACAGAAACAGGCTCTCTGAACTGTTGTTGGTAGAATTGCAAGGTGCTATGGTCCTCTGGAAGACAATCTTGCAGAAATTACCAAGATTATTAAAGCATGTGCTCATTGGCATTTTGAGGCAATTCCTCTTGGCATCATGAGATCCTCTTCCTATGGTAAGAAATGGAAAGTGTCTTTCAACATTATTTGTTGTAACCTGGTTTATGATAGCAAGTGATTAGAAATACGTTAAATACCCCTCAAAAGAGGATCCATTACATAAAATAAGTGGTATCCAACCTGAAATAGTATGCAACTTAAAACAGGAGAAAAAGAGGATGGGTAGGAATTGGGATCTCTTCATCTACGGATAAGGCAGGGTCCCCATGCTGTACTATCAGATGCTTACCTTTATGGAGCCCGGAATTTACACTGGAGGAGTAAGGTGTAAGAATGCACAGTATGTTTGTGACTAGGAAAAAGTAGTTTTTAACTCTCAGCAGATTTGTATCCATCTGATGTAGGGGGGTAAGTGATATGCACCGTGTAGACAATGATAGGGAAAGACTTGTGCCATATCCATTGGTAGACTCTCTGGTGTTTAAAATACACAAGTTCATGTTTGCTCAGCAGCTGTGGTGGTTCTTTTATTGTTGTTGTTGTTTGTGGGGTGTTTTTGGTGTGTGTGTGTATGTGTGTGTGTGTGTGTGTGTGTGGCGTTACTTGGGTTTAAATTTAGGACCCCATAATTGCTAGGCGGGGACTCTACCACTTGTGCCTCTCCCTCACTGCTCTTTAGCTCTTTCGGTTACTTTTTTTTGAATAGTGTCTTGTGATTTTTGTCTGGGACTGACCTCACATGCCATCGTCCTGCCTCCCAGGCATGTGCCATCATGCACGGCTCAACTTCAGTGTTTCTTTTTTTTTTTTTTAATAAAATCAAAATGAAAATAAATAGGTAAAATAAACATCAAACAAGAAACATACTCAGTCAATTTTTTTCTTTTTTGCACGACTAAGGTTTGAATTTAGGGCTTCACACTTGATGGCTGGTGCTGTACTGCTTGAGCCATACCTCCAGTGCATTTGTTCTGGTTATTTTGGAGATGGGTTCTTACAAACTATTTGCCTGTGCTGACCTCGAACCTCAATCCTCCCAATCTCAGCCTCACAGGTAGCTAGGATTACAGGTATGAGCCACTGGTACCCAGCTTAATAGAATTTTTTAAAGCTTCCTTCTCTTTAGGTTCAGTAACATACACTTAGGCTTTTTGTGTTAATAGATAGTTAGTGTGTAGTACTGACTAATCATTTTATGGACTTCTTTAAGTTCTGTGGTGGTCTTTTTTTTTATTATCATAAATTGCCTTGGAACAGAGTAAAAATTTTTCTTTATTATACATTTTTTAAGAAGCCCTAAAACTAATAGTGCCCATCTTGGATCCTTTTAAAGCTTATATTCATGTGGAAGTTATGGCAAGGTAGATAAGATTTCTAATATGTTATTCCAAATTTAAGTTAAAATTTGCTCTTAACTTAGAATGCTGTTCCCATAAAAAGAGGACATGTGGGTATTCTGATCCTGTTAATTCCTGCTAGAATCCCTTACCCCTTCCCCCACAAAAGAAACCTTGTGCTGAGAAATCTACTTCCCATCTAGCTCCGCTTCCCACTCATGTTAAGAGCATCTTGTGCCTGCTGGCTTGTTTTCAGCTGTAACGCCAGCCAGCTCTAACCCACCGTGGTAGTTTCTGTAACTATAATAGTAGAGTAGAGTTTAGAAAGGACTCTGGCAGAGTTCCGTACTTTTTGTTTATTTGCTTGACAGTACTAGGATTTGAAGTGAGGGCCCTGTGCTTGCTAGGCAGCACTTGAGCCACATTCCCAGTCTTGTTTTGGTGTAGTTAGTTTTCAGGTAAGATCTTGTGTTTTGCCCTGAGTTGGCCTCAGACTGTGATCCTCCCACCCATGGTCTCCCAAGTAGCTGGGATCACAGGCGGCACCACTACCCGTGGCTTATTTCTTGAGATGGAATCTTGCTGACTCTTTCCCCAGGCTAGCCTTAAACCATGATTCTCCACATCCCTGCCTCAGTAGTAGCTAAGATTACAGGCATGAACCACCATGCATGGCCTTAGAGATGAACATTTTCGTGAGACCTTGAATCGTAAATCTTGTGTGTGCATTGATATATACATGTCTCTGTGTTGACACACATTCTGCTGTGGGCCACAGTCTAGGCAGTGTGTAACATATGCAGCTTTCCCCTCATTCCTTCACACCAGCCTTTAAGATTAGGAGTCAAAATGCAGAGTCCACGAACAACTTTTTTTTTTTAATCATTTTTACATTTACTTACGTGGGTATACATTGTTGTGGCCACCTCCTCCCACCCCTCCACAAGCAGCTCTTTACTACTCCGAATTTTTGTGTTCATGTGTATTTGCCTTTTTCTAAGTAATAGGAAACTGCTAATATTCAAACTACTTATTTTATATTTAAATGATGAGAGTCTCAGAGAATAAGTAAAAATTGCCATAGATCACAGAGCTGTTACATAGCTGTACTGGAATTCCCACATTCAACATTGAACCCACACTGTCTGCCTTTTACTGACAGGTTCTTCTACACCTCAGCAGTCTGCAGAAGAAGTGGTAGGATGGGGAAGATGGGAGCTGGGTTAGGAACTGGGGTTAGAGGACCCAGTCCATCTTCAATCCTGAGGAAACTGCTCAGACCTCTCCTGCTTCACATTCTCCTTCATCCATAGAGTGAGCTCAATGATCTGTCTTCCCAGGTCATTTCAGACAGAAAGCCCATGTCACGAGTTCTTTCTGTATGTTTCTGCTTAAAGTATGTGTAGAATCCTTTGCATATTTCTAAAATACTTTTATCTCTCAGAAATTAGGTTAACACGTAAGTGCTGTAGTGTCCCTGCTAGGAAAACACCAAATGACATGTAGCTGTGACATTTGCCATGGCTCATGCAGCTGGCCCTGATGATAGAGGAGGATGTGGAGGGATAAAAGCAGTCTGGGCTGTCTCCACGGAGCATTGCCAGGCCAGAAGTAGTAGTGCTAGTCCAGAACACAGGATTTCTTTTCAGTCCCCTGAAGTTCCTGCTTCTCTGAGTTTGGCAGAGGAAAAATCAAAGGGTACCTGCACGTGCATGGGTGTGTGTCCATGGTGGTGGGGCTCCATGTAGCCTTGTCTGTGGAAGGTTGGGAGTATGTTCTCTGATAATTAGCTCTAGCTGCACCTCAGGCAAAACTGAACTGTGTGATATAACTCAGCACAGATTTATTACTCATTATGTAGAGGCATTGGGAGCCTCTTCCCCATACTGCAACCTTTGCCCCCTGAGCGTGTGGCCTTCCAGGTCCCAATAACAGGAAGAAAGGTGACAGGCACATGAATTCTGTTTTCTAAATCAAGAGACAATGCATGTCTTTCAGTTGACCCACTGAAATTGCAGCATTAGTGGCTTTTGGTATATTCACTCAGCTACATGACAATAAGCAGTTTTAAATTATTATCCTAAAAATAAATCCCATTCCCATTAGCAGTCACTTCTTTTTCCCCTGAAAGCATCATTTTTTATGTTTTTATGTGTATATATTTTAACATATAAATATATGTGTATTATACAATAAAACTTATAAGCAGTCAATATATCATTTATAAATATATGTGCTTATCTGTTTGTGTAGAAGTATATGTGAATGGAATGGTCCTGAATACCTTTCAACAATCTCACGTTCCTAATCACTTCATTTTATGTTTGAAACGAAAAGTAGCTTCTTGCCTTTTCAAATCCTCTCTGCTCTTCTCTGCCCCCACTACAAGACTTATTTCAATAATGGACTCCCGATGTTCAGATTCCACCTGCTGTTTCCTTAGATACTAAGAGGAACTGGCTCATTTTTGTCTAAGACACCCCTTCTTGAAAACAAAATATTCTGTTTGCAGAGTCTTGTTGTGCTTCCTTCACTGATGCATTACTTATATTAATCCCCATTCGAATGTGTATAGTGTATTGAAATATATTTAGTCTGTTTAGTTTTTCACTTGATGAGTGACTGTCTTTGATGAATAACATTAGTAGCGTCAAAGAATCCATAGTCCTGATTAAACAGTCCTTGTTAATTACAGCAGTGTCTTTATGTTTTCACTCCCAGGGTCAGTAAATAATGGTGGATTTCGGGGGCATCACTAGATCTTCACAATTAAAGAAGTACTTTGGAACAGTTCACCCAGCTACTTACAAAATTTTTTAAAATGGTACTCTTCCTTTTTAATATCACAAAAGTGGACATTCGTGTTATCTGTCTTCAGGTGATTTCCTGTACTTCTATCAGCATGATCCAGAGCTGTTATTTCAAGGATAACCATACATCCAAGAGTTTCTTCAGTCTACTCTCTTCAATAGAACGTGTAGAATCTTTGATATGTAAACACTGTAAAGAAGACGGCTGTGGTGTAACATGAAAAAGCACTGCCTTTCAAAATAAAAATCCTAGATTCAGATTTGCCCTTAACCACTTACTTGCTGTAGAACTTTTTGTTTATTGTTGTGATGTTTACTTGCTTCTCCATAAAATTACTGTGTATTAGTCAGTTTTTTTGTCACTGTGACAAACACCTGAAGGAAACAATTTAAAAGGAGGAAAGATTTTATTTTGGCTTATGGTTTCAGAGGTTTGTGTCCAAGGTTGGCTGTAGTCATTGCTTTGGGCTTCAGTTGAGGTAAACTGAGGGAGACCATCATAGCAGTGGAAGTGCATGTCAGAGGAGACTACCCAGCTCCTGGTGGGCGGTGGGGGTGGGGAGGTGTGTAGCAGAGCAACCCCTAGCCTCCAAGACCAGCCCTAGTAACCTACATCATTCTGCTAGACCCCTACCTCCTAAAGTTTGTGAACCTCGCAAAATAGCATCACCATGTGGGAACCAAGTATTCAGCACATGAGCCTGTGGGAGAGACTTCTTATTGAAACCATGATAAATACTTTACCAGTCGTTACCCCAGAGGCTCATGTGCTGCCTTCACAGGTGTCAGTGTATGGCGTACATTGGTACTTTTCTTCTTCCATTGATTGTTAATTAACTGTAAGGGATTTATCTACAAAGCAGATTTGCTAATCGGTGGTAATGATGAACGAAGGAAGCTGTGTATTATATATCAGCTGTCTTATATACATTTAGTCTAAGTTCTAAGAGAAATTTAACATCCAGCTTGACAGAACCCTTGCCTGGAGCCAGCTGAAAATAGATGGGAAAACCTCTGCTAGTCCAGTTCTTTTTTTTTTTTTTCCCAACAATGGTGTTATTTTAATTTTTTAAAGTTTATTTATTAAGTGAATTATTGAAGCATATTTAGAAAATAAAGAGAAGCAGGCATTAAAGTATGGCTGCATTAACATTTTGTTGTCTTTCTCTCTAGTCTTTTTTTTTTGTAGGCATAGAGACATTTCCTTTTTTTTGTGTGTCCACATCAGTCATTCCACCTGTGCTTAGATTACACGTACATTTGATGACAGATGTGCCTAAACATGGGAGGCAGATGACAGAAGCTCTCCTGAAAGAGTATCTTGCATCCAGGACAGGGCTGTTCCCATGATCCAGGGCACTCATTCAAGAGGAAAGTATTTGCATTTTAGCTTTGTCCTGTCAGTAGGAAAGGTCACTCCTGCCCTCCCCCCCTGCATGGAATACTATTTCTGTGGCTGTTTTCATTCACTCTCCACACCCTTCTTGTTGTGCGTGAATAGATACAGACTTACAGAGTCTGAATTTCTAACATTGTTTGCTGCCTTTACATGTGAATGGTATCAGAGCTCAGATAAAACTGTTGGTTATAATCATTTTTGCCTTTAACCTTTTACCTTCTTCTTTTGCAGTACTTGATTTTGAACTCAGGCTTTGTGCTTGCTAGGAAAGTGCTCTACCAGTTTGACCACATTCATTTGCTTTTAAGTTTTCAGCTAGCATTTCCCATTAACTTTCCCCAGGCTCCCTCAAACCATGATCCTCCTACTTCTGTGTTCTGAGTAGCTGAGATTACAGGTGTGGACCACCACACCCTGCCCCCATTTTCGCTTTCTTGACTAGTTTTTCCCAGGGCATATCCTCTGAAAAATGGACATGATGTTTAATTGGATATTAGGCACAAAGTGATTGCTGTTAGAATCAGTACAGCAAACTACTTCCTAGAGCCTTTTGCATTTTGAGGTGCAGTGTGAGATGCGCTCACTGACTAGCATTTCCTAGCCTCACAGAATGTCTTGCAAAATTTCTTCTTTGGCAGTACTTTCAGGACATGTTGATAAACATGTTACTCTCACTTTCTTCTGACGTTTTATTTTGGTCTATAGGAAGTCTGAGACCAGCCTGATTTTTCTGGTCCTCTCTGTATAACCCCTCACCAACTGCTTGAAGTTGTGTAGGGCCCATTTATTTTATAAAAATGTCAAAGACAGGGCAACAGTTGGATACTCACAAGATGGCAGCTTGTAGCCTCAGATGTGAAGCTAGCCTCAGGGGGTAGCACCCCAGACCCAGCTTCTGAATATTTTAGGCCTTGCATTTCTGTCTCTGTAGGAAGAAAGAAAGAAGGAAAGGAAAGGAGCCCAGTCATGTTTTCAGTGACTAGTAGTCATGCAATATGGGGAATCTCCTTGATATTTTCCATTCTGCCCTCTAGAAGCCTGCATCATCACAGGGAACTCACTGGCACCAACACATTGCCCAAGAGTGGGGAAGGGCAAATTGCCCTTCTTCCAGCTGCATTTCAGACTGTCTTAGAACCTAGTATGGATCCAGCTTGCTTGGCAGAACATGAAAAGCCAAGGTATTTGTTTGGTAAATGCTCTATTGACCTCGCTTGCCTTTCCTACCACTCCTCTGTGGTGCTAGGCGTGTTTCTTGGATAAGCAAACAACTTCACTGCCCTCAAGTGGCACCAGGATAATTTGATATTAAAATAACAAAGCCTGGAATTTTGTTCTTCTGGTTCTACATGGAACTGAGTTGCTAAGTAAAAAGCCCAATGTAGAAATCAGTACTGGGTTTATAAAACTCCCAACCTCTGCGGATTGATGATGTATAGTAGTTATTTATGTGAGTACAGCGATTTGAGTACTACCTGGCTTGTAGAAAAGCCTGTGTTAGGGTTAGCTGGTGTCGGTGTTTGTGGTATAACGTTGTTCCTTTGACCTTAATTCAGTTTGCTTTCTTGGTAGGTCAAACTGTGCTGAAAATATCCGCAAACACATTTTGCATACTGGGAAACATGAAGGAGTCAAGATGTACAACTGCCCCAAATGTGACTATGGGACGAATGTCCCTGTAGAATTCCGAAACCACCTGAAAGAGCAACATCCTGACATCGAGAACCCGGACCTCGCTTATTTGCATGCTGGTAAGGAGCTAGAGCTATTAAGACACTTGCTGTTCTTAACAGGATCTAATTGATTGACCACAGTAGTTACTACTGTTCATGCGTTATTGCATTATTTCATGAGAGGAGAGTATGGGATGCTATCTGCTTCAAGGCCTTACAAAAGCACATTCTGGCCTTATCACACTCAGCTGTGAAACAGGGCTTTTCATCTCTATTTTATCACAAAATAAATTTTCATGAATGCCTGAGAAGGAAAAGATTGTGATGGAAAAGGTGACTTAAATCTCTTGAGTGGTAACAAAGTGCTGCTCACTTCTCAGAAATTGCGAGCTACCTGTGACAAGGATTTTGGGACATGCTGAGGGTAAGACTGGCTGCCATATTATTTGGGCCTCTTTGATTACAGGTTAGATGGGGTTAAAGTCATCAGACGTAACAGCAAATGCAGTGTAAAATAAATTACTCCATCACTTTATTTAATTGAAAGTGTCTTTGAGTATTAATTCTGTGCAGAACAACAAAATGGTGGGGTACAGCTGGGGGATCCTGCTTGAGGAAGTAGCTAGCCCAGAAGTGAACTTAGAGTGAACTTTGGGCCAAGATGTGGCCCAAACAGCACTGTGGGTAAACACTGCCAGTAGATTCTGGGTTGTTCAAAGCTAATGGGTGGCACCAGTGACAGTGTCTTAATCTCTGCCCCTTCCCTGTGGCGCATGTAGGTTCTGGCCAGCTAACCAACTACCTTGAGTGTGGAGAATCTGAGGTGTAAGTTTTTGAGGGTGTTCTATAGCAGGGCTGTTGTGACATGGAAAACGTAATGCTGTGGACCATTTATGCAGGCCACATTATGCCTATGGTGTGCATTGCCAGGAGGATGCTGGGCAGATGAGGGTGGGGTCGTGATCACCCCAGGACACAAGAATGTTTTTGAAGTGTTTAGCAGTATTTGTTCACATGATGTCCATGTCAAAAAAATTGCACTTGGTGAGAATTTAAGTTAGAATAAGATTCTTAATACATTTGACAGTGCATGGATATGAGGTGATTACTTGTTTGCTGCTGGTGTATTCTTTCAGATTTCTCAGTTTATATTATTGACTCATTTAAATAATGGTAGGGTGTTGGGTTGGACCTGTTGGCTCATGTCTGTAATTCCAGCTACTCAGGAAGTAGAGATAAGAGGATCTTGATTTAAGGCCAGCCTGGACAAAAAAGTTAACAATACCCTATCTCAAAAACCAAGTTGGGTATGGTGGCACATGCCTATGGTCCCAGCTATTCAGGAAGCAGAGGTAGGAAGACTGTGGTCTAATTCTGGCCATGAGTGTGAGACACTACCGGAAAAATAAACTAAAGCAAAAAGGGTTAGTGTTTGCCTAGCATGCTTGAAGCACTGAGTTTAAAGCCCAGTGCCACCAAAAGAAAAAAAAGAAAGAAAAACAATGGTAGGATATCTGATTTAGTCATCTGTATTGCACACAGAACCGTTTTTGAAACAAGCAGAAGCAGAAGTTACTCCTCTTTATGTACAGGTTTTGGACTGTCATTCACACACACAGATCAAGTCAGTTTGGACTGTTTCTGACCATCTATACTTTGGGGATTCATCAGCATGACAGCATCATAGCACAGTTGCTGGAAATGCTGCATTCCCTAGACTGGAGGCTGAGCAAATACGTTGTACTGCCCAGTGCTCAGTCTCTCTTCCAGGTGCCATTGCTCCACCCACTCCCCAGGAGCAGGTTGCCATCAACTTTTCCCTTCCATTCCCCCATAGACAATAAAGACAAGCTGTCTACCTGAAGTAATGTATCTTTCAACTTGTAAAAGAAACGAGTGCCAAAGAAAGGGGAAGCCCACTGCAGACCATAGTGATGCGTAAGTCTTGTGTTCTGCATTAGAAAGGTAGACTGCTTTGTGTGCACAGTCCCTGCACTAGTGATGCTCAGTGCTGCTTGAAATGGGCTTTGACAGCTTCTTTGCTGTAGAACAACAGTTTAAGGAGACTCATCCTGTTTCCCTGTATGTCTGTAAGACACTCAAAAGTATATAGTCCTGGTTGTCTGCTTAAACTTCTGTACTTCTGTTAGGAACCTGTTTCTACACAAGTCGTAGTAGCATTCCTAAGTGTTGCCACAAAAGGGTTCATGTGACACAAGAGGCTGTTAGTTGTCTCTTTCTTCCCTATGCATTTAGTCACTTTTGCCTTGGTAAACTTAGTGCATTTAGAAAAAACTTTAATAAGGAGAAAATTTTGAACTAACTTGTTTTAACCTTGTAATTTTAAATTATCTTTGATTCATTTCAGTATGGTATTTGAATCAAACTGTTGCTCCTCTCACCCAAGGTGTAGGGTGGTGGTATTAGGCAAACAGCTGAGAAACTTTCTAGTGGGAGCTGAAGGGGAGTGGTCTGAAGTGGCAGAAAGCCAAGGATGGTTAATGTCCAGTCCTAAACTATGCTCTTAGTTGCGTCCTCTGAAATCTGCACACCAGTGCATGGGGATTTTGAAAACTTTAATCCACTGAAGCATATCATCCAGTTCTTTCAATGAAAGATCGAGTTTAAAATGACCTAAGCACCCATCCCACCTCCCAAAATATGTCAGTCCTACCCAAGCTATTCCATGTATATTGCATATCCAAAAGTCTTATTTGAAGGAAAGCATTTAACACTAGAGTAGACTGTAAGAAGTGTGATTTTAGTTGAGATAGTATTCGGATCTTATTTTGTTTGAGAGCATTCTGCAATGTGCTGTTTGGTACAGCTTTACTGGTGTGCCTGCTTTAGGGGGTGAAAATAACTTATACAAATTTCATCTCTGGACACATCTGAGCTTTTGATACCTTTGTAGTAAAATGGCAGATTGAATAAACTACTCCAAGTCCTCCTGGTTCTAGCAGGCTGTGTTTCTGTGAGCATGAACAGTAGATGGGAATGGTTCTAACTTCATTGTACTATTCCCTTGTGCAGGATATTGGAAACTTTAACTATGTGGGCCTCAGTTTTCTGCTAAGATAGGGATAGTAACATTTTCAAGACAGTGTTCATATGATCTAAATGAAGTAATACTCTATGCAAAGAAGTGTTTGATGTGACAATACTTAGCATAACGCTTTATTCCTTTTCTATCTAGCAGAAGTCGATGTGTTCTGGGTTTTTTCTCAATCCTTTTCAGGGACTGGTAGAATGATTTTGATACTGTCTTCTCATTTCATCCTCCGGAGAATGAAAGTCTATATGTGAGTTTTAATTTTATTTATAGCTCTTTCTGAAACACAGACAAAAATGGTTTATTTTCTTAACTGAATTATTTAGAAATGTAATCTTAAATTTCCAAGCTGTTCAGGATTTTTCTAATTATCTTTTTATTAACTATTCAAACAGTAATAGAAGCCAATTTTCACCTTAAATTTATTGTATTTACAGAAAATGCTCTGAATTATTTCAATCTTTTGAACTCATTTTAGGCTTTCCAGCAAATATGTGTCAGTGTGGGTGAGTAGGAGAGAAAACCTGAAAGGGACTGGAAGGGAAGTGGGGCTGGAGCCCGGGTTCCCTGTCTCAGTTACATCCAGTTGGTTTGCAGTATTGTTCACATTGTATGTGTTCTTAGAATTCATTTATGCTGATTCTGTCACGTGATAGGAGAAATATATTAAAGTTCCCCAGTATGATTGTCTATTAGTGTATTTTTCTTTTTAATTTTGTTAATTTTGGCTTTATGTAGTTTGAAGATATATCACTAGGTACTCAGAACTTTAGAATGTTTTATATATTCACACACAAACTCACAAATGATAAGCAATACATATATATTCTCTCATAATTACGAAACATTCCTTTGTATCTGTGGGAGGAATACCTTGAGTCATAATTCTGCTGTTTGTGTTACTACAGCCACACCAGCATCCCTATGAACCAGTATATAGTTGGGTTTGTTTAATAGATATCTTTCTATCTGCTGGGAGAATGTCAATCTTTTACATGAAATACTATCTTTTACTTAGTGTTCATAGTTAATGTAATTATTGATATATTCAAAATAGTTGCAAAGAAAACTACCCAAATGTACATCAAGTAGAATGTGTAAAGGCTTTTTACTTACATAATAGAATATTGAACATCAGTGAGAATAAACGAACTGAATCTGTAAGCAACAATAGGAAATAAATTATTGGATGAACTATGCCAGGCACAAAGGAGTCCATTCCATATAATTCTATTTGTATTAAATATAAATGCAGATAGAATTAATCTATGCTCTTACAAATCCACGTTCATTTTTCCTTATAGGCATCAGTCACCGGGATAAGGTGCTCTGCACATTATTTTGTTTCTTAATGGCAGTGTCAGGACACAGTTGTGTTCTGTTTGAGGAAATTCATCCAGTGCTCTCCTATTGCTGTGAACTCTTCTGTATGTACTTTCTAAAAAACAGCCCCTGCTCCTCCACCAGCTTTCTAAAGAAGTTCACTTAGGACCACTCCAGATCTAATTTGTTAAGGTTTTATAATCATATCAATCCTTGCAAATTTACAAAATGACTAAGACAATTCTTTCATTGAACATTGCAGTTTTTCTATTTATTCAAATCTATTCCATAAAAATAAATTTGATTTTACCTCTACAGTTAGCAATTACATTTCTACCATCTTTCATATCAATCATTAAACTTAGTGGTCATTCACAACACCTTAAGAAAGAACTTGTTTGCAATACAAGTGTCTTTCAGTTTGACTTCATACAGTAGTTATATTTCAGGCTGAGCATAGCCCAAAGAAAGGGGGAGTGAAGATAGAGGAAGCTAAAGTAGGGACCAGGAGCCTCTGATTGGGAAGAAAGGGTTTTTTCCCTCACCTGTTCCAGGCAAGAGACTTCTCATACTGCCTTTGCGGCTCTGAGACTATGAGCTATGGCAGTATCACTCATTGCTCATGGTTGTGCCCACCCAGAGTCCCAGGGTCTTACTGAGGTTCTCTCACTTAGAATCTGGGACTTTAATTACAGTAAATGCTTTTATGATTTCAAGGGTAATTACCAAGTGGTGTTCTTTTTGCACAAGAAATTAAGCATTAAACCATGATACAATGTTTTTCTTAAAGTGAAGGAAATATCTTTTGCCATACTTTCTGTCTTATTTAGGCTGATTTTATTTTCATTTATTCTTACATGTTAAGATTTAACCACTTGTTACATTACATGAATCTGTCATGTTGCCTTTACAAATTTGAGATTTCATATTCTTCTCTAAGATAATAATTTTTATATTTTTAACATGTTCATTTTAATTTCTGCATAGAATTCACTTCTTACCCAGTTACAAGTATAGGAATATGAATGTTTGACTCTTACCAAATCTCTATATTATTCTTTCTTCTTCCTAATGGTAATAATTCAGTACCATTTATGCTATACTTACTTGACTCCTTAAACCAATCCCAGTTTATACTTAGGCAGATTAAGTGTCGTATTCTTCCTCTGAGTCTGTTCACTCAATCTATGGCAGCTAAGGTAAAATATCTCTAGCTCTTTGTCGTAACCATCCCCTTTTAGTTTCCTCCATATTTGGGTTTCTGAGCAAGGAATATTCTTCATCGTCAATGGAGATCCACGTGTAAGGCTGTGCATAACCTTGGAGAAGGCGGTCCTATTCCATATTCTTCTTGGCCCTCTGTTTTCAGCCCTGTTACTTTCATCCCCTGTCTTAGTTGGATGTTCTGACACGTAATGACATCTTGTACAATAATCCCTTTTATGAAAAGGTCCAAAACATCTCTGAAAAACCCGACAGTTTCTCATTGGTTCTCGCTTACATAAACCAATTATTACTTCAACCTAAAAAGGAACAAGATTTTTTCTGACATGATTGCCTTTGGTAAATCCATGCTGACTCACTCCTATTAACTTGTACTTCTCCAAATGTATTATTAAGCTCATCCATAAGTATCATCTCAAATTTATTTCCTAATATAGATGTTAGACTTACAGGTCTGTAATTTTCAGCCTCTCCCCTCTTTCTTTTTAACCTTCAGACAAGAGTTCTTGTTTTCCAGTCTCCTGGTTTTTCACCACTAACAAAAGACTTCCTAAAATAATTAGCAGTTCGAGGATTTGATTCTTTCACCTGGGTCATCATCCCTGGGTTAGTTTATTGTTTTTCTTCACTGCTTCTAGAAGTCTTTGTTTCTCTCTAACTCCTTTCCTTGTGCTCAGTGTATGCTTAGACGTGACAGAATCCTCCCTGTCCATGAAGGTGCAGGGAATATAATGTTTTGTTACTGGCCTTTCTGTTTGCTTTTTCCTCCTCTTACGCCATTTGGAGTTCCTAAGTTTAGAATGAACTTACAATCGATGTGAGAGTGATATCAGAGCAGTATTTTTCACCACCTTGCTTTTTCAGTAATATAATTGGCACCCAGGAAAATTTCATTCATAGACATTTATCAGTAAATTAAGCAGACCTCTGGAACTCATCATCACTTCTCTTTTATTCAGTAGTATTCTGAACTATTTCAGAATCTCCTAATGATTTATCCTAAAATTAAACACTTTTACATTTACTGTGGTGGTGAATAATATCTTTCTCTCTGACTTTTCTTCAGTATGTGTGAAACCTCTTCTATCTGCTTGCCACCCTCTGTCTGTCTGCCCTCCCGGCACTGCATGGTCACTTCCTTCCCACAGTCCTGCAGGAGGGTGATCCTCATTATTGTGGAGTTCTAACTCCAGACAGTTTTCATGTATGGCGAGTTGTGCTGAAGAAGTCTGTTTTTCACATTAGCACTTTTTGCCTTTTAATTACAATGAAAGGAAGAACAGAAATAGTAGTGCCAAGCTTCTCAGGATGTCGTTAAATCTTCGAAAACAAATCTCTTTGAGGGGTGCTCCAAATTTAATGACTTTTAAATAAGAATTTTCAAGTGGTTAAGTTGCCTAAGGATATGTAAGTAGAATGTGGCTGAATCAAATTCATGACCGTCTTCAGGACTATTCCAGTATGCAATGCTGTGCATTGAGGAGCCTTGAAAAACATCAGTTAATGGAATTCTTATCATAGAAACCTTAAAAATTTGGAGTTCTAAAATGTCAGATTGTCTGAGATACGTGTATTAGGAAGTAAAATGACCTAATAACTTTAAAAATTCCATGGTAAGTGTTGTCACAGTTGTTCCTCTACTGCCTGTTACAGAGCCTGCCGCATGGGAAGTGGACAGTGGGAGTCAAATGGTTGAGTCCCTGAAACATTCTGTGTGGCTTTTAGCCCCAAAGAGAGTAACAGGGCTTAGCATTTCTTTTAGCACAAGCAGTTAAAATTAAGTCAGAATGTATAGGTAAATTACAGCTTCAATTAGTGGCCTCTAAGAGGATTGGCTGAAGATAATCTGCAATTGATGAATATCCATTCGGTGAAACGTTTTTGATAGACTTCTAGCCCTCAGGTTGCTCAGGTTCACCCTCTACCTACATGATCTTAAAGAAAAGTTTTGAAGTTACTTTCACATTTTTTCCAGAAAGAAAGCCATGCCCTCTTCTTTCCAGAGGCCTGTGTAATTCAGAGCCACAGTGAAACTTTCTTCAGTGCTTCTTGCTGTGCTGCCACAAGGTGACACGGGCATATGGCAGCATGATTACCTCATCACAGGAGAAATTGTGATTTTATCAGGTCCAGCATTTGCAGCATTCATGAACTGTATTCTGAAAGTTAAAATAGTTTTTAGAAAAAGGAAACAAAATTGTGATCTTATCCTGCATGACAACTTCATTTATCAAAATTTTAAGGGAAGAATTGATTGTGGAAAGTTATAATAGGGGCACTATGATCTTATCAGGTAATTGATACGACTTTTACTTTCTATAGACGTTTTATCAACTGTTTAATTCAATAGAATTTATATATTTAAAAATTTTACACACCATCCCATATTTTCAGCCCCAACCTAAGGGCTGTTTTATGTCAGAGAAACACAGAGGTGTTGACATGTTCTCTTGCTAATTCTGCATAACAAGTTATGTTTCAATTGAAGCCATTTTTAACTGTGAAATTTAGATATTGGTTATCTTTGAAATTTAGTTCAAAATATAAAGTAACACACATTATTGCTCTTTTGCAATGTCATTTATTTGTGTTCATAGTAAGATGCCATTGTGCAAGCTTTCATTATTTTAAGTGTTTTAAGGTAATTTTAAAACTCTGAATAGTTGCAGAGTAACAGTGTTTCCCTATATCTCCCTATATTCTCCAAATATAACCATAGGAAAATTCCAGAAACCAAAGAAACTAGCATTAGTACCATACTATTTTACTACATTGTGTTCTTTATTTAGAGTTCACCAGTTTTTCCACTCACATCCTTTTTCTTTTACAGAATTCAACTTGGGCCCACATTCCCCTTTGGTTGTCATGTCTTCTTAGTCTTCCCTAGTCCATGACAGGTTTTCAGTCATTTGTGACCTTGACACTTTTAAGGAGAATATGGGTCAGTTACTGTATCAAATGTTTCTTAATTTAGGTTGGTCTAATATTTATTCATTATTAAGTTGAGGCTATGCAGGAATACCCTAGAAGAGATACTTTATAGCTAGATATGGTAATCTGCCCCAGTGAATTCAGACGAGAGTCTGCAGATACCTCCACTATAAAATGACTCTTCTCCCTTTTTAATAAGTATATATCTTGGGGAAATACTTTCAGATCCTGTAAATAGCCTATTTCTTCTCAAACATTTAGTCACTAACTTTGGCATTCATGAGTGATCTTGCCCAAATAAGACCTATGGTATTCAAATGCTGACTTTCTCTTTCCTTCATTCTTTTATTTTCAACGGTTAGACTTCTGTAGAGTACCTTTCCTTTCTCCCCCCCTCTCTACCACCAAATTTATTTGTTCTGTGCTTTTAATTTACACCAATTGTGATATATTTTCTAGCCTCAGACTGTTTCAGCTTTTCCTACTAATGACTCTCTCAGGTGCCCTTCTACATCCTGTTATGTTGCCCTCCTTTGTGAGCATCTTTTTGTTTTGTGGCACTACAATGTGCCTTACTCCTGCCCTGGTCCTGGAGTTCACCACTTCTTTAAGCAGTCCTCATTTCTTTGATTTGAGAATGACCTCTATAAACCAAGACATGTGTGTATTCATTGCTTCTGTGTGCCTCTGCTTTTAAGCCTTCTCAGCAGATAGACTAGGACGTGGATGTGTGTATGTTAAGCATTGCTTTCTCACAAATGTTGGTTTTAAATCTTTGTGAACTTGAATTAAGTAGTGTTTTTTGTTTTGGATGTGATACCAACAGCATAAACTATAGAAGAAAAAAATGGATAAATTGAACTTCATCAAAATTTGAAATTTTGTGCTTCAAAGAACATAGCTAGAAGAAGAAAGGGAAAACCTATAAAATAGGATTAAATATTTATAGCCATCTGACAGGAGACCTGTATCCCAAATATGTAAGGCACTCTTGCCATTCAAAAATAGCTAGACAAATACCCTAATTAAAAAGAGAGCCAAGGATCTGATGAATAGCATCAGATCCATCTAGAAAGATGGTTTGCAAATGCCCAGGAAAGACACAGAAGCAGGCTGAACATCGTGACTTTCTTAGAAGATGGAAATCAAACCAAAGTGAAATTCTGTATCTAGGTGCTTATTCTTTTTAGAAGTTATGAACAGAGCTCCTATAAACACTCACAAATAAGTTTCTGCCTACTATAAGATAGCTGGAAATGAGATACCTGTATTATATTGTATGTATTTAGTTTACTTTTTAAGAACGGTGTCCAACTGTTTTGCAAAGTGTCACATTTCCTGTTCCCACCTTGACAGTCTCTTGACAGTCCCTGTTGCTCCACAGTTTCATTAGCACTTGGTATTATTGGGTCATATTTTGCATCATTCGTTGGGAGCATTTAGTGGTATCTTTAACTTATTTTTGACTGATTGCTAATTGTTATGGTTTGGATAGGAATTTTCCCCAAGAAGGCTCGTGTGTTGAATGTTGGGTCCCCAGCTGATGGATTTAGTCATTGAGAGACGATTAGATCATGAGGACTATAAACTTCATCAGTGGTTTAATCCACTGATAGATTCACAGTGAATGAGCTATTCAAAGGTAGGATCTGCTTGGTGAAAGTAGGTCACCAAGGGTGCCGTGGAAAGATATACCTTGTAATGGACCCCTTCCCAGCCTCCGTGAAGTGAACAGCTGCCCTCCACTGTACTTTCTCTACCATGATGCTCTGCTCCACCCCAGGTCCACAGTGGAGCCAAGTGTCCATGAACTAAAGCTTGAGAAACATGAACAAAAATAAATCTTTCCTCTTTTTCACTAGGATATTTTGTAGTGAGGAAAGTCTGACTAATACACTAAAGATGTTGATCACCAATTCATATGCTTATTTGCAATCTGTATATTTCCTTGATGAAGTGACTTTTAAAATATTTAAAGTATTGGGGGGGGGGTGAATTGAGAGAATTGAAGTTTTTAATATAAGACCTTTGCCAGAAAAATGATCTGCAAATACTTGCTCTTGTCTTTTTTTTCTTTCTAAGTTTCTTTCATCAGCAAAAGTTTATAATATTCTTTAAGTCCAATTTATTTTTTTCTTTGGGGTATGTGCTTTTAACAGAGAATCTAAAAACTATTTTTAAATTGTAGTTGCAAAAAAACTCTCATTTTCTCCTAGGAACTTTATACTTTTATGTCTAATATTACTATTCTGTGGTGAAGTTTGCCATCATTATAAATAATACTCAGCTAATTGGTGTTTTGTAATCACTGTCCAATCATGTGCCACTCAGTGATGGGAATCCCTTCTGAAAAGTGCGTTGTTACGCACTTTCATCATTGCGTGACCATCTTAAACTATAATTACACGCACTGAAGTATTATGGTATACTATATTGCTAAATACCTAGGCTACACTGTGCTTTCTTTATCGATCTGTCAATCTCTGTCTTTCTGTCTGTTGTTTACTCATTGTTTCTATAGTCATGCCAGGTGAAGTAGCATGTTAAATCCAGCGTAACAGAGAATGATGCAGTCGAGAGAGCTGACCTCATGTGCACGTGGAGTCACGCAGTAGTCGAGCAGTGTCCTCAAGGTTCATTGCTGTCATGGCATGTGCCTCAGTTTCCTTCCTTTTTAAGGCTGATTAATATGTATTATAGCATAATTTATAAAAATTATAAATACCTAAAGCAGTTACTTCTTTCTTTTATTTATTTCCCTACACATACTACATTGAAAGATTTTAAGTAATCATCTTATGTGGTGATGATGATGGCTTTGGACATGGATGGGATACGGGTGAGGAAAGGGAAGACCAACACAAACATTATACTGATAATGAACCCAGAAAGAGGTATGTCATGTGCCAGCATCTGAAACATATAAGTCGTTTAAGTGAATTTTCAAGATTAATTTATTGAGGAATAAAAGTACAAGATTTGAATTTCTAGGCATGCTTACTTTCTTGTTTTCCTTTTTTTCTAAGTAAGAATAAAAAACACTTAGGTGCATTCTTTTAATAGATGAGAATCCATCATTCCAAAGTAGTCAGTTGAATCATCTAATAGCTTTTGCTGCAGCAGAATAAAGCGTAGGCCCCAACTCGATAAAACAGTATTTTTGATGGCTGGTCTAGATCTGTCTTAAAAAGCTCTGCTCAGACATGTTCACTCTTGTCACAGCTATTAGTGCCATTTGTTGAGTAGCATGTCAGTGTGATTGGCAGGGAGTCATTCTTTCTTCTTGTAAAAAAATCATAATTTTAGTGCTAGCTTAAAATAAAAACCTAGCATAAGTGATTTCCTGTTTGTAAGGGAAAAGGTAACATTCCTTTTCAAGTATCATAGATTAATTTAATCACATTGCCTGAAATGTAAAATTGAATATTTCGTTCTTTTTGGAAGAGAACTCTTTTGGGCAACTACCTTCCAGGATTTTCGTTATATTCCTTGCCTGATTTCACTACCTTAGAATGAATAACAGTGCAAATTTCCTTTGGGTGTTGGCCAGGGATACATTTGGATTCTTTTGCCGTAAGTGGAATCTGTGACTCAAATCATGAAATAGATCCTTTTGCATCTTGAAATAAACTTGCTGTCACTCTCTTTTTGTGAAAATGTCTGGAGACAATTCAATAAATTAATATTTGTAAAGTACTTACAATAGTACCTAGCATCCATTAAGTGCTCTTACATATTCAGTTAATAAAATATGTCGTTGAAATTGCTCTGTGTCTTCTGTGTTCATTTTAATTATACCAGTAGGTGCTGCTCATGAGTGAGGAAGGTTGAATACTCTCTGTTAACATAGATGGCCTGGATTGTTGGCACTATTTCATATTTTTGTTTATACACATTATTCTTTTGGTAAGTTTATTCTTCCTATTCTCTTCATTAGAAACAAGACATTTTAAATAATAGACTGTTTGCTTTACAGACTTGTTAGTCTAACGTGACAGAGACCAGGTAATGCCTGACATCTCCTTGAGATTTTAGTGTACAATTTGATAGAATTACATTTGGATTTCCCCCCATTGTTTTCTTTTGTTTTTTAAAAAATGCCACACTCACAGCCTTGCCCACTTACATAGCTAAGTGCCATATTTTGACATTCTTTAGGTAAGTAAATATTTATTGAATGTATTGACATTTTTATAGAGCATCCAGTCAACATTTAACTATAGTACTTTGTGGTGTTTTACAAATAAACCATCGATAAAATTTGGCTCTGTTAGATTAACCTTATTATTCAGACACAGCAAACTTCATGCTTAAATCAAGGTCCAGGTGGAGTAGGTACCAGATGTAGTCCCTCTTGTACACATTTAATTGTAATTAAATTCTTTCAACTTGTAAGTGCTCTTGCTATTTAAAGGCTCCTTGGAAATTCTGTTTGGTAGCGATGGAGATGTAGCTGTAATTTTTAACAGCTTCTTGTAAACGAAGATGATTAATCTTAAGTGCAGGAATGAAAGTTGAAGAGTCCTTGATTTTGTAAGAACTGAGTAATCCAGGAGGAGATTTGAAGCCTTAGCAGGCAGGAGAGACTGTACTGTCCATAATGTGTGTGAGGAGTTCCAACTGGAAAGTTGGATTGTAAAGCACATACGGTAAAATGCTGGAAAAGTCAGGGAAATAAAACAGTATAGCCCTTTGCAGGAGGCCGAGTAACACTTTAGGATTCTTTTTGTGTTACTTTCATGTTTCGCTAATGTATCCTCTTCATTCATATTTCTACCCTTTTTCCCTGTTTGCAATGAAAAAATGCCTTTTTGTGATGAATGCTCTTAGTTATGAATCTTTTACGACGAACCAGAACTCAGTCCTCAAAGTAATTTTGGCTTTAGGTATAATTCTCTTATAGTACTTAATATATTTTCTTTTTCATCCAATTCCTCTATCTGTGTCTAAGAAAATGTATTATAAAGACATTTTAAAGATGTTTTATGTTCAGTTTGAATATATCAAGTTTTGTAATGTCTTTCTTACATTGACAAAGACATTTCAAATCCATGGCTATGTGTTTTTATTATTTATGGCAGGTTCAATTTTGGTATGTTCATCTTCGAGGCATTAAGATGTCAAGATACTCACCTATTACATTAATATGCACAGTCATTTTCACTCAGTGTCAGAAGCGATACTTTATCATGATAGCACAGATAAAATTGAATGTTTGGCCCAAAGGTTTTGAGACAGAAGTAAAATATAACATGTTAATATATGCACACATTTTGTCTGAGTATTTATATTTTGCTACACTCTACTTCTGTGTGTTTAGGTTCATGTATCAGTGCCCTTCTTGAGCCCAGTAATGAAAAAGTAAAAAGCCCATTAACCCTACCCCAGTATTTCTACCTCCTGAAAAAAAACTAGAAGATATTCCATTCCTGTAGTATTTCTTCAGGAGTGCAGATAGTCCTTCTGTTACTAAGCTAGCCATAGGTAGGATCTTGTCTCTGATGGTTGTCTTTATTTAAACCGCATACTGTAGTATTGTAGACAATTGAGATTGATGATCTCACCGTCAACGCTGTGAAATCAGAACAGAAAGGGACCTAGGCTCACATCTCAAAGATACAGTAATTATTTCCAAATAATTAATTGAAACCATTTTTGCTGTATCTAGTGATGATAAGAATCTGAATTAGTAATTTTTGAGCTTTGTTAGTGAGGAAGGTTTTGTAAACTTCTCTGAGTTCAAGAGATTTATATTTTTCTTCTTTGGTATGTTGAAAGACATCTTGCAAAAGGCCTGAGATGACTAGAAATTACTTTTGGTTGAGAGTTTCTAAATATTCTTGTGTTGAAACTTGCTAGTTGTCATCAAACAAATTTTAATGGCATATTTTGTTCCTGTGATAGCTTTGGAAATTGATGAACCTCACTTTTTTTTTATCCATTTATTCACATGTGCATTCATTGTTTGGGTCATTTCTCCCCCCTTCTCCCCTCCCCCACTCTCTCCCCCCTCCCCCACTCAGTTCCAGGCAGGTCCTGTTCTGCCCTTATCACTAATTTTGTTGAAGAAAAGGCCACAAGCATAATAAGGAAGACAAAGCATTTTTGCTAGTTGAGTTAAGAATAGCTATACAGAGAGATTCCTAACATTGCTTTCGTGTACCCATGTGTTATAACTCATGTTGATTCATCTCTAAATGATCTTTACACTGATGAACCTCACTTTGTAAAGTCAATAAATATTTACAGAACACCTACCTACCATGCCCTCTCCTATACCACACCAGACATTAGTGACACAAGAGTGAACGTGGTTCTTGCCTTGGTAGAGGGGACACTAATTGAGCTGTCACACAAGTATCAAATTGCTATATGAGATCTATAAGACAAATGTCTAAGATGGGTTTTGAATATATACATGGGGAATGATCTGTGTGGATCATCAAGGAAGGCTTCCCATAACCTTCTTGCTTTTAATCCAGAGTATAAGAGTGATCTAGAATTCCATTTCCCCACATTATATGGAACAGGCACTCACTGTTTTCCTAATATTAAGCTGTTTTTAAGAGTCTCATCTCATTTAATTTCTGGAACACCCCATGCTACTCCTATTCCTCATTTAATGGTGAGGTGGTAAAAAAGGCAATATAAAGATCCCAGACTTGTAAGACTTCAGCAGTCTGGAGTGGCCTTTGGTTTCAGTGTAACCATTATTGTGCCCCTAACTTAGGACAGGTGTTTGACAGTGTTTTTTGTGATACTTGGATTAAATGTCACCATCCCAAAAGTGTTTTATCAGGCTTGGTTTAGTCAAAACCACTTTGAGTGATATGGACTAGGGTATTTCTTATAGGAATTAGACACTACATAATTGTGAGAGTTAAGACCTTAAAAGTGGCCCATATGGAATGAATTTAGTTTTATGTATGAAATCCCACTTTATTTTAAAAAGACACATTTTTTTATTATTGTGCTGGGTGGGGGTACATTGTGGCATTTTCAGAAATTCTTACAATATATCACATATATCATACTTGAATTCACCTCCTTCATCATTCTCCTTTATCCCTTTCCACCCATGCCTGGGATAGTTTCAACAGGTTTCATTTTTCCATGTACATACACATGTACACAGTCTTTGCACCATATTCCCCACATCCCCCTCTCTCCCACTGGTACCAACTCTCCAGACAGGACCAGTTCTGCCCTCCTGTTCTCTGATTTTGTAAAAAAATAAAAGTGACATTTTTATTTAAGATAGCTGAACGTGGTGACGTTTTCATGTATATATGTATTGCAACCTGAATTGGGTCATCTCTAAGGTAGAAAGGTGAAACCCCACTTTAAACTTAGAAGTTTTAAATGTGTTTACCATATTTTGTACATATCACATGTTGGATTTTCTTGGCAAAATTCTGTTTTTTGACATACCAGGCAGGTTGTCATTAAAGACTAAATTCTTAGTATTAAGTTTTAAAATTTTAATTATGTAACTGGATTTGAGTCAATCACTGCTCTTAAAAATACACCATGAGAAAAAGTTGTGTTTTTAATAGCTTGTGCCTGCTGTACCTGGGATGCTACATTGTGCAATGCCCATAGCTCACATTTGTCCTTTTTTCCAGTCCAGTATGTTTATCAATGGGCCACATAAAATTCATAAATCTTAGTCTTTCTCCTTTGGTTCTTTAAAACCTTGACATTTGCTATCATGTGCATGCAGTCCTCATGACTTTCCCAGACGTGGTGCTTTCAACATGAATAGGTTACCTCTGTGAAGTGTATGTGTTTTACACCACTGTGCTAATCTGTTTTGTTTTTTTAATCATATGCTGAAATTTAGACTTTCCATATTCACCTTTGGGTGAATTTCCAGGTGCTACTTATTAGAGTGATTCTTCCACCTATTTCTTGACTCTGTCCACGTGTGAAATTAACCTTTCGTAATTAAAGAGGTCTCTCTCTCTTTGACAACATAGGATGCCCTTATAGTTCTTCTTGTTTTTTTCCTCCAACCATGTTTTAAATTTTGCCCATTTGCTTACATACCACTTGGTTGGTCTTTTTTCAAATGCTAAATACTGTCCCATTTATCCTTAGTAACCATGCTGAATTTTTCTGTCCTTTTTAATATTTAGGTTTTATTGGATGACTGTAGATTGCACCTTCTCTAACTGTGTCTTAAATAATTGCCACGTATGGGAATTAAGAACTACAAGGGAAGGAAACTGCTGACCCATAGACTAAGCAGAAGGAGAAAACGTTCCCACTGGGTCCAATTTCCTAAGAAGGACCATCAGGATAGTGGCCAGGGTCTAAAATTATGGTCTCAGTGACCTCTAGAAAATGATCAGTTCACAAAAGAACTTGCCTGTGTTTGCACCAGGCAAATAGTGGTGGGGATCAGTCACCCTACCAAAGACAGACAGCTCTCGCTTGTCCTTTGTTAGGTGACAAAACCTTGGAAAGAGAAAACAACTGTTAGAGTGCAGAGAGTGAGTTGACTGCAGGATAGACATACTCTGAGACGCCATATACATGCTCTCGTTCGGACACTTTTTTGATCCCCAAGTGGACCGCAGTTCCTAAAGGCATGTTTTTGGTCACATACAATCCTATTTCTATTTCAGGTTATAATTTTAATGTAATATGGATTTGTTCATCTAAGCATGCATAGCTAAACCATACATAAAACATCCCACTTCCCTTTTACATTGTTTCTTCATTGTGAAATCTGGGCTCTTGAGAGTAAATGCATTAAGATACTAGAATTGAAGTAGGAGGAAGTTTATTTTTGTTAATTTAGACATACACTGACATAATCATTGTGGTATCTTCTATTTAGGAACAGCACGTAACAAGTAGGTTTTTAATGTATAATGATGTTTATTAGCTTAATAATACTATGACATCAGAAGACCAACATAAAATGATTTTTTAAAAAAATTGTGTTTTCAGGTCTTTCGTTTATCAATCACAGACACTAAATAATTGAAATGTGGAGAAGAAAATCAAAGAAATAGACCTCAGATAATTAATAAAATAGACATCTTCTTAAAACTTCTCATGAATTACATTTTTATTTTAAAGTCCTCCATGGTGAAGTGGCGGATGGAGACAATTCATAATATTTTGTAACTTTGGTTTTGTATAAGACTTGAAAAACGGTCAGAAAGGAGAGAAACAAGAAAAGTTCCTCAACCGCTTAACAGAATATTTGCCACACATAAGATAGGTACAGGGCAATATAATTAGTGCTCCCACAGATGACTATATAGAAACTTCCATCAAAGTGATCTTTGTACACAGTTAAATATGAACCGGCATCGTGCATGCTGGTTCTAAGAAGTGTGTGAAGCAGTGTTCAGCCCTATTAGGTGTTGCTGCATCAGGGTAACAAGATGCCCATTTTTATTACTGGGCAGAAATCTGAACGGCTGAGAACAGCTACTGATGGGCCAATGTAGGAAAGCCAGGGTGTCTTTCTCTTATCTCTCCCTTAGGTGGGTGGATACATAGACACAGATGTAGGTTTGTTTGTTTATGTACTTATTACTGGGGAAGCATGCTAAGAAAGTAAGCCAGACTTAACTTTCTAAAAGTTTAAATGAAATCAGTTGTTGTTTTCAGTGATACATATAATATTTACATATGTCTTGGGTACCATGGGATTTTTTTATTGTTTATTTTCATTTTGTGTTAGTAGAGTTTGAACTCAGGGCCTCATGCTTGCTAGGGAGGTATTCATTCTACTGCTAGTGCAATACCCCTAACCATTTTTGCTTTGGCCATTTTTGAGATAGGAAGGGACTCACCGTTTTTGCTTATGTCACCTTGGTCATGATTCTTTCACTTATGCTTCCTGTATAGCTAGTGTGGTAGGTAGACATACCACACCTGCTTTTTGGATTGGTTTTTTTTTGTGTTTGTTTGTTTTTTGAGATAGAATCTCATTAACTTCCTGCTCTGGCCTCAAACCACAACCCTCCTGATCTCTTCCTCCTGAATATCTGAGATTACATCTGTGAGCCACAATTTCCAACCCCATATGATATTTTGATGCCTGTATACATTGTGTTTTGCTTGCTTACATCTAACTGTTACTATTTAATATTTAAAATATTTGACTCATTTCCACTTTTAAACATTAGTCTTACAGAATGAAGGAACTACTGTCCATGAGTACTGCATTGTGAGTTATTATAACAGGCAAAAACAAGAAACCATGTAAGTGTCCATGAGGAGGGACTGTTGGAATAAATCAAAGTATGCTCATGCACTGAGTAAATTTAGTTAATAAATCAAAGCATGTTTGTGCAGTGGATAAATATGCTTTTTAAAAAGAATTGGTTCTAAATGCATTGATATGACCAGGACATGTTGTTACATGCTAAAGCAAATTGCAGAGTACTGTGCCTGCTATTTTTCTCGAAAAAATACAAACAAGAGGGCCAGGTGTTGTGGCTCAAACCTATAATCCCATCTGCTTCTCGGATGGATATAGGAGATTTGCTGTTCAAGGCCAGTCTCAGCTAAAGTTAGCAAGATCCTTCCTTAAAAATAAGCTAGATATGGTGGTTCACACCTGTGATCCCAGCTACTTTGGAGGCAGAGGTAGGAAGATTGAAGTCCAATGCCAGCCTAGGCATAGTGTGAAACCCAATCTAAAAAATAATTTAAAGCAAAAAGGGCTTGCCTAAGGCTCAGTTCATACCCCAGTACTGCCAAAAAACCAAAACTAAACTAAACTAAATATAATTGTGTTTGAGCATGAAGCATCATGCAGATAATGTATGCAAAAGAGGCCAAGTTGCTGATACTGAGCATCTCAGAGTTGGTTTAGGTTTTCAGTGGTTTCTTTCTGCTTTTCTTTTCTTCTTTTTAACGTAACTCTATTGTAATGACTGTTTCATGGCTAATTCATATTCTACGTAAGAACTTCTCTTAAGATAGTTTAAGCAATATGTTGTGTGTGTCCCCCATTTTATTTTTGCTGTGTGCTCTTTGTAGATAAAATAATACACCTAAAAGTGCATGCTTTGCTGTATTGTTTACATTGTGTTGCTTTTTATACTTAAGAGAAAGCAACAGGGTTATTAAAACTAATCCAAAGACCTCAGTAACAGAATTAAGGATATAGTCCCTCTATTCAAGATTGCTTTATATCAAGATTGTATCAAGATTACTGCCATGGTACAGTGACAAAAACAGTGTGTTGTGATGATGTCAACCCAAATTTTGGCCAAGTCTGACACTTCCTTCAGTGTGTTGTTGGGAAACTCACCCAGCTGTTGGCTTTGGCTTTTCTGTATATGAAATGTGTAGGAAAGCCTACATGGATGTGAGAACTGATCATATTGCATTTGTCGCAGTTGTTCCCAACAATACTTGCCAATTCAGTTGTGGACTTTTGTCTGACAGTCTGAATATTGGAAGAAACACATAACTTCACTTATTCCATACAGGGCTAGACAGGCAGGCAGGGCATGTGTGACCACAGCCCTCTTGGGATTGGTTCTAGGAAGAGTGGCATAAATTACATAGGAGCCAGGAAGGCAGCTTTTTAATAGTACCTTGAAGCAAAAGCTCTTAGGATAAAATGTAAGGAATCACAGGTGGATAGTTTTAGAGGTTGGAAGAGCCCGCCTGCCTGAGATTGAAGAGTCCTTGGGCAAAGGTGTGGGCCATTAACATTCTAGCTGGAGAGATCTAGAGAGAGGGAGACAGAGACAGACTGATTCCAGATGAGGTTGAAGAAATTCATACCTAGATTTTGAAGGTGTGGTGAGATTTTTGACTAAATTAAACAGGAAACCAGTGGCAGCTGTTAACAGGGGTGACAGTGGCAGAATTTGTATCACTCCTTACCTTTGTGCTTTGTGATTTTCCTAGCCTTCTGTTTCCTGAAAAACACTAAAGTAATAAAAACCACTCTGTGGAACTTTTGTAGGAGAAAGTGAAGCATCTATCCCAGTGTGTGTGTGTATGTATGCACAGGTCACCTGATAAAGTCTCCCTGAGTTATCCTTTTAATCACCTGAACTGTCCCATGGCCATCCCAGTAACATTCCCCATGGGGGAACAGAGGAAGAGGAGGGACTTACTTTTCTTGAGTGTTCTGCTCAGTTTTCTTTTATTGTTGAGTTTTTAATCTGAGGCATGAACCCTGCACATGAAATGCACTTGCTTTCTTTCCAAACACTGACACAAACTTACTGCTTATTAACTTCTGGTGACCTGACCAGAGCGAAATGAGGGGACACCCCAACTGCATCAGTGCTGTGCAGCTCGGACAGGAGCTTGGGAGACCCACCCAGCACTTTATGGCCCCAGTCCTCTGTTACTCCCTTTGTGTGAGTCAAGACTTCTGTTGGAGCTGTTTCTACTAGTTGATTCTTATAAAGATCCATGCTTTCTGTGATGTACTTCATATCTACAAAGGCCTTTTGCTAATCCCTCATTGTTTGCTGATCTAAATGCTGATGTTCCTGTCCAATTATCTGTGGGTTTCTGTTGTCTGTAGCTCACACAATGCCACAGCCTTCCCTGTGTTCTTCTTGGGCTTTGCCCACCTTCCTTAGGCATTTGGGTCCTGCTTCAGGAGGGGCACATTTGTTCTTCAGGTGCTTGCATTTATTATGTGCAGGCTCTTAGATGGTATTACAGGCAGGAAGGGAAAAACAAAAACAAGTACACTCATGCATATGCAAGATACTATAGTGGACTGCTGTGCAAATACTTGAATATTTCAAAGACAAATAGGGTTATAACAGAGTTGCTCGGAATGACACTAAATAGGTAAAGCATAGAAGTTATTTCTTCTCTAAGTAGTAAATGAAACCAGTGAAGCTTTTTCCTTTCAGTAATTTCCTATTGCATAGCCTGTGCCTAATGATGTCAATACAGAAGTGTATCCAAGGCGCTTTTGCAAGAGAAAATGCCTAGTCTTAAAACAGCAGTACTCAGTAAAGAGGCATTTCCCCAACAATGGTGGTGGTGATGTTCATGGATGGCCAGTGTTTATTCCTTCAGAAAGTGAACAAGGTATTTTGGAGCTCAGATTGTTTCCTCCCTTGGATTATTCTCCATATCCTCATTGACTTTTGCAAGATGGCAGAAGAGTATCAGAATGAAATCTGTTATCTTAAGAAATCAGCATTTCCATTTCTGGATACCAGTGCTCTGGGGTTGAAGAGCACAGAGGTTTGGATCTGAGGCTGCATGTACACTCGCAGCCTCCACTTTCTCCAGAAGCTAGATGATATGAGAGACTTGGCCAGGTAGATAGTGACTTCATGTCTCCTAAATCTGCTCTGCCATATATCACCCCTGCAATATGGAAAGTAGGCTTTTCCAAGCTCAGAAAGGATGCCGAAGCCTCACGGGTGCTTGTGAGAAGAGGACAGTTCAGATCACCACACCTGTTTTTAGGAGCTCTTTTTAATCTTGGGTGCACTAGCAAGATTTTACACTTTTTCCACTATTTCTTTTCTCAACTAAAGTTTTTTGGTGGCACAACGTGGAGGAAAGACCAGGAAATGGACCTCCTCATAGCACAGGGATATAAACAGGAAGCCCTGCCATGAGATGCTAATCTATAAAATAGGTAGACCTTTCCTATTTTGACCAGCTTATAAAACATGCTTTTAACTTTCCTACTTGAAGTTTAAAGTTTTTCAAATGGTGGCCATTTTAGAAACATGTATTTTAGAAAGCAGTTGGTATTTAGGCTTGAAGCACGTTTTGATTGAAGACCCTGGTCCAAAGGACCACTCTTGGCCTTGCTCAATATCTAGGGCCTCCTGTCTCTATACAAATCATGCTTTCACTGCATAAGTCTAAAGTGTGATGCCAGCTACTTCCACTGTAATGTGGGTTGTTTCAGTGTGTTTTCCTGCCTCTAACCCCCCAAGAACCTACTGCTTTTCTAGGAATGACTAAATATTGGATCCTATTGTGAGATCTACTGTTAATTTGTTTTAGGTGTTTTCTTCACCCTGAAAGATATCACTGTTAAAGTCATCAGGTCTGATTGTTAATATGTATGAAAAAATGAATTCATTAGAACTGTTTTCACCAAGAAATCCATTTTTAAAAATTACTATCTAAAAGATATAACTAATATATCAATAGAGCTTTTGGCACATTGTGGGTCTTCTGTTTACAGCCACTACTCTATGTGTGGAGTATTTACTTTCCATATGAAGAGTCAGTCATTTGTCTCAATTGCTGCCCTGGTGAAAACTTTCAGTCTTTTTTAAAGTTAACTAGACCATAGTTTGTTTTCCATCAGGCATAGAAATAGATATGCTAGGTCATAATGAAAATGAAGTTTCATTTTATTATTTAAATTACCATATTCAAGACATTAAGGGACAGTTTAGCTGGGCATGGTGGGTCATGTTTATAATCCCAGCTACTCAAGAGGTAGAGAAAGGAGAATCATGAGTTCAAGACCAACTTGGACAGAAGTTACTCTAATCTGTCAAATGAAACACAAGCAATCAGACTGGGAATCATGGCTCAAGTGATAGAGCACATACCTAGCATGAGTGAAACCCTAGGTTCAATCCCAGTACTGCCCCCACCCCAAAAGAGATAGTTTAGGTTTGAATTGACCTCCCCAGTTGATAGATTCCATTGAATCATTGAGTGAAAATTAACCACTGTTACAAAGCTCAAAACTAGTCTTGGAGGAACCAGAAATTTTCACCATGACATAAACTGAATACAGTCCTTATTGTGGGTATCTTCACAGTCCCAAACTTACAGCCAGTCTCTTGCCGAGAACAATATGCAGCACACAAGTGTCTTAGTAATCAGGCTCTGGGGGCGGGGTGTCACTATCTCAGTGACTTCATGGAGTGTTACCCAGCAAAAAGTGACAATCCACGCTCTTCCTTTCTTTAGAGCCTCACAAAATGAGCTGATTGTGTTGTATCACGTCTGGAATAGTGTGGGTTGGTAACAGCAAAAAGACAGGATGCTACTATGGAATAAAACTTCACAACTTCCTAAAGTTCCAGAGTGGATTATACACAATCCATAGAATTATAGAATGTAATTGTATAATGTGTAGTTTTTTTATTAGAGTGCATCGTAATATTCACCCACTCAAAATGTAAGTCTTTGCAGAAAATAAGATATGTTGATGATTTTTTAATTTAAAGTCTGCTAATCTACATTGATTTCTAATTTGTTCTGGATTCCTTACTTGAGAAATATAGTTCATCACTGGCTGTTATATTACCTGACAGCAATTGATAAAGCTTCCATGCACACAGTGTCAGAAAAGGTTAATATTTATTGATTTTTATGGTGCTACCACCAATGTAGTTTTGCCATCAAAGATGTATGGCCACTAGCAATGGAACCTATAAGACTGCAGGATGTACACCAGATTTTATTATAAGCCAAGCCAGTATTCTAGATTTCACAAAATGACAGAGGTTTAACTTAGTGCAAAAAGCTTGAAATGTATACCTTCTCTGAAGCTCTGGCTTGAACTTAATCTTATCATGTGGAACACAGAACAGTACATAAACACTAAAACTCCTTGCTTTGCAAACAGTAATCACATTTAGCCTTTTCTTCCGCTTAACTATAGGCTATTGATCCGAAAAGATGCCCAGGCAAGTGACAGCTGAAATTATGAACAATAAAGGGTTTGCTTCTGTAACCAAAAAACATATAATTAGCAAAGAAGGGGGAAAGCCTTTCTTTTGTTTTAAAGGAGTTTGAAAGAAACAGTATGAGTGTCACACCAGTGCTGAATATATGTGAGGACAGAATCTCACTGCCTAAAATCATGGTTCATTCTCTGGTTTCAGATTGCAGATAAAAATTATGAGTGCACAGTTTTGTTTTGTTGTTTTCATTTCTCTCTGCCCGTATTTCACCTGTTATAAATGCAAAGCCTGGTTTCTCTTTAACACCAGCAACTCTTAGCCCTTTCTATGAAATTTGCTTTCTTGAATATACCTATTAATTTGCATTTCTTCATACTTCTAGTATCCAATATTAACAGGTGAAATAAGGTAATTTACTAATTACTTTTTTGTCCCAGAGTATATTAAAACGTTTCCTTGCTTTTAAGATCATAGAGATTAATTGTGGATTAAAACGCTCCACCTCTATTTGAGGTTTAATGAAATTTCTAATTGCTTAAAAAAGCACGCAAAGAAACTACTTTGACCAGCAGAATAGATTGCAGAGTATCCTGTAAACATAGTTTGAGGTCATCTTTTGTCTGCATCCAGTTTCTCAGTTGATGTTTGTTCTCTCAGTCTGCTGTTTTTTGGTTTTTTTCTCTCTCCATGACATTTTACGCATTTTATTGTACTTAGAGAAAAGAGTTTGATCCTTGAAAGGGAAGCATATGTTGCCTGAAAAACTACTCTCACAACTGAAATACCATTTTAATATATGGCAATTAAAATTCTACAACTGGGGATAAAACTTTAAAGGCGTTGAGAAAATCCCTGAGCCATGTTGGAAAAGCTCCCAACACTATGAAGTATTTCCCATAAAGATTTCACTCTCCCTGAATTTTATTTACAATGTTTACATTTTCTTTGTAAATGTCAGTGTCAGATGTGTCTAATTTTTAAATAGTTTGATTTTCTTGATTCTTAATGATTCTGTCATTGATTTTATTCCTTCCTCTCCTTCACCAGGCAAGAGCTCATATTAATAGCATAGTAATTAAAGTGGTCCTTCTTCAGAATATTCAAGTGTTCTGTCTCACTATTGTTTTTCATTTCGGTGCAGCCTGGGTTAAAAAGTGGTTCTTCTTCAGAATATTCAAGTGTACTGTCTCACTATTGTTTTTCATTTCGGTGCAGCCTGGGTTTTGCAGCATAACCTCAAAGCTGTCTCTCTGATTTCTTTGCTGTCTACCCCAAACCTGTGAATGACAACTAAGTGACAGACTTCCTTAACACTCCATTTCATTTCAGAAATTAAGTAGTGCTGCCTTGGTCATGCATTGGCATTCCTAACACCCTCACCTCTAAATTAGTCATTATCTGAGGTATCAGCTGATGTGTGAAGATGGTTTTACAAGATTATTAATTAATTTATCATCTATTTAAACTTTGCTATCTGTGAGTATATAGCAGAAAAGTAGAGTTTCATATATAAGAAAAGCATTCCATAAAGCAAAGTAAAATGGAAAGAGTAAAAATGTTTCAAACCATTTATACTAATTTAGACAATCACTTTAAGATTTGTGAACAGGTGTATGATTGAATATGGAATTTTGAAATTTATCAAAGCAAGATTTGCTGTTAGAATCAGGGAGGTGTTATGATTCTACTAACTATGGGATTTATTCTCTGCCCTACCAAAGGAAAGACTAAACAGATCCTTTGAAGCTCTTTTCATGCATGTTTGGTTTTATTTTTAGTAATCAAATTCACCCTTTAAAACATACTTTATTTTTCAGTTGTAACACAGTGCAAACCACGAGAGAAAATAGTTCACTCCCATTTTAAATTGCTTTATTTACTTACATATTTTGTGTATATTTTAATTTTAAATAAAACATTTACTCTCAAATTACAATTAAAAACACTCATGCCTACTTCACAACAGTTTATATGCTTCTTGTGTGTGTTTTTCCTTTCTTGGTTTAAAAATGAAAACTGATCATGATTTTAAGGCTTTGATTTCCATTTAAAGTTCAATACAAAACACAAAGTATAATTTAAAGAACTAAACTAACAATAGCCACAAAATATTCTGGGAAATAATGACTAGAATGATAAGACTTTTTATAAACTTTGTCTTTGTAAAAGTCATCCATATTACTGTGTTTGAGAATGAAACCAGAGTTAACAAATATGAAGCGAGAGACTCTTTGGTTAATACTATTATACTTCTCAAACTTTTTTTCTTAAAAAAAAAAAATCAAAGCAAAACACTGTTCTAGTACTTGAAGTGAGGGTCAGTAGTCTCTGTGGTTTCATTTTGTGATTTGGCTAGTAGAAGCAAGCCACCAAACCATGCTGAAAATATTCGATTAACCAAGAAAACTCCCTTTGAAATTCTTGTATTTGTCCATGTAATCATGGAGGGGGCAAAAGCAGGTTTGTGTCTCTTTTAGACAAGGGGCTTCTGCATAGCCCCTCCCTCCCCCCATCATTGAGTAGTGTTGCCTGATTTTAGCTGAAATTGCTCCTGGTTTCTCTTGGCCTGTGAGACATTCCTGATGTTTTCCATGCAAGCTTCAGCTAAGCTGTTTCCTTGAATTGCAACTTGTTTGGGAATTTCAAAGTAGCATTCTTGGTAGTGGTGAATTTTGCAAGGTGTGTAAGAAACTTTTCAGTGGGTGCGAAGTGAAATGGTATCATTGAAGTTTAAAAATGTAGTTGAGAAATATTTAAGATGTTGAAGCGATAGGAGCTCTTGTGAGACTGCAGCAGCAGGATGCACAATGGACACACAAAGTGCCTGAAAGGAAGTGTGTGAAGCTGCAGCCTCCCTTTCTCTCTGGGGAGAACGCATATTGCCAGGGGCAGGCACCAGTGCTGTCCTCTGGGCAGCCATGCCAGGATGAGGTCAGCCCTTCCCCATTATGAAGGGATGCCCTGTCAGACAGATAGAAGGGCAGCGCCCCTGTGGAGCAGCCATTTCCTTCATTTCCAGTGAGTCCTGATCTGGCCCTGTGTCTTTTGTTTCTACTTCCTCTCCTTTCTTTTCTCCAGTTCTTCTTATGACCACTCAGCCCCCTCTCTTTTGTTTTTTTGTCTTTTACACAAGAGCACAAAAAACTGCTGTAAATTTATACCCACAAAACTGGAGGTCAAAGAGAGAATGACTTCACAGGTAAAATAATTAAGAGCAGAGCTAGCAACAGAACCCAGCACACTTCTCTCCTGTGACCCTGAGCCCTGTCAGAAGTGTGAATTGCTGATCACCTTTTTTAAAGAAATCATTCTTCCCTGCTCCTCCTTCTAGCTTGTGTTGCTTTGCTTATTTACAAGACACAGTTCTTTACATACTCATTTGTCCAGCAAGTCACTTTAATAGGAGCTTTTGCTCAGTGATTTGCTTTTTTTGTTTTTGTTCTTTTTTTTAAAGCAATGGTGGGAATGTTGTATCTGTGTTTAACCTGCTGCTCCTCACTACATCCACTTACATGCCGTCTTCATTCCTCAGGCTGCAAAATTTACTTATAAAACAATGTTCCAGATTGCTGGATTTCATCTGACTGAATAGGGGAAACTATTCTCCCCTCTTTTACACGAAGCTTTGTGTCCAAAAATATCACTGTTTTTTTTTTATTCATATGTACATACAATGTTTGGGTCATTTCTCCCCCCTTCCCCCGCCCCCTCCCTTAACCCCCTCCCACTCCCTCCCTCTCCCTCCCTACCCCCTCGCTTCCAGGCAGAACCTATTTTGCCCTTATGTCTAATTTTGTTGAAGAGACAGTATAAGCAATAGTAGGAAGGAACAAGGATTTTACTAGTTGAGATAAGGATAGCTATACAGAGAGTTGACTCACATTAATTTCCTGTGCATGTGTGTTACCTTCTAGGTTAATTCTTCTTGAACTAACCTTTTCTCTAGTTCCTGGTCCCCTTCTCCTATGGGCCTCTGTCTCTTTAAAGTATCTGCATTAGTCAGAAACATCACTTTTAAAGATTCAATTTCCACAAAGTATTGACCTGCTTTGGACTTCCAATATACTAAACACTGAATTCCCAAGAATATGAAGTTAATTTAGTACTTTAACTAACATCTGAAATATTTTATTTGTATTTTTGAAATTGTGTTTCAGAAGAAAATGACTCACCCTTACCCTGTCCACATATTATCAATCCTAAGGAAGAGTCATGTTTTGGGAAAACAGGAAGAAAATGTTAGGGAAAAAATGTTGGGGGTTTAAAATAAATGTCTGAATATCTGTAAACCATGAAAGTGTTTTAAACTTGTGTGAAATGGCCATATATAACTGCAGATAACTAATTGGAAATCAGAGAAAACAAGAATTAGAATATTTGGCCTTCAAACTGGATTCAAATCCGTCAAAATTAAAGTCAGAAATAGAGAAGAAATGTGATAATGTCTCAGGTGTTTTCTGTGAAGACTGCATTTCTATTCAAATTAGAAGCACAGGAACACAGAGAAAGGAAGGGCAATGAGCAGCAGGTGGAGCGGACTGCAGGAAAGTCAAGGGAGCTCCCGGCAGCCGCTCTGTTGGCTTCTTAGAACAGGTGGGAAAGAAGTAGAGGAACACTGCATGTGGAATTATGTGACTAATAAATGGGGCAAGAAATTTTCAAATAGTGCAGAAGATGCCATTTGTGATGTTGTTAGTGGATGAATTTCTGTGTGGCACACACACACACTTGAAATCAGATACTTAAACTGAAGCTTTGCATATTTGGAACAGTATAGGCATATCTAGAAGAGCCCATTGGAAATAAACTTTAAAAGAAAGAAAAGACCATTGGACTACTTGCTGGTGGTAGAATCCACTTCTGTTGTCCACTTGTGGGTTCTCTTACCCTCTCTGTGCTTCAATTTCCACAGATGTAAAATAAAAGAACTGAACTTTAGGCAGCCATAGTACTCACGCCTGTAATCCTGGCTAGTTGGGAGGCTGAGATGGGGAGGATTGTGGTTCAAAGTCAGCGTCGGCCAAAACTCAACCAGTAGCTGGGTCCAGTTGTGTCTGCCTGTCATCCAAAGTTACATAGGTAACTGAGACCTGGAGAACTGTTGTCCAGGCCAGCCTAGGCAAAAAAGTTGTGAGACCCCCATATCAACAGAAAAAAGTTGAGCATGGTGGTCATGACTGTCATCCCAGCTACAGCAGGAAGCTTAAAATAGTAGGGTTTCAGTCCAGATAGGAGTGGGCAAAAAGTGAGACCATATCTCCAAAATAAGCAGGCAAAATGGGCTGGAGGCATGACTCAAGTCTAGAAAGTGCGAAGCCCTGAGTTCAAAACCCATTGCCTCCAAACAAACAACGATAGCCAAAAAAAAAACTCTGGACTTTAAAAATGAGCTTGCTCCTGCTGTGATACATCGTAACTGTGAAGTAATAGTAGATTGCATCCCCAGTCCCTTGCTAACCTCCTCATGATCTTCACTTTGTCATCTCTTGAGACTATGAGGAAAGTGAAATCCCTGCTGCCAGCATATCCTTTCTTCTTGTCTCCAGTGACTTTGGGAAGGGTAGAGATTACAGGGCTATGAAAATCTGAGGTACACAAATAAAGAATAGAATCTGGACTCAGGATGCAGCTCAGTGGCAGAGCCTCCTCTAACTTGTGCAAGACCTTAAGTTCTATCCCCAGCATCAGTAAATATAATTAATTAGTTAATTAGTAATTGAGTATATAAGAACAAAAACAGAGTTCTCAAATAATATTTTTCAGGCAAGGGATTGCCAACACTATTATGAATAGACAAGGACATTCACTGCTAATGAGCGATCATGTGACTGCTGTCATTCTGTAACATCCTAGCCCAAGGGCCCAAGGCTTTGGTTAGTATATGTCTGCAGCAGAAGGGTTAACACAAGGGCATGCACTCTAGGAGCACAACCCTAATAGGAAAGAGAAGTATATTAAATATGTTTGACATGGTCTGTTCCCTGTAGAAGTTAATTCAGTTACAATGTTATAGCAACCACTGGTTGTAGTTGGGATGATGACGTCAGATGACTATCCCAGCTAATACCTGTCAGCTAATAAGTAGTAGAGTATTTGAAGCCAAATATAAAAAGGGGGTTGACATTGAGTACAGAGCAGTAACTGAGGACAAATTGTCCTGAATTCTCTTCAGGATGCTGTGATACTCATACACTTAGATGATGACCATGTATAGCTCATACCATCTCAGCTTTCTACTATAACGTAGACATTTCTCTGCACCATTGCCAAAGCACAGTTCTACTGTGATTGCCTTGACTGTACCTACCATGCTTAGTGTTTACACACTTTAAAATAGTGAGCAGGATCAGTGCAGGAAAATGGAATAATAAAACACACTAAAAGCTGTTGAATATTAAGGGGGTTTGAGGGTAAAGGAATTAATAAAAGAGTCAGTGTCATTAAAGTACAATATATTCATGGATGAAACACCATGGCAATTCCCCTGTGAACAATGAATATACACTTTAAAAATGGACAGGAATCTAAAACAAGTCCTCAAGAGGGTTGGTACTAGTGGGAAGGGAGAGGGAGAATCCAGTTGATGTACTTCATATGCTTGTATAAAAACAGAACATTGAAATTGTTCTAAGTAGGGAGAAGATGTGGGCAAATGATGGTGGGGTGAACCTAACAAAGACACATTGTCAGCATATGTGGAAATGTTGCAATGAAAATCCCCTGTGCATGCTAATAAAATGTTTAAAGAAATAAAATAGTGAGCAAGACAACGGAAAAACCAGTAGGGTCTCAGTGGACCTTCAATGCATAGTGGCCATTATTTTCATTATTTCTGCTGCTCCCTGGGAGAGAAATGCCAAGTTGAGAAATAGTTCAGGTCTCATTCATAATCCTCTCTTACCAAGACACAGAACTTCATGATAGCAGGGCTTAAGTTGAAGAAAGCACTGTTTTGGTACTGCAGTCCTCTCAACCCCGAAAGGACTTTGAGAACCTTTGTGAGATTGCTCTACCCTCACAAAGAGTAGAAATCCTGTTTGCTCTAGTCTTTATCCAAATCATTATAACATTGGCCCTTTTTTTCTCATGAGAGCTTCTTTCGGGAATTGAATGCATCCTCTTTTGCTGTGTGGCAAGAAGCTTTGGAATCAACTCTCAAAAAACCCAAGACAGTCTTCCATTTTGTTGCCTGTAGGAACACTCTGAATGCATACTTCATACTCTCTCACCTGACCCTCCAGGGTTTTCTACTTTTAATGGAATATGTTTTTTAATGAGGCTCTTAGAAGCTTTAGAAACTTCCTTAATGATTTTGTTTGGACCTTTTGCTACTGCCTTTACTGAGACTGAATTGACTGTCTGACATATGTATGTTAGACACATATATGTTAATAACATACGTGTGTGTGTATAAATAAACACATGATTAGCCACCATTAGTCCAATTTTAATATTTTCACATGCAGATTTTTCCTGTTTTTTTTTTATTCTGGAATGGGTACACATTAGGAAATCTAATGACAAATAATAATCTCAACTCCTTTTATGTAATAACAGAACAGTACCCAAGAGTCTACATGACCTCATTGTTAAGATCATAGCAACTGTGTTTTCCAGATGTCTCTAAGCATTCAGATTTGCCCAACTTTACTTTTTCTGTATGATGCAGACATTTTAAATAGAGCCAAGATGGAAATGTTTGCTGCACCAATTACTTGTAAACAATGAGAAATCCCCACAGGGCAGTGAGCATGAGGGAGTAGCAGGGCGCTCCTTTGGTTTGGGGTCAGTGCCAAACTTTCTTTTCTTTCTGCCCTTGAATTCTGGACTTCTAAGGTTCTAGTCAACATGGCTGCCCTGTTGATTTGCCTGAACAGCTCTATGCAGGGATCTTGTGGAAAATGGGCAAACTCCATACCACTTAATTCTGTGTCATTTGCAGTGTGAGTTTTCAGTCACACTGAAAACTTTGGCCACATGTCTTCTCATTGGTTGGATAGCATGTTAGTGTTTTGATATTTCTTTCTTGATCATCATCATAGTTGCCTTATAATTTTTTAACTACTAAGAAAGCCTTGAAATGGGGCATGTTTTTAGTATTTAGTTCCTCTTTTCACATCCTCTGTTATTGAGCTTCACGTTTGTAGAGTCATTTCATCTTCAGTGTTAACTGTATTATATATGACGGTACTAATGTAACTTTGAATCATTTCATAGTATGTTTTCTTTACAGCGACTAATTTTCAGAAGTAAGCTCACATTTCTAAATAAAAAGAAAATAAACTTATTTCCAAGTATAATTTGGAATTATTAATAGAAATACCCAGGATAATTGAGGAATAGGACAATTGTATAAAGTAAGATCTGACAAAAAAGAAAAAACAATAATGTTGGGGACTTCTTACCACTTGTAATGCACGTATGAAAGCGTATCAAGAAATGTGCCTTCCAAACACTGGTCCCTGGCACAGGTCTGTGAAGGGTCTAGACAAAAGGGTGACCCTGTTGATTTACTAAGCAACTGAGAATGACTAGGGAGCATTGTTAGGAGTTTTTCCTAGCTTCTGCTGCTCAAAAGTGGTCCCCTTCTCCTTCATTAATAATAAGAAACCAAAACAAACAGGGAAGGCAGAAGAGAAGAGAAGTTACTCCAAGGAAGGAGTAACTCATTAAAAATAATGGTTGAGAGCTGGGCATCAGTGGCGCATGCCTATAATCCTACTTTCTTGGGAAGCTAAAATCTGAGAATCATGATTTAGGACAGCCTGGGCAAAAAGTTCGTGAGACCCCCATCTCAACAAAAGAATCTGGGAATGATGGTACATGCCTGTCATCCCAGCTATGGCAGGAAGCATAAAATAAAAGAATCATGATCTAAGTCAGCCTGGGCAAAAAATGAGACCCTATCTCCAAAATAACTAGAACAAAAAGGGCTGGATGTATGGCTCAAGTAATAGAGAACCTGCCTGTCAATGCGAAGCTCTGGGTTCAAACCTCATATGGACATAAAGAAAGAGGGAGGGAGGGATTAGATAACTTGGCAGCAAATTTCCCCAGATTTGGACTTTGGTCGATAGCATGTTTCTCGCAGTTTGGTGTCAGTATGCTAGGCCAGGTTCTCTGTGAACTGTGCACTTTATTCCTTTCATCATGGTTTCTGCCCTACGAGCTGTGGTGTCCTGGCTCACAGGCACAGGGAACTTAAGTTCAGGGCTGACCCAAAGCCACTTACCCATTGGTGGGACAGGCATTTATGGAGTACTCTCTGCACAGTAGCCACATAGCTAAAGAGAATGTTGCTTTCGGGGGAAGATAAGTAATAAGCAAACAAACTAGTGAATGTGCACTACAATGCCATGTTAACATGAAAGGCAAAAGAAAAAATCAAACAGCTGAATTAGAGGAGGGATGGGAGAGACTGGCACAACTGTGCATCTAAGGTTGGAAAAATCTATGAAAATGACCTAAATAGAAATGTTTTATGGAAATATAGTAAACTGCATATATTTAGAGTGTACGGTTGTGTTATGTTTTTACAGAAGTGTAAACCTTTGAAACTATCACCACAATCACATACATCCTTCTCCCCTAAAGTTGTGAGGAAATGACTTTTGAACCAAGATGTACATGAATAAAGGCCAGAGTCAGTAAAGTGTGTTTGGAAGAACATCTCAGGCCCACAACGGGTTATGGAACCACTGAGGAAAATGGGCCTGGCAGATTGAGAGCACCTTACAATCTGTGAGTTGGAGAGGTGTGAGTGAAAAAGAATGTGGTCAGTATTGGAATTCCAAAGAAAGCTAGGCAGACCAGGCAGGCCTGGAGGTACAGAAGGCAGGAAGGGAGCAGCACAGGCACATGCAGGGAGGGGACTCAGGAGACAGGTAAATGGGAAAGCAGGCAAAGATTTTTCTTGTGACTCTGCTGGACAGCTATTGAAGGATTCTTAGCAACAGAGAAGTCTGTATTGATTTGGCTTTTTAAAAGAAGGCATAGGGACAAGATGTTGGTGATCACTTAGATCAGGGAGTGGTGGAAGCCAGGAAAAGCAGTGGCATCTCATTTTAATTATCAGTGAGACTTTTGCCACAAGCTAGTACCTTTCCAGGCTATCTCCCTCCTAAGCCTGTGTTCTTACCTATTTTTTATGCTGCTCAAAATCTTGGCGTAGGCAGAGTTTGGTATGGCCCTGGGGCTCTGCAGACCTTGCTCCCTGTGTGTACCACACACAGCCATTGCAGACCTCTCTCCCTGTGTGTACCTCACATGGCCATTTCAGTGTGTGTGCCACACAGACTTCTTGTGAAACCACCGTCGGCAAGACCTTGCCTTTCATGCATTACACTGTTGCTAGCTCAGAGAATTCTTAATTTAAGAGTTCTCTAGTAATGCGAGCCAAAATGTTCTTCCTTAGAACTTCCCTTGCCCCTAGTTCTTTTCTTTGTAGCTCCACATTAGAAATCTAATTCCTTTTTTCAGCCACCGTTTTCAGTTGATCTTGAAAAGTATCTTCTTTCCTAGAATATAAGGGTAAAATGCGAATACAGTTGTGGGTGTTCGTTGTTTATTAAATTGAATGACCAGATTGTCATCTCGCTTGTGACATGTCCTCACTTCTTCATCACATCTGGATCACTATCCTCATAAGAATTCCTTCTGAAGAAAATGTGGTATCTATACACAATGGAATTTTATGCAGCCATGAAGAAGAACGAAATGTTATCATTCTCTGGTAAATGGATGGCATTGGAGAACATCATTCTGAGTGAGGTTAGCCTGGCCCAAAAGACCAAAAATCATATGTTCTCCCTCATATGTAGACATTAGATCAAGGGCAAACACAACAAGGGGATTGGACTTTGAGCACATGATAAAAGCGAGAGCACACAAGGGAGGGGTGAGGATAGGTAAGACACCTAAAAAATTAGCTAGCGTTTGTTGCCCTCAACGCAGAGAAACTAAAGCAGATACCTTAAAAGCAACTGAGGCCAATAGGAAAAGGGGACCAGGAACTAGAGAAAAGGTGAGATCAAAAAGAATTAACCTAGAAGGTAACACACACTCACAGGAAATTAATGTGAGTCAACTCCCTGTATAGCTATCCTTATCTCAACCAGCAAAAACCCTTGTTCCTTCCTATTATTGTTTATACTCTCTCTTCAACAAAATTAGAGATAAGAGCAAAATAGTTTCTGCTGGGTGTTGAGGGGGTGGGAGGAAGAGGGAGTGGGTGGTAAGGGAGGGGGTTGGGGCAGGAGGGAGAAATGACCCAAGCCTTGTATGTACATATGAATAATAAAACAATTAAAAAAATGGAAAAAAAGAAAAAAAGAATTCCTTCTGTCTGACACCCTCTAGCTTGGCCCTGCTGGTCTAAACCTGCAAACAGAACACAAACACAGGTTTGCCTCATGGGTGCTAACACCAGAGGCCCTGATCTTAGTTCTTGTCTGTTCCAAGGGGATAGTAAGGTTTGGGGCAGCTGTTCATTCACTGGTTTATATGGAGCTTCTTAAGCTAAAATCTCTCCAGACTTCTCCCTGTGTTCATTTTATGTTTTTAAAGCAAAACACAGTTCTGCAGTTGTCTCTATCAAAATCCATTAGCTTGCTATTTTTCCATTCTAATGTACAAACAAAATATGCATACGTGATCCTGTCGTGATGCAGCACACATCACATAGAGACAACAGCTGGTAATACTGGGGTAGTCACCGCCCTGAGAGAAGTCCCTTTCACCGGGGTTGGTTTCATGGACTTTTGAATAGTGGCTGAAAGGAATGTGTTCTGTGGGGAGGAAGGGTTCAAGGAGTGAAGTGGTGTTCCTGTCTAGAGTTCCAACCCAGGACAGCTTGAGAAGATGGCCTCACCTGGATTCTCAGGACTGGTCCCCAGTTTGCAGTTTTCTAAACTCAATCTAATCAACAGCCAGGGATAATATAATAAAGTTATGATTGCTAAAATTTGTGATATAATTATACAAATCAGTGTTTTTCTTTTAAATTAAGAAATAATACAATCAAGCAGACTACTTACGTCGCCAATCAATATGTTTTCTTACAGAAAAGCTTCTTGTGAAGCCAAATCATAATCAGAATGTTGCTTTACTGAGCTTAAAGCCAAAACAGAGTAGTGGACTTAAATTTAAGAAGTGTTTCTTGGCTGCACTAGCCTGAGGCTGCAGCCTGCAGTTAGCCTCTCCCCAGGGTGCTGTAATACTATAAGTCAGCCTTCAGGATGCCTCTGCCCTGTTAGATACTGGAGGTGTGCATGCCAGTGGGGTTGTCTTTCTTTAATGTCTCCTCTTACGGTCATGGCAGTTCTGGTTTTATGCCACAGCTCATACATACCAGCACAGTTGGGCTGTCTCAAGAGTCTCTCAGTTGGCCATGACTCATCCCATTGCCAGGTTTCCTTGGGCGATGCTTTTACTGGACCAGCTTATCTGGGATGTGTTGCATTAGTTATGTTAACTTACGGTTCTTGGAGTGATTCACTGTCTTTCTTTAGATCTTCCTAATGGAGGGTGCTAGATGAGGAATTGAATTTTGAAATTGTTCTGAGGAATAACTAGGAGAGGGTTACAATCTATTATTCTTAATAGACTAGGAACTTGAAAATGTCAGCTTGTGTAAACATAAAGATATTTATGTAGTAAGTATCTAATTAGTGGGTCCCTGGATGTCTGCAGTGACAGTTCCTATTTTGCCCACAGGATAATTTGAAGATCTGTTTTGTTAAATAAGGGAGGAAGGCAGCATGCCACAGTGGAAGCATTGCTACCAATCTGGAGGGCATTCTGCACTATCTGAACCTCAGTTTTCGTTTTCCTAGAAAGGGTTTGGTAGTTGGAAGCTTCAAGGTTTAATGAGATTGTGTGTGTAAACCTCTACTTCGGACATATCCTGGCCACTTAACAAATGGCAGCTCTGATAGTAAGATTCTTTGAAGGCAAAGAGATTATTCATTATTTTATAGAAGGAGTTTAGAATGCCCCTCCCTCCTCTACTTCCCTGGCCCAAATAGAAGGGACGTATTTTTCAAGGCAAACTCAAATATCTGTATTTTGAAGCCTTCCATGAACCTCCTAATACTTGTCAGATTCTCTCTTGTTGAGCAAATCCTACCATCTAGCTCACTTACACTGTAAGACTGAATACAGCTGTCTCCTTGAGTGCTCATTCACTCACTCACCGTCATCCCTCCAGTATTTATTAAGGTCCTTGTTGTGTGCCAGGCTGGCTGGGTGCTTGAGAAGATCAGCACAGGGCAACAGCACATTGTCATCACCACTTACTAAGTCTGTATGCCTGTGGATGGGAGTGTTTGACAAAAATAAACACAGGAGTAAGCAAGCTAGTTGAAAATAATGGTGTTTTAAAGGCAAGAAAAAAGTTTTATGCACTGAGAATCTAGAGTTTTCTTTGAATTGGCTCATCTCAGAGGGCGTCTCAGCACAGGGAATATCTGAACCATATTGGGCCTGATGAGGAGGCCACACACAGACCTAGGAACGAAGCTTTCTTGGCTGAAGCTAGGCAGAAGGCTTCAGACATGAGCAAGGGTGGCTGACTGATGTTTATGTGTATCCCTGATATGTTGCCTTCAGCATTCTACAAGCATTGGCATACCGAGAGTGAATGAGTTGAATAATAGCTCAGCTATTACTACTCCTACAAAACCAGAAAGGCTTCTATACTAATTTTGGCAAGCAGTGATAGTACCTGCAATCAGTGTTCTAGCTGAGGCGTGTGGTTCCTTGTAGTGTTGAATAAAGAAGAGTGAATAATATGCTGGCTAACTTCAGAAAGGAACGTGATCCTGTTTACACACAAAACCTTTCAATAATTGCAGGGCTGACAGTAGAACAATCCACAGCTCTATGTAGTATGGCTTTCTCATCACCAAATATCTATATCCTACCCATCAGGATTATTTCTGATCATGGTAGGAAGCAACACGGAAACCTTCTTGGAAGGTACTGCATGGAAAATTACCCTTACTGTTTTTGCTGAATTGTCCTCTTCAGGGACTAAACCATTTCTCCAAATACCCCAAATGTAGATGTCTCTACAGTACTCCAAAATAATGCATAATGCAATGTCCTTTACCATACATTTTGTACTTTAGTGACTTCCAGGTCCATATGGAAGTGCCATGGGAGTGGGCACCTTTACTGTCTTTTTCCAGCACTGAAGATCTAGGGCTGGAATGATCCCTGGGAGTAGTTGGGTGTGGCCCCTCCAGAGATGATCCTGATACTCTCTGCTCCCTGCACATCTCACCTCTAACATAATGAGTGCCAGCCCTCTTGGTACTGGTGCGTACCAGATTTGGGAATCCTGCTCCTAAATATCTCCCTTCTTGGACCTGGATCTATGAACCAGGAAACCGAGCCTACCTGGTCCCCAGGGTCGGGGCTACAGCTCTCAGCTTCTGCAATGTTTGTACTTACTCCATATCAGGATTTGCCACACCTTATTGAGATTACCTGTTTGGCTGTTCATCTTTCCTACTATAAACTTTGAAGGCCTGCTTGGTTCCAGGGGTTGTTGAATGAATTGTTAAGTCAGTGAATGAACACTGCTAGTGTTTGTGTTCCTGGTTAGAAATTGCAAACTATGTATTATTCACCTGAATGACAGCTGCTTATTATTTTTCAGTGCAGCATCACTCATCCTGCTCACAGCAAGGACAAGCCTTCATTCCTCACAGCACTCTGTTCTACCACGAGAGGCTGGGAGCAGGCACTGCAGCTTTTCTCTTTGCTCCTTGCAAAAACCAGCCACATTTTCTTTCACTTCAATTTTTTTTCCTCTCCATAGATTAACCTTTATTCTTTTTTTAAGTAAATATTTATTGAAAGATTTAGAGTCAGACAATTAAGGTGGAATTTTATTTAACTATTTATTTATTTCTGAGATAGAGTCTTACTATGTTGCCCAGGTGGCCAGAAACTCTCCATCTTCCTGCCTCCACCTCCCAAGTAGCTGGGAATATAGGCTTACGCCACTGAACTCACTGTTCCTTTCTTCCTACCTCGCCCACTTGCCCTAGAATATTTCCAGGCACTGAAATAAACTATTGCTTTGAATGAAACCATATGAAATGCTTTTGAATATCCACTTCATTCAAGGAAGTGGATCACTTTCCAGCTTTTTAGAATGTTACTATTCAACCATTAAATAGTTCACTCTAGTCCACATCTGATTTTTCACATTCTCTCTAATATGGGAAAAAGTGAAAGCCAAGAGTACATTATTGAGCAACAATCTATTAATAACTTTGGAACCAATTACTTGCTTAACTTAAGTGTACCCTACAACTTTACCCACTTGATAGAACTCTCTGTATGTGCTTGGTAACATTTGCACACCATTTGTCATGTTAGCAGTTCTTAGGCCTTTGTTATGTTTTGGTCCAACCCTGATATCACTGTTAGGAACCACTCAGATTATTTTTAAATAGATTTTTTTACATGTTGGAAAAACATAAAGCTACTTACAGTTTTCTGCATTTAGTGTATCCAAATTTAATAACAAAATCTCCTCATTTATGCAACAATCCTAAAATTTGTTAGCCTAGATAACGTCTTAAATTTTATCATCTTCCCAAATGTTCTTTTGCTACATTTCTTTATTTGGGTGTAGGGGTTTTTTGTTTTGTTTGTTTTAATTACGTTTTGTTTTATTTGACTCTGAAACTGACTACCATTGAGTTATCTAGGAGTGAGAAGATATGATTCTAGGATCAAGTTTTGGGCATAAGCGGTCCAATAAGTCCCAGATGTTACATGGTAGTCTAAAGGCTGGGGTAATTGTTTTTGGAGTATTTCTCTGTATAGGCATCACTGAATACCTATGTATGTGTTATGGTCTTCCCATATCACATTCACCATTTTAAATGGTGTGTAAATACTTCACTGCCATTTATTTAGGAACTTTGCCCAACTTTTAAATTTCATTGTCTTAAATACAATTTTTGTTAAACTAATCAAAGCTTATGAGGAGAGGACAGCAGTAGCTATATTCTCCTCCTGTTCCCTTTGCCCTCTCAGTGACAAAAAAAAAATGTTTCATCACTTTATTTCTGTTTGAAGAACTTCCTTTAATTAAAATATTGGAGTAGATCTGCTAGCAGTAACCTCTTTATGTATGGATATTTTTATTCCCTTTTCATCCCTGAAAGAGTTTCTCCAGACATGGAGTTCATGGTTGGCAGTTCTCTTGCAGCAGTTGATAAACACCACGCCTCGTTTTCTGCCTTCATGACTTCAGGAGAGAAACCTGATTTTGTTTGAATTGGGGTTCCAAGATAGATAATACATCATTTCTTCTGGCTGATTTCAAGAGTTTTTCTTTGCCTATAATTTTCAAAAACTTAATTACAATGTGTCTTCATGCAGATATCTTTGAGTTTTCTTCTTTCAGTTTCACTCAGCTTCTTGATCTGTAGGGAATCTATCTTTCACCACATTTGTACAATTTTCTGCCTTTAGTTCTTTAAATGCTTTTTCATTTTCTCCTGTTCTGGTACTCTAATGATATAGCCTGTTCTTCTTTTCTTGCCCCAAGTTCTCTGATGGAATCCTCTGTCATTGGGCCCAAACAGTGAGTTTTCAATCTTTTATTTATTTAAATTTTTTCATCTCCATTTGCTCCTTTTGTAACTTCTGTTTGTTTGCTAAGATTCTGGTTTTCCATTTGCTTCAGGAGAATTTGTGATTATTATACTCGCTTTAAGATCCTTGTAAGAATATTCTAACATCTGATTGATCCTGACACTGGCATCAGATAGTTGTCTTTTCTCATTCACATTGTGACGTTCTTGGTTCTTGGTATGACAGGTGATTTTTTTTTTATTATGTGCAGGACATTTTGTCTATTACTGTAGGAGATTCTAGGTCATATTTTGGCTTTTCATTTTATTAAGCAGTTACCTTGTTTCACTTTAGTATATAGACCTTAGCCTAATTCTCTGGGTTCTGGGTCCAGTGGTAGTTTTTTTTTTTTTTTTTTTTAATATATATACTTTTGCAGTGTTATGACTGCCTGGAGGGAATAGAATGAGTTTACCTGGCCAGACCACCAGTTGTCTGTCGTTAGTGAAGGATATATCCTATCCCTGACCTGTACACCTGGCTGCCTCAGTGTCACTGGGAAGGGAAAAAGAGATAGCTTTTCCAGATTATCCTCTCTTGTGACTGGGTCTCTTTCTCATGCCAAGATTTAGAATGAAGAGAGTGCTGCTTGTTTTGCAATCAGACATTTTTAAAGGCTTTGATTGAATGATGTTAACTCATTTGAATGGGAGACCATGTCTTCCTAGATGTCCTTCTTCCCTTTAAAATCCTCTTGGTCTCTTTTACTCATTTCTCTTTCTTCCCCACCTTTTCAGCATTGCAATTACTGGCATCCCAGGCCTTCTTGTGCCCCTCCTCTGCCCACCCCTCTCACTCTTGTGCCATGCACTTTACGAATTTCTGCTATTGGAGCCAACACATGCACAAGCCACCATTTAGGGCTTCCTTCAGACAGACCACATGCCAGAAGCACTTCACTCAGGTCCAAGGGAACTCTCTCCCCATCCCCACCTCCTCCTCATCCCCTATATTTCCTCACCCTCCTTCTTCTGGGTTTGCTGTCTTCTTTTTGCTTGTCATTGCCCAGCAATTGAAGCTAGAGGCTTAGCTGCACCTTTCAATCCTTCATTTCTGCTATCTCCTTTTTCCAGTTGTATGTAGTCTGCTCAAAACTGCTCACATCTTGCTCTTGCTGCTGTCTGACCTCCTACCTGATCTCATTGTGTCTCACCTGTTTACAACTTCATTGCCTGTTGCATCTGCATTTACAATAGATGTATTTCTGTCTTTAATTTAATGTCATTTCCATCCCTAGCAATTTTATTTACATGAAAGTTTAATAAAGTATAGCCAATCCTGTTGTTTAAAATTTTATGGTATGTTTTCCTTACCTTTGAACTTTGAACCTATAAATATCATTGAATTTTAAATGAGCTTCTTGTATGCAGTAGCTAACTGAGCCATTTTAAGTCTTCTTTGCCAATCACTGCCTTTTAGTTGATATGTTTGACCACTTACCCTTATTGTAATTATCAACATATTAGGGTGTAAGTCTGCCATCTTCCTATTCTCTTTCTTCTCCATTTTCATTTCTTTATTTTCCCTGCCTGCCTATGGTTTATTTGAACATTTTTAAGATTTATTTTTGATTTTTAGGAGTGAGAAGATATGATTCTACACTGAGTAGAACATCTTTAGTGATTATTCCAGGTATTTCATTATATATACATAACTTACCACAGTTTGTTGGTGTCAGTATTTTACCAATTTGAATAAAGTGTAGTGACTTCATCTCTATTTACTGTTCTTAACCATCACTCATTTATAATATCTCTCGTTTATTATAACTACACACATTGATAGCCACATGGGGCAGTTTAATAATTAATTTTCACTTTAGTCATCAAACATAATAATTTGGAGAACTGAAAAGAAGGCCATGTAACATGCACACATAAGTAGCAACCTTTGAGTAACCAACAGCAGGTTTTCCAGGTGTTTTGGCTAATATCTGTCAGTTTCATCTGGTTGTGCCAGGCCAGCAAACAGTTCCACAAAAGCATCTCTGTTGGAGGCAACTGGAACAGACATCAGCAATTAACTATCCTTTTGACATCTCCAGTTTCATATTTACTAGATAATGCTAATATCATGAAATTAATAGCAGTAAGTGAAACAAATAAGGTGTATTAGTTTGCAAGGGCAGTTGTACCACACTTCCAAATACCAAAGTGCTTAAGCAGTAAAAATTTACTGTCTCACAAATGTCTGAGATAAAAGTGAGGGTGGGGCCCTGCTCCCTCATGGTTCTTTATGTAATGAAAGTTGAGTAGATGCTGAAGGAATGATTCCAGGCCTCTCTGCCACCCCCTAGTGGTTCCTTGGCATGTGGCAGCATAACTCTTATTTTCACAAGTTTTTCCTCTGGGTGTGTGTGTGTGTGTGTGTGTGTGTGTGTGTGTGTGTGTGTCTTCAAATTTTCCCTTTTCATATGGACACCAATTTTATTAAATTAGGAGACCACTCTACTCCAGTATGACCTCATTTGAACTAACTACATATACAAGGATCCTCTTTCCAAATATGGTCACATTCTGAGGTGCTGGAAGTTAGGACTTTGACACTTTAATTTTTGAGGGTCATGATTCAACCCATAATATATGGCAATTGAATTAATTTACATGGTATGTACAAGTCTTCACATACATATTTTTAATAGCTATTATGGAAGGACTTTGTACACTCCAAAGAACTGTACAAATGTAAGGCGTGAAATAGATCTCCACACACATCCTGTGCACCCTATGAATCAGATGATTTGCTTTGGTCTTATTGTGTCAAACAGTGAACTTCACAATTCTTCTGCCCCTGCAGTTTGCTGCGGTTTGAAGTCTAGTCTTATAGTTCTTTAGTCACATCATGTAAAAAGCATCGAGACTTCAACCTTCAGTCTTGAAAAGAAAAATCCTAATACCCATATAAATCTTAATAATAAAGAATTTAAAGAAATAGAAACAAGAGGTCTCCAAAATAATGGCATTGCCATAGATTAATTTTCTACTTGTTTGACAATGGTTCTAATGACATACCACTTTTTCCCTAATATCAAAGTACTGTAGCCACCTTCATCTGATTATGTTAATCATGCTAAATATGAAACCGTCTTACTTTTGAGGCATTAGAGTTTACAGAAGGTACACTTATGCCCTTCAGTAACATTCACCACAACTTACATTTTGAAAACACCAATGTAGAAGTAGGTTGTTTCTCTTATTCTAAAAATAAAAAGAGTAATTCTCTACATAGAAGTTGCAGGGTAGAGCATACAGGGATACCAATTTAGGACTGTCTTGGTTCTCTGTGCAGTAACAGTTGTGTGTTTGTGATATTATCACTTCAAGTACAAGGTAAATCATTATGACCTTAATCACTACCAAGGGTTTTCTATGTATATACTACACAGAGTAAAATTTAGAGCACTCAGGGGGTCTTTCTTCTGCTCAGCTTTGTTCTGTCTTTGGGAAGACAAAAATGAAAAACAATTCAAGTGAAAGTATTAGTAAAATCTTAGATGATATCAATTTGCTGATTTTTATGTGCACTGTGTAGAACTACCTGCAGTTTCTAGCACTGTGTCCATTAATACACACTTAGGTTATGCAGAATTTTGTCTTAATATGCTCAGTCTTTATTTATATAAAGCATAATTCTGAACCCATTTGAGTAATGTACATTTAGTATAAGCAGAGTTGTAGGCTGGTATTATTAAAATGCATAGAACCGACATTCTGGGCTTCTGCTGAAATATGCTTTTAATTGAAGCAGAATTATGGCGATATATTACCCACGTGAGTCTGATTCTAGCACAGCATTGGGTTGTGCAGTAGCTCTTTGCTCCATGAGAACTGTATAGTAACCCATATGTTGTGGATAGGCATTTAAATATTCTATGGTATGTATATCTGAATTATTTGATGCAGTGTTATCTAAACATATGTTATCTTCTGGGAGATGTACCTTGTAGCCAAGTAGCTTTGAAAAGAACTTGTCAATGATAATTATATTTACCAATGATTGAAGGTCATTCATGAAAACATGCTTTGTTCAAAAGAAGCTGTATTTCTGTTGCAGCCTTTGGAATAAAAATAGCAGGAATAAAGTAAACATTCACTTGTAGCACTTTTTTGCTTACTTTTATAATTTTATTAAATTATAATTCACACTTTCCTTAGTAAATCTATGGGGAATAGCTTATAGATACCACCATTTCTTTATACAGTAAGTATCAGTATTTAAAAATAGGAACCTAAAGTGATCAACATCAATGAGTATACTAATGAATCTTTAATTTTCTCATTTCAACCTGTAAAAGGAGGTCTTTGGGGCATGATAATGTGATAATATATGGTATCTGTTTTAATAATTAATGTTCAGACAAGCATTGGTATCTGATATGATACTAATGTATTTGGAAGTCCTGGGTACCTAGGTAAGGTTTCTTTTTTTTTTTTCTACTGCATGTTATTTTATTCAAAGCTCCCAAACAAAATGACCTATTTTTTGATGGAAATATTTGTCCTCGTGCCAATTTATTGATCCCATTCATCCGACTTAGGATCTGTTTTTTATTTATGTATTTTAATTAACAATTACATACAGTATTCCTCATATAAATTGTAACCTGGTCCTAATTATTTCTGTTTATACCACCTTTATGAAGGTTGATGCTACTGAATTGCATGTGTTTCAGGTATACAGAAATAGCATCACTCACATTCTCATTCTAGTTTGACCCCAAGAGTCAAGCCACCCTCTTAAAGTCAGGAGTGAGTACATTTTTCTCATCTCTCAATAGAGTGCTCATTCTGCAACTTTGGGATCTGTTTTTCAAAGGAATGAATTTTTGTGTTCCTCTGCCCCTCTTCCAAGTTCGTTTGTTTAATGGTATTATTTATGACACTAGCATTTGCTTATATTACACTCCTTTGTTCTACAAAGCAAAGGTTTCTCTGTCCAGGTTCAGCTCTACAGGTTGATTACAGACCTGAGAACTGTAATTCAATAGAGCACTGCCCTGTTTACAAAGTCCACATTTCCTGCGCTGTCAGTCAGGGCAATCAGCACAAAGACCAAGAGCTCTTGGAACTAAATAAACAATGAGAAATACATTCAGGGCTGCCAGTAACCCTTCACAGGTAATTTAACAGCCTTTGACTACAAGGCCTCAGTTGGAGATGTCTGCAGAGTATGAAATCTGACATTCTGTCTTCCATGTTCTGCCAGTAGTTCTCCCTGTAGTCTTCCGACAAAGTCCTTGGAGCCCTCAGAGTGCTGTGCTTTCCCATGGAGCCTAAATGGTCCTGTTAGGACAGACAGCCACGCCTCCATCCTGTCACAGGTGCATATAATATGGGTTTCTGTTATGGATCATCAGAGTATTGCAAGTTGGTGGATTAACTAAATTGGGAGTTTCCCCCGATCTATGAAGCAAGTGCCTGCACTATCAAGTGCAAGCTGCTGATCTGTTCTGCATAGGCTTGCGTGCTAGATCATAGACCTCCATGTCCCTAGGAGCAGTACGGGCTGGACAGGCAGAAAGAAAGGATTTTATCCTGTATTGTGGAATCTTGACTGTTTAGACAGCTAATGCTTTTTCTTAAAGCTCTGTGTGTTTTTCATTTAACTTGTGTGCCTTCTGGTGCATTGATGGCTTTGTGATGGTCTGGATAATGCTTGCAGTAGCTATTTGTATGTTTCAAAACCAAAAAGAAACATCTGTGAGTTAACATCAGCAGCTTGAACTGGTGTACATCAGGTTCAGGGAACTCCTTCTTTCTTCTGCAGTGAGGTTGTAGGACACAGTCTAAAACCAACCAACCAACTGAAGGGGTATGCTACCTACAGGTCTCACTGCCACCACCTACCATGGCCAATGCTTGGGACATTTTCACAAGTGAACCACTGTCCATAAAGGCTGCAGGCAACCTGCCATGGGTGTTCCTTTCTTGTGGGTTTCAGGGCAACTTTTAGTGGAGTATCACACACACATTTTCTCTTAAGAGATGGCTCATTTTAAACCCCATTCTGCAGTTGTAGCTATAGAGATGTTAATATGTAGGGAGACAAAAAAGATGAGTCTCACAAGTATAGCATTGTGGAGTTTGGATCTTGAGTAGAAAACTAGTCATTCATCTTCAAGGTCCTGGCAGGCTCCTTCAGTTTTTGAGACAGGGAGGGTGCTGCTTTATTGTTCGCCTGAATTGTTTCAGCACTTCAGAGTCCAGTTGTTCCCCTTTATTATAGAAGGGTGCAGTCTACGACCCCTAGTGGATGCCTGTTAAATGGATGGCACTGAACTCTGTAATTTAATGTCTGTTCTGTCTTACCTATGACCTTGCCCCGCACGATGCCTATTTCTTTTGCAGCTTGAAGTTTGACAACAAAACTAGCACAAAATTCTTTTCTTTCACAATTTCACAGATGGAAAATTTGTTCTTATTGTAGAACTTAGCAGTCTTAGCATATTTTCTTTCCTTGTCGAGAACTTTAACTTTTTCACCTAAAGAAATTACTTTATGACTTCTTTTTGGCGTATCCAAATTGCTTGCACCATAAGTCTTGCATTTGGGGCCACTGTAAAATAAACTAAGGTATGTACATGTGAATAAATGAATTTAAAAAAAGGAAAAAAAGTAAACTAAGCATTACTTTGGATACAGATACTCACTGCAGAACTGCCACAAATGATCTCATAACCAAGTCAGCTACCGTACAACTAATGTACAGATAGTGCATGTAACAGGGATATACTGAGCATAGAGAGGTTTCACAGGTTGGTAAAGATGCTACTCAGAAGGGTACACAACTTAAAAGTTAGGGCTTTTTTCTGGAATTCTCCATTTGACATTTTTTGGACTTTTGTTGACCATGGATAAATGAAACCATGGAAAGTGAAATGGCAGATAAGGAGGACTACTTTTTTTTTTTCCCTAGGTCCCCCATAATCAAGATACATTATTGTTTCCTTTTAATTTTTGTTTGCCAGTTAGGCAAGAAGAAAATTACTATTTTAATTGACATTTTCTGAGAGCTATTGAATCTGAGAATCTTTTTATATATTTATTGGAATTTTGGATTTGATTTGTGAATTTTCTCAAATTCTTTCCCCATTTTTATTGTTTTTTTATACTTTTGTGTAACTTCAGAATTTGTGTATATTATAAATGTTAACATTTTACTATAGTCTAACTATCACATATGTGTTCAAGGCTTGCCTGTTCTTTATTGACTTGTTTATGGTACTTTCGCCTTCCCATTTTTTTTTTCATCTTTATCAAATCAGATTATGGAACTCCTGACTTCTTCAGAAGGATGGTAGGCCAATAAAGCCTTGACAGGTATAGTGCTTGGATATTGTGGGGAGTTAGCTGAAATAAGAACATGTTCCGTAGACAGTTGTGAGCACAGACTTGGATGCTTTGCGTGGGACAGTGCATAATCAAGTAGGGCTGACTCTCAGAAGAGTGTGGCATTGGCTGAGTAAGGCCTTGCATTCTCATTAAATGGTTTCAGCTTCTGGTGATAACTAGTAAGCAGCCATTTAGTGTTTGGAGAAGAATGAACTGATTAGAAATACATTTTAGATAATGCTTCTGTGACTAAGAAAGATTCAGAAAGACAAAGATGCCGGCAAGCTTGCTTTAGTTAAGAAGGGATGGGAATCAGAACAGTTAGTTGAACTGCAAACCTTTTTACAACTGCAAGAGGCAACACCTTCAGAGTGTGTGTGAGAAGGTAGGGCTAAAAATAACTCCAGGTTGATTGATGGGACAATGAGAGACACATTTCAGCCTTAAATTGTTTGGGATAGGTAGGTTATAGTTTTGGTTTAAAATGCAGGGGCTTTGTAATACAGATACAGCATCCAGCAGGAGATACTCCTACAGTCGCCTAAAAACTAAAGATGAGAAACAGGTGGGGATGGAGGTAACAAGTTTAAGAGCTGTGGACATAGAGGTGATAGTCAAAGTTGTGAAAGGGAATAAACTTGCTTTGGGACTTGTGTATACATTTCAGGTGGGACAATGATGATAGCACTAAGGGGGCCAGAGAACAGCAACAGTCAGGAAGAAGTGGTAAGCTATATGTGTGGCAAATGAAAGCCACAAAGGCTGCCCCATAGCTCGAAGGAAAAGGTGGAGGAAATGCTAACCCAATGCTGACAGAAGAGACAGAGAAGACTTCTTAGGTTTTGAACCTTCTCTATGGGCTCATCCCTGTGATACAAGATTGGAGAAAGTGAAGCCAGGGTGGGGAGTTACTATTGAGACATGAATAATGAATAAATCTTTATAAATGATTACATAATAACTAATTTCAAAATAGATAATGAATTGTTCTTATCTCAGGTGCCTTTTTTGCCATCTTTTTTCACTTTTGAAGAATCACTGGATACAATGTTGACGGTCGATTTTTGTGTTTTCTCCCTTCTTTATAAGGATGATACTTTACAATGTAAACAGATTCATTTGTAAGCGTTCATGACACTACTAATGCTTAGTTAGTGTAAATTTTTAGTAAGGAATTAGTATAATATGAGTATATATACTTAGAAAAGTATATATTCTTTCAACTAAGAATACATTACCCACAAATATTTTAAGACATTTATTTGCTAAAATACCTTGGCTTGAAAGTAAGCAAAGCATCCAGAAGAAGGTAGGAACACCAGTGTTCTCCTCTGGGAAGTACTGCAATGGTCCCACCAGCCCTGAGAGGCAGCTCCAGGGCAGTGCTAGTGTTTGTTATTACCATCTATGTTTTCATGTTTCTGGGCATTTGTGACTTCAGGGTATCACATGGCAGATGACATCAGGATCTGGCACTGTCAAGATGTCAGTGTAAGAAGAGATGAGTGTAAGGAGGACTAGATTCAGTGATCCCATTTTCCACACTTGGAGGTGTTGTTACTGAACACAAACCTGGTCTTTTCATCAGTGACAGCATGCAGCTGTGGAGGTAGCATATGAACATCTACCCCGAGCTTGACACAGAAAGGGTACATAGGCAGATGTGTGCCCCTCAGGGGACACTGTGAAGGGCAAGGTGGTACCACGTGCCTTGCTGGGGAGGTACCTGGGCTCAGGCAGCCTGAAAGTTCCTTCTGTAGATGAGTCCCTGGGCTGCTAGCACGTGCAATCATCAGTTTAGCAGCAGGTTTCCATCAAGTGCCCATTGCATGCTGTCACTCTGCTCTAGGCACCTGGGGTATCAAGGTGAAAGTGGGGAAAGCTTACCATCATTTCTGGGTCACCCAAGATTAAGTGCCTCTCTGGAAGGCTGAGAACACAATGAAGTCTACAGAGAAATGCCTCGTCCTGTGAAGGAGGCTAGAATTGCTCAAGTACTCCAAGGAGAAGGTGAACACAATGCAGGAAGAGTCAGAAAGGCTTCCTGAAGAAGTGTGCTGTTACTAGGCACTAGAGGGGTAGGGGCGGAGGGGAGGTGAGGGGAAGGGATAGGAGTCAGAGCAAGTCAGGTGCCCTTACTTGGGTTGAGGATTCTGAGACGACTCAGGAGCAGGATGGTTTTATTTCACATGCGGATTATTTCCAGTTACAGCTTCACTCTGCCTTATATATAGCTATAAAAGCTATAAACATAGGCTATAAATGTACTCTAAGATATATGCCACATAAAATGCAAACTTATCCAGTACTGGCATGAGACTTTTAGGATGTAGTGGCTTTGTAGCTGAACTCTAATATAGCACATTTTCCCATATCCCGCTCTTCTCTGTTGGCTTAAAATGAGAGTTCAGCATACAGCAAAATGGTTTTGAGTTTTTATTATGGTCTTCATCCCAGGATAAATCTAGGAAAAGGGTGAATATTGGCTTTTGCAGAGCTGCAGGTTCAGGCAGGTTGTCTCCATTTGTGAGGGAACCTGGAAGAGGAGCAGGTGAGCCTGCGCCTGCCCTCAGGGGTCTTCAAGAGCATCCTGCCAGGTTTTCCCATTTGCATCTTTTCCATATCTTACATCTCTGAAGGTGTGGTAATCATCTGCCATTGTGATCAGTGTATCTTTTCTGCAAAGTATCCTATGAAAGGCAGACAAACCTCAAAAGCCTGTTTAAAATGCCTCCACTTGTGAAAACCAGTCTTTTCTAAGAGCACCACTGTTGAATCTTTGCTTTACAAAGGACATTAACGTATCCTTCACAAAATTGAGATTACAAATAATTATAAAGTTCATGTGTCATCAGCATTTTCCGAGGACAGTGTTGGTCTACATAAAGTTGCATTTAGTTCGACAAGATCACTGGAGGCTTTTAAAGCTCAGGTTGGACCACTGAGCTCCTCGCAGCTCACAAGTATTGCCGTTCTCACTAGTCGTGGCCAGTGACAAGGGTGTTGCCAGATGAGTACAAAAATTCATCATGGCCCTCATGTACACCACCTCTGTTTCTTATATTATAGTATTTAACAAGCAGACATTGAAGTTTTGTTCCAAAATGACAAATGAAATCTACCTCTGGTGGTTCCAAATTAAGTAAAATAAAAAAGAAAACTTTATCTCTGATAAGTCTTGTCATTTCTGTTCAGTAACATTTTTTTAATTGATGAATTAGACATTTTTTTCTTCCAAAGAAATTCATCAACCCTGCTTATTGTTATTACTGGAAAGCTTACTTCCCAGGTGTGAAATTGTCTGAATTTTTTTTACCTTTACCATCGTTTAATTTTACTAATAAGGCTACTGCTGTAATAGCATTTTCTGAACCAGAAATTTGATGTGTTGCAGAAACAGAGGGTCGGAGAGAAGGAAGCATGGCAGGAACACTTTGCTGTTGTTTCTTTTGCTAATTTGTGATTTCTCTGATAGTCAGCCTTCCATCACTGTGACAGAATACCTACAATAATCAATGTAAAGGAAGAAAGACTTAGTTTGGTTCATGGTTTCAGAGATCTCATTCCATGGTTACTTGCCCTGTTGATTTGGGCCTCTGGTAAGGCTGAACCTCATAGCAGGGAGCACATGGTGGAGAGAAAGAAAGAGAGAGAGATGAATGAAGGGGTAAGCTCCTAATGTTCCCTTCAAGGGCACAACCTCTATGACCTAGCTTCCTTCTACTAGACCCTACCTCTTAATGGTCGCCCCCACCTCCCAAAAGCTCAAAAGGCTAGTAACTAAGCCTTTACTACATGAGTCCTTGGAGGACATTTAAACCCAAACTGTACCAACCTCCTTCCCCTAAACAGCAGTCTAGTCCACTATGCTATTCCATGGTTATTTTTGCAATTTGAGGAGTCCCAACATATGCTCATACACATTTTGTGTTCTGTCATTCAGCGCTCACTACTAGCTGTCCCTTTTCCTGTCATGACCTTTCACCTGAAAGTGCACAAATTGGGGCAGGTGGAGTTAGGTGCCATCTGAATCTGTTTAAGCAGTTTTGTAGTATACTGTGTCTGTTACTAAAGAATGGGTATCTCATTTTATAATTTCCCAAGTGAACTAGAAAATGCTACAGTCAGATGATAAACTTAACAGATAGCGAACATGACATTCTGTGTGCTTTGTCTGTTTGCTCGGTTCCAAAGGACCTAGCACAGAACAGGTGCTCAGTCTTGTCACATTAATACTGTTATTTTGAATGATTTCATTAGTCAAGATTTGAATAGTGGGACCTTTATACAGCAGAAATGTTTGCCATAAATAAAGTGAGATTATTTTATTTTGCAAAATAGGAATTCAAAGAAAATTCATAGAGCAGCAGTTCTGGGCTTGAATTTGGAGAAGTCATAGGTAACGGGAAGTTCCATGAGAGTTTATGGCAATCTCTCCTCTTCCTCCTTTGTAAGCTGTGACATTGAAGGCACACTGGCTATGGGGCCACAAGGTTAATAGAGGTTTCACGCCCTTGTGTTTACTGGTGCATTACTATTTGCCTGACACTGAACAGCTGTGCTTGCAGCTACCTGGAACTACTAAAAGTGAAAGAAAGAGAATGGGAGGGCCTCATTCATTTGATTGGCTTTTATAGATGTTTTTTAAATCTGGTGCTTGACAGTTCATGAACAACTTTTGTCATGTTATTGGATAATAACCCTCTGAAGTAAGTTGTGTGTTCTTTTTTAATATAAAGAAAAATTGGCTTTAGAAGGCTAAGTGCTTTGTCTACATTTCCATGTAGTTCTGTAACTAACAGAACTAGATCTGTAACTTGTGTTCTTTCCTGATGTTCCTCAGTGTCATCATCACATCCCACTGAGTGCTACATGGACCATCTAAGGCATCCCCATCAAAATTATGCCAAAATTTGACTGGCAAATTAAATGTTTAATTTTTAGTGATAATACATTAAATATGGGTTTTGTATTCAATATTTAACTCAGTATCAAAATCTTGTGTCCTTTTTGTTTAGAGTTCACTTAGGCTCATTAGGTTAAGTGCATTTATGGCCTTATTATAGGTCTTAAATCATAATTTCAGTTTATGTTCTCTAAGTTTTATGTTACCCATTCAGTATCTCCCCAATAAATATTGAAAATTAACTATGTGCCGTAAGTGTTCAAAGAATCTTTGAACCAAGTGACAACCAAGAATCGCATACCATTTCTGTGACGAAGACAATGCTCTCTTTGGATAGAATCATTTAAAAAATTCCAACTTGAAGCAGATATGATTCACTCTGGTGGACAGTTTCTAGGGATGAAAAACCCTGAAAAATGGGCCCTGCATTGTGTAAACAACAGAATGTGCTTGAGCCAGATGTGCAGCCCACTGAAGTCACTGGACCAGATTCCCAGTGTGAATGGAGTTGAATTGTTTACCTTTTGAAGTGACATTCATTTATTTCAACTCCTTAGTAAAATTGAGAAAGACCTGTTATAATATTTTCAGAATGTCACATTATGCTAATCCTTAGCCATATACGTTGACTTTTCTAGTATATGCAGTGATATATTAGTGACCACAAAGACTGAACATATTGTCAATATTCGAATGTAATTCTGATTATATCTTATATTATAAAAGAATATTCCTTCCTTGGTACATTTTATTGCTATAATTTTGACCTCCTTATTTGAATCACCCTATTAAAGAGTTTAACATTTTACCTTGTTCATTACTCTGGTAATTTTCACTTCCTTAAAATATTTTTAAACATTCCCTATGTAGGAAGAAAAATAAAACTCCTAAGAAAAATGGTAAACATTGTTCCCCTCTTAATACAGTGAATTGGTTTACTTAGAAAATAGAATAGAAAGAAAACTATACTAACATTCTTCCCAAAGACTTATTTAACTTTGAGTTTATGTATTCAACCTTTAAATTTACAGTTACTTCCTAACTCATATTAATTCAGCCTTTTTTCCTTAATGACATTATTGAAATGAGGAAAATGTGATGCCTACTATTTTCTGGTTGATAGCCACAGTTGAAAACAAGCCTTGGATCTTCAGGTTCCTAGTTATCACAGTCACCCAACTCTATGTTACCTTTAGGTAAATCATGCACAAAGAAGGTGGAATGTCTTTAGTCTTCCAATAACCGTCTCAAGAAAGTGAGGCTCTTGCTAAGCAGGCGGTCTACAATTTGAGCCACTCCATCAGCCATTTTCATGTTAGTTATCTCTGAAATAGAGTCTCACTTTATGCCTGGACTGCCATTCTCCTATTTGTGCTTCCCCCATGGAGCTGGGGATGACTGGCATGTGAAACTGTGCCCACCCATTGGTTGAGATGTGGTCTGCAAACTTTCTGCCTATGCTTTCCCAGAACCTCTCTTCCCTGTCTCTGCCTCCCAAGTAGCTAGGATTGCTGGCTTAAGCTACTGTGCCTAGCCAAGGAAGAACACCTTTATACTATGTTAAGCTGCCTTTTAGGCAAAAATGAGAGCCACACAACCAGTGCTGATTGTTGCTGTGGGCCTGAAGAGCAGGGCATTGCAGGAGATTGTGAAACATGTTGGGTCATGTGGCCTTTGGAGCCTTAGCCCGGGCACACTGCCATGGTGTATCTCACTCATGGCACTCCTTGCACTCAGTGGTGTCATAATACACAGCAGTGTCACCATAAGACAGACTTGAGCTTACCAACAGATAAATTTAAGTGCAATCTGGTGTTGATTTCCAAGCTCAAACTGTACAATTTAAATAATGCAAAAGAGAAACAAACATGGACCCTCAGTAGAAATACGTAACATACTTCAGGACACTGTATGACTCACCAGAAAACTTTAATTGGAAACCTACCATCACATCATGCTACTCTGTTACCAAAGGCAACATTTTGATTATGTATATCGATAAAAACACTACTGTCAAATTAATAATTGTCACCAAAATAAAATTTAAATACTCCAGAGAAGGTACTTAGCTAATACTGTTTCTTGTGTAGCATTAGTTTGCAAACCGTTGTTTTTATAAATTATTAATATAATATATCAAAATGCCAGAGAGTTAAACCATTCCAAGTCAGACACCAGTGGCTCATACCTATAGTCTAGCTACTTGACAGGCTGGGATCCAGAGGATCCCAGTTCAAAGCCAGTGTGGGCAGGGAGTTCGTGAGACCCCGTCTCAACCAATAGCTGGGCACTGTGGTGTTCCCCTGTGATGCCAAGTTACCCAGGAGTCTAAGATCAGAAGAATCATGGTTTTAGGCCAGCCTGGGCAAAAAAAAAGTTTACAAGACCCCATTTCAGCAGGAAGAAAAGTTGGGCTTGGTGGTACATGCCTGTCATCCCAGCAATGGCAGTCAGTTTATAATAGGAAGACTGTAGTCCACACCTGCCTGGGCAAAAAGCAAGATCCTATCTCCAGAATAACAAGAACAAAAAAAGGAGTGGATGCTTGGCTCAAGCAGCAGAGCATCTACCCAGAAGGGTTGATCATAAAGCTCTGACTTCAAACCCCGGTACCAGAGAGAGAGAGAAAGAGAGAGCGGTCATTCCCGTCACTGAATAGTCACCACCATCAGTGAATGCCATTTGTTTTGTGATGTCCATTCACTGGCACAATTTCACTTGAAGCTACTGTCTAGCAGCTCCAGTATAGTATTAGAAACTTCTGCGACTTTGTACTCTCAAAATAAGAAACATACAATCAGACTTTGTCACAATAGATGTAAAAAGCTGACACTAAATTCAGAGGTTTTTAGTTTTTAAAACTATAGATTTACATGCACATTCATTTTGGATGAGTGTATAAATAAAGTACTTCTGTATGTTACAGAAGTTTTCCTACTTTTCCTCTTAATTATAGTTCTGAGAGTAATAAAGGGACAAAATGAGATTTTTTTTAATGTATTATGTTTTTTATCCTATTATATGTGATAGTGTGTCTAGCGTTGTTCTTAAAATAGTAAGACTGGTACTTTTTTTAATGTACTGAGCTGGCTATGGCAGTACATAATCTCAACACTCAGGAAGCAGAGGCAAGGAGATCACAAGTTCAAGGCCAGTCTGAGCTACACAGTGAGACCCTGTCTCAAAAAAACAAACGTCGGGAAAGTAGCTAGCTCACTAGTAGAGTGCTTGCTTAGCACGAGCAAGGCCCTGGGTTCAAGCCCCAGCACTGCCCCAAAAAATACACAAACTATTTTTTCTGTTGTAGATGGCAACCTCAATATCAAGTAAAAACGTTAATTACTGTATTTGATAAAGCACCACAGTTATGTAGAAATGCATACCTCTAAAATGGACATTATTGGAAAATTGATACTGCTTGGAAACTAGCATGTTGTTTTATCACTACAAGGGGATTATTTGAAGCTTTTAGTCTGCACATAGGTGAGTCTAAAGGTATTACTATCACAGTGACTTTGTAGCTGACTTTATAGATGATAACTTCATCAGTGTATGTCAGATTTTTACAGCAGTATGAGGAGAATGATGAGATTATTATTAGAGGTCTCACCTAGTGAGCATGTATTCGAGGAACCCTGATCTCCAGTGTAGGATCTGTGCCCATCTTCTCAACAGAATGTGTGTTAGAAAGAAAGCCATGTTGGCAGGAACATCACACAGCCTTCTCTATTAATCACGCTCTGTTTAAGCAATATGAGAATGTCTTTCTCCGTGACAGAAATAAAATTCTTGAAGAGAAGAATGTATGACGGGAACTCTGAGGGGATAGGGAAGCTGCCTGTCTTGAGTCCCTGTGGCCTAATTAAAAGGTGGAAAAACGCAGCCAACGAGATTAAATTTTAAAGCAAAGCTAGAAAGAAATTAGATGAGTAAAACAGTGGTAAGGGATACATTTTTAAAAATACATTCAAGGTCCAAACAGGAAGAAAACTACAAAATGCCATTTAGAGGAGTTAAAGAAAACCTAGACAGAGTCCATGTTTGCTTGTGGGATGACTCAAGTTGCTAGACATCAGCTCTCCCCAAATTGATCTAGCTTCAGCATAATCCCAGTTAGAATCCTAGGAGGCTTTAGTAGAAATTAAGAGGCTTTTTCTAAAATCTGTGTAGGAATGCAAAGAACCGCTAATCACCAAAGTAATTTTGAAAAAGAAAAGTAACTTGGAATACATGCATACCTGATTCTAAGACCTACAGCCTATAGTACAGTCATTCAGACATCAAGAGGCAAGGAGCACAGTGGTGCCAGAAACAGACCCATACAGGTACATAAGTGGTCAGGTGATTTGCAGCAAGGTGCCAAGGAGGAAAGAATGATCTTTCTAACAAATGGTTCTCGAATATTTATGTATCCATATGGGAAAAAAAATAAGCATGACCCTACACCAGTAGTAAAATACAACTCAAAATGGATCAAAAACCTAAATGTGCGAGTTACAAAAAAACAAAAACTCTAATCCTTCTGGTAAACAACCTAGGAAAACATCTTTGTATTCCTCAGCTAGTCAGAGATTTCCCAAATAGGACATAAAAAGCACAAATGATAAAAGAAAAATTATATTGCTGAATTGAACTTCATCAAAGGTGATTGTTTTCAGATTCCTTTCCAAAAGATGTGTCATTAAAAAAGAGAGAGAAGATAAATTGTGTGTGTGTGTGCACGCGTGTGTAATCTAGCATAATTCATGGTTACAGAGTACTGATAAAGCAGAGTGCTACTTGATGAAAACAAAAGCCCAAGTGAAATACTGGCAAAAGACCATATGCGAGTGACCAATAAGTGTGTGAATGGCGCTCATCAGGAAATGCACTTGGAATTAAAACAACTGCAGATGGAAGAGTGACATTCCAAACGCCAGTGCGGATGTTGTCATCGGGCCATCAGGCATCGATGGTGGGATCATAACATGGCACAGCCACTTTGGAAAACAGTGTACGTACCATGTAACCCAACACCTCCAGTCCTTAGGTACTTACCCAAAGAAATGAACCATTTTTCACAACATTGGTCAAAATAACCAAAAATCAGAAATAACTCACATGTCCATCAAAAGAGGCACTGATAAACATTTGTGCTCCTGGGTGCTAGGCCTGAACTAACAACATACATGAACTTCACCCACGTCGTCCTGAGTGAAGTAAACCAGACACAAACAAGTGTGCTTTGTGTGATTCAATTTAGCTATCTCTGGAAGAGGCAAATCTTTAGTGACAGAAAGCAGATCTTTGAATGCCAGCATGTGTCAGGTTATTGACCACGTGACAGCACGAGGAGCTTTTGGTGTGCTGGAAATGTGCCTTACCTTGATTGTGGAGGTAGAAAGCACTGTACAGATTTGTTAAAACTTACTGTAATGTTCAGTCAAAACTGCCCCATTAATTCTGCATAACCTGTACCTCACAGTTATCCAATAAGTAAGCAAGGAAAGAGAGATGGGTAATTAACCTGCTTATTATTTTTTCTCTAGTTTTTCCTTTTTTAGTACCAAAGAGTAGCTGCACAAAGTCAGGACTTTAATTTTGGCATTTCCACACATACATGTGATGTACTGGATCCTATCTGCCCATTGTCTTACTCTTTCCCAGCTCCCGTAATCTCAACCTTCCTTTCAACTTTCTTACAAATTTCTGAATGGTTTCATTATGTCTTTTCATATGTACATACCATGTACTTCGCTAATACTCTCCTCCCACCACTCTTCTCCCTCCCATCTCCTGCTGTCCACCCCACCCCAGCCGTTGTCTACCCCCCACCATGTTCATGGTCTTTTTTTTAAAGATCTAGATTCCACATACGATTGAAAACATACAGGATTTTGTCTTTCTGAACCCGGCTTCTTTTGCTTAACATGATGATCTGCTCCATCCATTTTCCTGCAAATAACATAATTTTAATCTTCTTTATGGTTGAATAATACTCCACTATGCATATATACCACATTTTCCCCTTACCCACTCATTCGTTAATGGCATCTAGACTGGTTTTCTAACTTGGCCATTATGAATAGTGCCACGATGGACATGGGTATGCAAGTGCCTCTATTGTATGCTGACTTTTATTCCTTCTCACATACACCAAGATTGGTATACCAATAGTCATTTGAGAAACCTCTATACTGATTTCCATAGTGGCTAGACCGATTTGCAGTCCCACCAATAGTTTGTAAGGGTTCCTTTTTTCCCCATATCCTGTCGTTTTGTTTTTTTGTTTTCTTGGTGACTGCATTGGTAGACTCTGTAGTTTTGATTCGCATTTCCTTTATGACTAAGGATGTTGAACATTTCTTCATGTATTTATTGGCCATTTGTACCTCTTTCTTTGAAAATTTCCTGTTCAGTTCATTTCCCTATTTATTAATTAGTTTGTTTTTTCTTTTGTTGTTTAATTTTTTTGAGCTCTTTATATATTCTGGATATTAATCCCTTATCATACAAATAGCGGGCAAGGATTTCTTAAATTCTGTAGGCTGTCTTTTTACTCCTGTGTTTCCTTTGATGTACAGAAACTTTTTAACATGATGCATTCCTACTGTGAGTTCTTGATCTTATTTCCTGAGCTATTGGAACCCTCCTCAGGATGGCGTTGTCTACACCTATGTCTCCACGTGTTTCCCTCTAGCAGTTTCGAAGGTTCTGGCCCTACATTAAGACCTTTAATCCATTTTCAAATTAACTTTGAACTGGGTGAGGTGTAGAGATCTAGTTTCAGTATTCTACAAGTGAATATCCAACTTGATCCTGCCTTTTCCCCAATGCATGTTTTTCGTACCTTTGTCAAGAATCAGATGATTATAGCTGTGTGGACTTATGTCTGAATCTTTAATTCTAATATTTATTATTTTCTGTTGGAATATGTGTCTGTTTTGTGCCTATACCATGCTGTTTCCATTATTATAGCTCTATAGTATAATTTGAAATCAGGTATCCACCATTGATCTTTTTGCTCAGAAATCCTTTGGCTATTTGGGGTCTTTTGTACTTCCATATGAATTTTAGCATTTTTTTCTGTTTGTGTGAAAAATGTCATTGGGATTTGATGGATATTGCATTAAATCTGTAGATTCCTTTTGGTAACATAGCCATTTTCACACTATTAATTCTGCCTATCCATGATCATGGGAGGCATTTCCATTTTCTAGTGTCTTCTTCAATTTCTTCAGTTTTGATAGTTTTCCTTATAAAAGTCTTTCACTTTCTTAGTTTTATTTATTATTAGGTATTTTTAGACCCTTGTGAATGGGATTGTTTTCCTCATTTCTCTCTCAGTATGTTCATAATTTGTATATACAAAAGCTACTGAGTTTTCCATGTTGATTTTGTGAACTGCTACATTGCTGAAAGTATTTATCAGATCTAAGAGTTTTCTGGTGGAGTCTTTAGGGTTTTCCTCTCATGTTTGTATCCCTTTCATTTCTTTCTCTTGCCTTCTTGCTCTGCCTATGAACTCAAGCACTATATTGAATAAGGGTCGTGATAGTGGACACCCTTGTTTTATTCCTGGTTTTAGGGGAAAGGCTGTCAGGTTTTCCCATTCAGCACAGTATTGGCTTTCGGCTTGTTTGTTTCACCTTCCTTATGTCCTTTCTATTCCTACTTTCTTTGGTGATTTTATTGTAAAGGGATGATAATTTTATCAAATACCTTTTCTGTAGCTATTTGAGGTAATCGTGTGATTTTTAGCTCTGATTCTATTTTTGTGCTGTATTATAATTATTGATTTGCATATTTTGAACCATCCTTGTATCTCTGAAATGAAACTAACTTGACCATAATATATGATATTTTTAATGTGTTGTTGAATTCAGTTTGAAAATATCTTGAGAATTTTTGCATTTAGCTTCATCAAGAAAGTTTGTGGTTTTCTTTTTTATTGTGTGCTTATCTGGTTTTGGTATCAGGGTGATATTGGCTTCATACAATGAGAATGGAATTATTGCTTCCCTTTGTATTTTGTGGAATAGTTTGAGGTGCTTTCAGTGAATCCATCCAGTCCTGGATTCAGTCTCATTGCTCATTGTGGATCTGTATAAGTTGTTTATAGTCTCCTGTTTCAATTTTGTTAGGTCATATGTGTCTAAAAATTTATCCATTTCTTCTCAATTTTCCAATTTATTGGAATACAAGTTTTTGAAAAATTTCTTTTGGTTAGTTTTGCTAAGGCTTAGTCAATCTTGTTTATAAAGAACGAACTCTTTGTCTTATCAATTTTTGTTTCATTCTCTTTTTCCCCATTACTTTATCTTTTACTCTGATCTTTATTATTTCTTTTGGCTGTTGTTTTTCTAAGGGCTTGAGGAGTACCATTAAGTTATTTATTTGAAAACTGTTGTTTTTTTTTTTTTTTTAAGAGTAGGCACTCATAGATAGAACCTTCCCTCTCAGAACTGCCTTTGCTACATCCCACAGATTTTCATTTTCTTTGTTGTGTTTTCATTATCATTTGCTTTTAGGAATTTTAAATCCCTCCCTGATTTCTTCAGTGATACACTGATCACTCAAAAGTGTATTGTTCAGTCTGCTTGTATAACTTCTTTAGTTTCTCTTGCTATTGATGTCTGATTTTATTCCATTATGATAATGAAAAGATCCAAGAAATTATTTCAGTTATCTTTTGTTTGTTAACAAATATGCTCTATGCTTTATGGCCTAAAATATGATCTATTTTTGTAGAAAGTTCTGTGGACTGCTGAGAAGAATGTTGTATATTCTGCAAAGATTGAATGGAATATTCTGTACATGTCTATTAAGTCCACTGGTCTATAGTGCAGTTTATCTCTGAAATTTCTTTGTTGACTTTTTTGGTCTGGATAATCTGTCTATTGATGAAAATGGGTTATTAAAATCACCCACTATTATTGTATCTGAACAATCTGTCTTGTTATTTTCAATGAAATTGAGTGCATCTGTATTTGGTGCACATAAATTTACAATCATATCTTCTTGATGGGTTGTTCCTTTTATTAATTTATAGTGGCCTTCTTTATCTTTTCTGCCTAATTTTGACTTGATGTCTACTTTGTCAACTATTCCTATTTTTCTATACTTTCACTTTCAATCTACACGTCTTCAGCATTGGTCTCTAGTTGACAATAGATAACTGGATCTTGGGGTTTTTTATTTTATTTTATTTTAATTCAGTTAACCAATCTGCATCTTTCAGATGGAAAATTGAGACCATTTGCAGTTTGAGTTATTGAAAGGGGTTTGCTGATTCCTGTAATTTCCTTGGCTTTTTTTCCTGTTTGAGTATTTTTTTTTTCTATCTTAGTTTACTTAAGAGTGATGAGCATGTTGGATTCTTTCCTTCTAATTTGTTTATTCCTCCTGAAAGTTATTCTTTCCTGACCTCTTGTATCTGTGACTGTCTTTCTTACTCATTTGTGAATAAGATTCCTTTAAGTATCATCTGCCATGCTGACTAAGTGGTCATGAATTGCTTTAGTTTGTGCTTATCTTGGAAGGTCTATTTCTCCTTTGATTTTAAAGGATAACTGAGATGCATGCAATATTCTTGGTTGGCAGTTATTTACTCTAAAGCTTGAAATATTCCATCCATTCCTGAATGGTTTCTGCTGAGAGGTCTGATGTGATTTTTTTATGTGTTTGCCTTTGTAACTAATTTGATATTTTTCTTTTGTTGGTTTCAATATTCTTTCTTTGCTCTGTAGGTCTTGGCATCTTGTCTATAATATGACATGGAGAAGTTCTTTTCTGGTCAACTCTATTTGGTGTTTAATATGCCTCCCTTAATTGAATATCATATCTTACCCTAGATTTGATCATTCTTCTGCTATAATTTCACTGAATAGTTTTTGTGTGTCTTTTGTTTGTGTCGCAGCAACTACTTCTGCCCATAGACTCTTGGGTTATAGCTCCTGATAAAGTTGTGGTTATGCTTATGAATTTTTTATTTTTTATTAGTCTGAATATGATGTTTCTTCAACTTTGTCTTCAGTCCTTGATGTTCTTTCTTCTTCTTCTTCTATCAGTCATCCTTTCCAGTGTGCTTTTTATTTGATTTGTTGAGTTTTCACCCTCCCTCCCCACCCCACCCCCATGTGTGTGTTTGTGTGTGTGTGTGTGTGTGCTCCAGAATTTCAATGTCCTTTCTGAATTTCTTATCCATGTTGCTGACTTCCTCATCCAGGGGTCTTGAATTGACTTTTACTTCATTCAGTTGTTTGTTTGGATACTTTTTGAGGTCGTTGGTCACTTTTTAAAGTTTACTTTTGAATTCTTTAACATTTCAGTGTTTTGAGATTTGGTTATTGGGTTGTTATGAACTTTTGGAGGAGTCGTATCACCTTGCTTGTTCTTATTTCTTATGCTTCTGTGCTTCTAGGTTGTGTTTCATGCATCTGTTGGGATGGATGTGTCTTCCAGTTTTACGTGGTTGAGTTCCTAGTGAGCTGTCTTCTTTTGAGGGCTCAGTCTCCAATATTGCTCAAAAAGGAGAAAACACTTTGCCCTAACAGTATCAACTGCATCAGGCTGGTGCTATATATGAGGCTACTCAAGGGTCACTTGTTCACTTTAGGCCTGCATTCATATTATAAAAGGGTTTCTTCTTTGTGTATCAGGAGCCACTGCTGGCCACAAGGAGCTTTGCAGCCTGGGGGCCATGCAGATTCCCACTCGCTCCATAGACCCCCCCCCCCCGATTGTGCCCCTAAGGGTAGCAATAATACAAGCCCAGAAGTGTCCCCCAACTGCATTAGAGAGTGGGAAAAGCAAACAGAGCACTGCATTCTGCAGTGGAGGAGGAAAACCAAAATCTGGAAGGATACTTTCCAGTCTCAGATCTTTCAGACCCTGCCCAGCAGTTTCCCACCCCATGGGAGGGAGGAGGCTGAGAAAACGGAGTGATCCATAGAACCTGGACTTAGAGCTGAGCACTCTGTCAGCCAAGGGCTTAGAGCTGTGTTATTGCTCTGGTTCTCAGGCAATGGTGCTTGCTCCTCCTATAAACAGTGGGGCCACAGACTACTTCATTACCAAGCCCCCTGCTGCTTAAACTTCTCAGTGGGTCCATGTCAGACCCTCCTTCTATCCATGACAACTTCTCATGGCCATCTCCCACCCAGACTCTGGTAGGTTGTCCCCAGGTTCCCTGAGCTGTGATTATTCCTTCTTGTCGGGTCCCCAGAGTAGCTCATTTTAAGACAATAATTCCCCTCTCAAGCTAGTAAACAGCTTTAGCTATCTGAGAAATGGCTACCAACAAAATGGATTTCTTCTTCACTGCTAACCTGTCATACAGGAGTCTCTGTCTTAGCAAATACCCACCCTGGATTTAAGACTTGCAAGAACCGTCAGCCTGTCCGGTACTACAACTGCCAGTCTGTTACCGGAACCACTTGGCTTATTTTGTGGCTACAGGGCTCTTTCCTACATCTCTCTGGGCTTTTCAGCAGTCCTGTTCCTTCTTTCTCAATTCTTGATGCTCTTCCTTTCTTTCTCAGTTTGAAGTAAATTCTTTCCTTCATTACCCTAACTCTTCTCATCCACATAGTCACACACTTCTGTTGCACTTCTGTTGCACCATCTTACTCCAGACCTCCCATTTCTTTTGATAAGTGTGAACTTGGCATTCCAGGCATTAGAATTGCTTTTCTTATTCATAAAAATGTTTGAAGCCTTTTTATAACAATTTAATTTTAATACTTTTGTTTATCTTTTGTTATGTGCTGAATCTATGAATTTAATTTTTACACTGATATTCTCCTAAAAATTCGACATCTGTTATTCACCAGCTTGGATGAGTGCTGAAACCCTTAAGATTTTTAAAGACCATCTTTTCCCAAATTCAAAAACATTATTTTTAGAACAAGTCTCAGTGGGTTCTGTCACATATTATTGATGTGGTTTTAAAGGTTATTGCAGAGTTGGGGGAAGCAACAAACACAGTGCAGCTTGAGGCACCTGGGGTCGCAGAATATTAAGCAGACAAAAATCAAAGCACCCTGTGCAGACTTCAGTTAATTCCCTCTGTGAACTGTAAGTCCTTCACGAAGTGTTATGCTTAGTAATGTTATCTCAACCAACTTTAATGTGTCTGGTTTTGGTTAAATTGGGTAATTGCCAAGGGAATCTAAAATACTGCAGCAAAATTGTGGTCATTAAAGTAAATTTTGTCTTAATTTTATCTTTTTTTCCCTTAAATTCCTGGATTTGATTCATTTTGACATTCTTCTGATTATATTCCATTTCTGCTTGCTATTAAACATTTGAAATTGTGTGTATGACAACAGAAATCTCTTTCAAAAGCAAAAGAATTGACATGGTTTCCTGAAAATTTCAACCAGAATTTTTTAACTCCACAGATGATTCATACACATTTTAAAATGTTAAAGGCTGAGCTCCTTTTGAACTTAGTTTTGCAGCAGTGATTTGTGGAAAGTTTTGCCATGAGCTTTCATAAATGCCACATTAACTCTTCTTACAGAAAGAAAACAAAACTTCCACTCAATTCTTGACTTTGGCATCCAGTCTTCAGAGGAACTTAGATGTGTCTGTTTGGTATTTGTGCACTGTACAGCTTGGCAAAATGGGAGATTGCCCTATGGATGAACTGCAATCTGTTCTTTTCTGTATTTTCTGAAGAATGTCAAGTGAACTAGTGGTGAAGGAGAAGTACTGATAAGTTCTGCCTTGTCTTCAGATCACAGATGGCCAGATATGTTTGTAGCCTCAGTAAAGGTGGGAGGGCAGCTCTGCTGCCATTCAACAAAGAAGATGAAATTGGGAAGTCAGGATAGAGCTGGCCCAGAACCAGTAGCACTGGAGGATGACACCTGTGTCTGATGTTCTCGCTCATCTTCTTTACTCATTCAGTTCTAAGTTAGACTTTCTAATTTGTCATTACCTGCTTGTAACAATTCTGCAAATTCATAAGAAATTTATAATTTGTGAAGCCACATAAATACCTGGAGACCAAAATTTGAAGGAATTAGATGGGAGTCCTTTGTAAATTTACCATAGCTGCCTTTGTACACACACTTCAGCATAAACCATGTGAACAGATTGCAGTGCCTTAAAAGATTAAACGGTTCTATTTTCAGATAGTTTAACCTCTTTAACATCTTTGATTTCTAGGGCTATATAATTTAAAGCATTTTGGTACCAATAAAATTTACAGAATTGCAAATCTAGTAGCAATTAGACAAAAATTTTATTTTTAAGATAAGTAATCATTTTCGGTAAGGAGAAGTTGAATCATGGATGGTAATTTTCTATTTAAAATGAGGTACTAGCATTATAGATTATGAATATATATTTTTCTTTAAAATCAATAAATAGTCACTATTGGCTACTAAATTTAAAATGGCTATTCTTTAATGTATCCTTAAATTTATCCTTACCTTAATGGGCTTTCCACAGATAATGTGAAATAATCTGAGCCCAGTGAATCTTCACTAGTGGCCATCATTGCTTCACTTAATCCACTTCATCTGCTTAAGCTCTCAGATGTATCATGGACCATTGTTCAGAACCTCATACACTGTCTACCCAAGGCCCTTCAGAAGCTCCCTTACTCTTGTTAGTCTTGTCACACAATTTGCAGAGTAAAGAATAGATCCAAAACTCATTTCTGCATGAACCTCATAAAAGCACTCCAGCTTAGAAGGCAAGCAGGAAAGCTGATAAGGATTTCAGGGTTTTAGGACTTCTACTGTGCTTGAACCTAAACTGCCACACCCCAGTAAGTGGAGGTCATGCTTATTGTGGCAGTTCCTATAGTGGAAGGAGGAAAGACGTGCATTGAGTTTCTTAGAAAAATGTCCTGAACCCTCAGCTGAGTACTGGTGTGTGTATCTCAGACAGAGAGGGTCCGTTCCAGCAGAGGGAGACAATAGTAAGCAGGGACACAGCAAGCAAGAGTCACCTGTTTGTGAAGCATTGCTGGAAGGAAAGAGGAACAGAGACAGAGCAAGTGAGCACAGCAGTGCTGCAGATGGCCCTGGGTGGAGGAGACAGGCAGCTACGGGGTTCATTCGGGAGGTACCATGTTGGACTGTTGCATACAAGCAGAGGTGAAGGAAGTGAGAGTATCTAGGCAGAGAGAAGAGCAGGTGCAAAGGCCAGAGTGAGAGGAGGCAAATCCAAAGCTAAAGATACATGTGCAACAATAGTATAATGTCAAGAAATGCTGCAAGAGTAGCTTAAGGTAGAACTTCAGGCTTCTGCGAAAGGACAGAACTGCAGCTGACAGACCCTCCATGGAGAAAAAAAATACATAGTTTTTTAAAAATTGTAAATAAAATGAATGTAATTGTTTGGGTCCCTCTGCATTGAGGTCTTTCAGACATCAGTACTGTCGGTAAGTAACTATGTGTGCTTCAGTGCTGCTAATACAGACCACATTCAGAGGCAAAGTAAGTTTTGTATAATGTAGGAAACTACATTTATTTATTTTCTGCAGAGTGCTACACAAGGTATTCTCGAGTACAAAAATAAATGAAACATAGTCTGTATCCATGGATAAAAACGTTTTTATCTAATTATATAAAGATTAAGCAGAAAACATGACTTCTCTCTCTCCTTCATAAAGGAGGAACTGATATAAGATTTGTCCCTGGTAGAGCATGAGAAGCAGCCATTGTCAGATACTAGATAGTGGCTGAGCAGGACTGTGAGACAGGTAAACCCACAGTTGTTCAGCTTTCTTCTGGAACAACGTCCTTACCACAGTTGAAGGAGAGGCGTCAGAGAGCCTGGCCAGCTCACTTACTGGATACTCAGCACCTCATTCTTACTTTCTGTGCCATCTAATGGAAAGATGCCAGGCACGCAGAGAAGCACGTGATGTGGCCCGGGATGGGAGAAAAATTAACAAATGGAGTAGAAGAGACAGAGATGGAGAAATTAGTATATAAGTACTCTAACCTATTACTGCAAAGATTTAAAGAAGAAGCTGAAAACACAAAAAGAGAACTCTTAGAAGTTCTAAAACTGGAAAATATAATATGAAATAGGCACTGAATTGGCTTACAAAATATTAACTGCTATAAAAGAGAACTACAGTGCACTTGAAGACAGACTAAAACTATTCACTCATGAGTTCAGAGAGGACAAGATGGAAGGAAGTGTGGACAATTCACATTTCTTGGTGTCAAGACTTAACACGAAGCTGGTGTAGTACAATTAGGGCAGTTTCAATGCAAAAACCTATATGGGTATACCTATATGGGTAGTTGATCTTTTTATAAAGGTTCCAAAGAAAAAGGGATATTCTTTTTTGACATCTGGTGCTGGCTTATTTGGATATCTTTATAGAAAAGAAGAAGAAGAGGAACCATGGGTGTCACCTTGTGCTAATCACAAAAGTTCATTTGAAGTGGATTAGAGAAATAAATATAAAAGTTGAAACTATAAAGCTGCTAAAAAGAAAACAAGAGGCCATCTCTGACCTTGGTCTAAGTCACAGCTTCTTAGCTAGGACACAAAAGGAAGCAGTGTTTTGACTTTACCAAAATCAGTAGCTCTTATGCCTTAAGAGACCCTATTTTTAAAAATGGCAAGCTTCAGACTAGGAAAAAATATTATACATACCTGACAGAGGTTCATGTTGAGATCCACAGAGTACGACCTACAACTCAGTCTTAAAAAAGACAAAGAACAAATTAAAAAGGTGTATAAGACATATTCAAGCAGCCAAAAAGCACATGAAATGGTGCTATGCACATCGCCAGTCAGCAGGGGAATGCAAATTAAACCCATCATGACATGCCCTGTACACCCACTAGATGGTTAAAATTAAAAAGACTGAGGATCCCACCTGTTAGTGGGATGTGGAGCATCTGGAATTTTCCTCATTGCTGATGGGAATGTCACATGGTACAGCCAGTTTGGAAAGCAATTTTACAGTTTCTTTTAAAATTAAACATATACTTACCATATGTACCAACAATTCTACTCCTAGGAATTTACCTAAGAGCAATGCAAGCATATGTGCATGCAGAAGCCTTATATGAGTGTTTACAGTAGTTATAGTCATAATGCTCATAAGCAAAAAATAATTGCAATGTCCAGGTGAGTAGATAGATGAATTCCCTGTAAAATGGAATATTACTCTGCTATGAAAAATACCGACTGATACATACAACCACATGGAAGAAAGTCAAAACATTATGCTAAACAAAAGCAGCTAGACACAAGAAAAGTGCGTGCTATATGATCTAGATCCTGGGGCTCTGGTCGGGAAATTTTGGGGTGATGGAATTACTTTATGTCTTATTCATGGTAGCAGTTACAAGGGTGCATATATTTGTCGAAATGAAGTGAACCATACATTAAAATGTGTCCAGTTAATTGAACATAATTACATTCCAATAAAGTCAGTGAGAAGAAAGCAGAGGGAAGCTGAAGTGTTAGAGAGAAACAAACTAAGCTGGTCATGGCGAGCAGCTTAATCCTTAATCTAAGGAGAGCTTGGCCAGGCGTCTGTAATCCCAGCTACTCAGGAGGCAGAGATTGGGGGACTGTGGTTCAAAGCCAGCCCAGCAAATAGTTCACAAGACCCCCCATCTCAAGAAAACCAAACCAAAAACAAGGCTGGCTGAGTGGCACAAGTGGTAGAGCGCCTGCCTAGAAAATGTAAGGCTCTGAGTTCAAAACCCAGTACTGTAAAAAGAAAGAAAAACCTCTCTAAGGAGAGCTCTTTGGAAAATGTATTATGAGTTGGACTTTAAGAGATTGAGATGGGTAGGAATACTTTACAGAAAAACAATTAAATTCAGATGAATTCACGTTTAGGAACATTCTTCTGAATGAATGGCTGATACTTTTATAAATGACCAGAGCAGGAGAGACACAGGCTGGAAGACTGTCCCAGAGTGAAGGAGCCAGGCCACCCTGTCATTTAACGCAGTGGTCCTGGTTAGGGCCTAGCCCAGGGTTTTTTCTCTTATGCTGTTTCATTTTAAATTCTCTGGTTTTGAAAGTTCTGTGGTCGTGTTAGAGAAAATCCATATTATTCGGAAAGAGATCAGCACCTTACTCTCAAACAGTTCATAAAAATAGGTGTATACGTAGAAAGAATAGATGAAAGACACATTACAAAACGTCCACAAGGAGCAGTGAGCTAAAAATATAAGAAAGTTCATTATTATTATTATATTATAATAATTATAAAATTATAATATTTCTACTTAACAAAAATGAAAAACAAAAACTAAGTTGTATTGAGGTGCTATTTATGGAAAAATATGCAAATTTATTTGAAAAATGACTGAGAACCACAAAAGTGGCCCGAGTGGACATATGGGGGCAGTGTGAGAGGAAGCGTGGGCCCCTGCTTCTGGCAGCCTCAGGACCAGACAGCTTGCTGCAGGGCAGCAATGCAAATGGCAGAGTGCGGATGCCCGCCAGGCTCTCCAGTGCATCTCTCTGCACTGCAGGGAGCAGAGCTAATCCTTAGATCTCCAAGTGACAGGGAAAGTACCCTCACTGTTACTTTGGGTCCTGGTCCCTGTTGGCAAAGATGACAGAACATTCAGGATGCAGGAAGGACGAGAGATGTTCAAAGCAGCCCTTGAGGAGGGCTTCTGGAGGGCATAGGACACAGGTCTGCGCAAAATAGGTTGCCCAGAATTCTGGAGATGAATTTGAAGATAGAGTTTTTATCATTGATAAGGTTGGGAAGTGTTTATTATAGATTTATCAATTACCTACACATAAAAGCAATGACATTTCAAGGTGACTAGACTAGTATTCAAATGTTATAGAAAAGAGACGAGGCTATGTTTGTTTTAAGAACAAGTTAGAAACCTCACTTACTCAGGGCAAATAAATAACGTCCTGTGGGAAAGTTCCTCACTTCACGAACATTTTGTTAATATTTCTCTTTTTGGTTGTTTTGAGTCAGGATCTCACCACCACCTTTGCCAGGGCTGGCCTTGTCTCCTGCCTTTGCCTCTCAAATAACTGGGATTCTAAGCATGCATCACCACACCCAGCTTGTTAATTGACTATTTCTTAAAGCACGCCTGGGATTTGCACATTTGCAGAATTTAAAGGAAAGTGTAGCTTGATGTTTGGTGAGTGAAGGGAGAGATAGGGAAGAAGGCAGGACTCGGCAGTCTGGCTGGATGGGGTGCATTTAAGTCTAGTAGGAGGCTTGGAATTCAAGGCCAAACCAGATACCACATGTGTTTTAAAGCAGTACCCTGGCTGCGGGGGGAGCATGTCAGAGGAGCACACAGCGGGCCTGGGAGATGAGGTCAGCAGGTGTTGTAGTCACCTACCTGGCAGGGATGGCATCTCAGACTAGGCCAAGGTTTGGGGCAAATTGTGATATGCACCATTCGAGATAAAGTCTAAAGGAATTAGGCTGTCAGAGAACATTAACACTGATCCTCAACGAAATTCTATTTTGCTTCAGTTCTCTAATTATTTTGCTTACAATGCCACATTTTGCTCTGGATCATGTACTTTGTATCTCACTGTACATCCGGTGTATTTCTATTTTCTTTCATTTTTTTCTAGATTAAAGTTTTCAAACAAATGCTCTGTGACTTCTGCATTCTTTTTTGAAAGAAAACAGGAAGAGGGCGAGGTGAGAAATACAGAGAGAAGGTGTAGGCTTCACTTTTCCTGGCTTGACTTAGAGCAGGAAGCTGTCCATCTCTGTCGCTCTCACTTTCTTCCCCCAACCCCTTATTTCTTCTCTCCCTCTCTGTCTCTCTCTCTCTCGCTGTCTCTCTCTCTCCCTCTCTTCTTCCCTTCCTCTCCCTTTCCTCTCCCCCCAGCTTGTTTCCTTAGAAAACTGTTAGAGATAAAAAGTTCTCAGACATTATTTTGTTAATTTGACTGAGTTATTGTTCTTTATTTTGATTTTGTGATGTGTACTATAAAATAAAAGCAAATTTTTTAAAAGATTAGAATTATATGACCATTTATTCTGAATTTATCAAAATTCTGATTTTTACTACTGTGAATGAATAGTTTTAAATAATTTAGAAGCTTTAAATGTAATTTTTTTTGAAATACCATCCCAAGATAAATTCAGTTCTAGGGAACATATTTAGCAAATACTAAGTCCATTTGTAATACTAAGCAAATAATGTCCATTATTAAAATGTTTACAAGTTCCATGGTGTTATTTTCTGCTTATCAGCTTGTTTAAGTCACTTCCATAAGCAGTTCTCTCTGGGAAAGGCAGGCCAACAAGCAGTACCCTAGTTTTAACAGTGATAGCTTTTGTGGCCATAAAATGATGATTCTGGCCTCAGGGTAAATTGTATCACATTTGAAGAGATGGCAAATTTGGGGATTCAATTAGTCACCTTCCAGTGATTTGAGAAACACTCATCACTTATTATAGCAATAAAAGTGATTGTTCACTGATAGTCTCAGGAAATATTTTATCTATGTTGTTCGGGCATTCTAGGGTTTTTATTTTAAAATTTATTCAGAAAAAGTCAGTGAAGTTAGGAGGCTATTAGAAATTAGTTTTTAATAGTCTCAAATGCACAGAAGGCAGGTGCTCGGATTTCATTATTCACCCTTTGTACACAGGGAGAGAATCACTTGGAAAATGATTTTTTAGTATGAGATTTAGAATTAGGTTACAACTTCTGTTGATGAAGAAAATGTGAGACTCTGGATGGACATTAGACACTTTAGATTAGAAAGAGGGAAGGGAAGTAATGAGTCTTATTTCTAAATGAATTTAAAAGGCAATCTGACTTTAGCTCGTGTAAGGCAGAGAAAATAAAATAAAAACTATCTTACCTTATTTACTAACCAATGAATTGAATTGTCTGCCTTTTATTACAGATATAAAGTAAAGACTGTGAAGAGACAATCATTTTTGCAGCCTATCAGACTTTCACTAACATATCTCTTGGGGTTTAAATAACAGATAGTTTAAGTGTTTTTCCATTACCTTTGTGTAAATGAAAAATGCATAAAATATTTTAACAAGGCAAAGTAATCCAAAAAGATTGTTATTTTGTGTTACAAATTAGGTTATTTCTGTCATAAAATTAAAGAAAAAAATCAACGCTAGGACATTTCAGCTTAATATCATTTACCAGAAGGAATGTGTAGCAGATTTAATGAGCTAGCGGGTCACCTGGATCCAGCTGTTTCCGGCCAGCTTTATGAAACAGAGTGCAGCGAGCAGTGGGAGGTAAGCATTATTACATGCTCTCAAGGAGTTGCAGAATCGATTTCTGCTTGAATGAATTAATTTAGATTATCAATTTATAACCAGCAACGAATCCCATCAACTCAACAATTTAGTGAATGATCAGGTTCAATCCTGGTAAGGGCTTCGCAATTAGGAGCCCCTAACAGCCCTGCAGCCAGTGCCTACCCTCCGGCAGTACTGACAGAGTCACTGGGCCAGCAGAAGGGGCAGAGGAGTATTTGCTCCGGTGTTTTGCAGAAGGAAGATATAGATTCTTTAAAAAGAGTAAAGTGTAAAAATACTGTAAATGTGTGGGCTGGGGACGTTTTCCCCTTGGGGCATTTTTGATCCCATAAAAGGGTAATTTCGACCACTTGGACAGATACAAATACTTTTCAGTTAACAAAAGAGAAGTGTTTTGTTTTAAAGTTCCTAGTTCATTTATTCATGCTGCCATTCATTGTCTTCTCCTTGTAGCTTAATCTTTTGGGCCTCTTTTTGTTACTACTATGGTCACAATGCAGAATATATTTCTAAGTAAAAGAAACATCTAAATTCACTTACTCTATCCCAGAAAATAGAAGTATTATTCTAAAATATGCCAGTCTTCTAGTAAAAAATTTCCATTTGAATCTTCATATTAAAGCATCGCAGTGAACTGAGATCTCAAAGATGGTTCACGACGTGAAGAACCCAGGGCCCTGCACACAATAGGTTTATATGAACACAGTCACTCTGGGGACCACATCTTGATTATCCTTCCATCAGTGAAGAGAGTGCCAGCCCTTAGTCCAGATGACTGCTTTTCAGCATTGCCACTTTAATTACTCTGCCTCTTTCCTGTTCCGTGTGATGACACAGGGTCTTGCAGGGAATGCAGTAGCTCAGGTCTGAGAGTGTGAAGTGAGTACCTGTGGACACTTAGCCCTGCCAGAAGCAGGAACATTATGCAGTCATAGAAAAGAATAAGAAAGCTCCTTACATGTTGATATGCATTAGTAACAAATGTACTTCAGTGAATAGAAGCAAGGTGAAGAAGTGCTGCTCTTCATACTTAAAAGGAAAGGATACCTGCTTTTTATGTTGTGTCTGTGGGAGGGTCCACAAGTGACTGTCAGGTTTGCTCTGAGAAGGAACTTGGTATCTGAGGACAGAGCTGGAGAAAGGGTTCTGTTGGATGACTTTTTTGGATCTTTTGAGTATGAGTCAGGCAAATATGGAACCTATTCCCCAAAAAAATACAAAGAGAGAGAGAAAGAAAGATTAAGTGGCATGATAAACTCCTAGCTCAGAAGGTTCTTGTGAGAGTGTAAGAAATGATTGTGAACGGCTTCACAGTTTGTAAAGGTATTACCATTGCAAAGTTTTGATGCTATTCAGCTCTGTGACTGATGCTGTTGTTACAAGGTAGAGTGGTCAGATTAGTTGAGGTGTGGTCTTTTTCTTGGCATTCTTCAAGCATCATCAGCCTAGTAAAGTTTAGACCAGATTGAATTTCTAAATAAAAACCATGCATCTATCAAAGGTGACATTAGATAACGTGCCCCTTCACGTGAGATAACTTTCCCTTCAGGTGGCTAAAGCAGGAGCTATACTAAGAAGTACCATTTGGTTTAAGTTCATCCAAGATCCATCCATCTTTTGTTATTACTCCTTTTTACTGCATAAAATTTTCATATATGTTATTAATAGTTTAATTCAGTGTTAAATTATTATTTACCTGCCTACTCTATAAATAAGTATAAATTAACTCCGCTTCAGCTGGGAAGGTGACGTGAATGTGCGTGAAGTACTTGGAGAATTGTTCAGATGATCAGAACAGAGATGCCCATCCTCACTGTCTTTTAGAGGCTGCAGTGAACATATCCTGTGCCCCTGTCCCTGCCCATACCTGTGGTTTATTCATCATTGTCAGGACTGCCTTTATAAAGCTCCTTGCTAAGTATGTGTCATTTCTATCCAGAATCCACAGTGCCCGTCACAAGATTACAAGCTTCCAAGGAAGAAACCAGGCTTCAGTCACATCTCTCTCTCCAGATCTAACACAGTTGCCAGCATAGAGGAGGGAGAAGGGTATCAAGAGTAGCTTTCTCTGAATTGTTGATGTTCGTATCAACAGTACTTGGACACAGGGAAGGATCAGCATGAGTTAGGTAGATTAGAGAGGCAGGCTTTGTGTACTGTGTAACACAACATGGAATTCTAAGTGTATGTCATGCCCCATGGTCCATGAACAGAGTAGAATTTGTATTTGTACATGTGTTGGTGGGTTTGCAGACAGACTGACTGCACAACGCTCTGGATGAATACAGATACTACACTCATCTGTATTGCTAGAATTACCTTTGTGCTCTTGATCCATGTGTACCTTTTTCTGTTTTTCTCAGGTGTAAAGTGGGGGCATTCTCATGTGTAATGACTTGGCAGTAGCAGGGAGATCAAGACTACATGTGAGTGGAGTATGAGTATGCTAGGCAGACGCTCAGGCAGTTTGTGGATTTCTGAGAATAATGAAGGTTGTCCTCAACATAAGGGAGACTGGAGAAAGTGTTAGAATGAGACATGATACGGTAACAGAAACAGAATGTCGTGCCATGAGAAGTGCTTCCCAGGTGAAACTGGACTAAAGATCCTTCAGGTGTACACATTTTGAGACAGAAAGTTAGCATAGTTGATGCATATTTGCTAGGGATAGAGGACCTTTCTTTTTCTTTTCCGTAATCACAGTCCATTGTTAGACAACAGTTAACAACTCTCTCTGGGCAAGGGGTACATTTTTAGGTTACATTGGAGTGAAAAGGACCAGATGTTCTGGTATTAAAGAATACTAAAGTACTATATGAGTAATAAATATAGAACAACAGGAGGTCAAACACAGAACACAATACACATAACAGAGTCATTCCTCAAACGTTGTCTGAAATGGCAATTAACCTCCAACCCTGATTTTTCTATCAATCAACATGGAAAAACCAAGGGAGGTCTATTTTCCTCTTGCATCTACTGCAAGCTTGCCAGATTTAGGAAGCAAAAAACATAGAAAATGCCCTGTTCAGATTGAGTTCCATATAAACAAATAATTCGTTAGTATAACAATGCCTCAAGTATTGTGTTATTTGTCATTTATCTGAAACTCTAATTAAATGGAACATCTTATGTTTTATTGGGTAACCCTGCCCTGATGCTATTGCTTCTACCAACCTAAGGAGTCATACCCAGACAGAGCAGTAGGAACTGAGATTTCCAAATTTTGGAAGGAGATTTTGTAAAGATGGAACAGAGAATAGAAACTGAAATATGGAAGGTTATGTAGTTAGACCACCTCAGCCAGGGGTGATTTTTCCCTCAGAGAACATGTGACATGTGATATCTAGAGTTATCACAACTTAGGGGATGCTATGGCGCCAAGTAGATAGAGACCAAATAGATAGAGACCAAGCATACTTCTGTGCACAGGACTCTCCCCCACACACAGAGGAGAGGTCCTGCCACAAATGTCAACAGTGCCCAGTGAGAAACCCTGGCCTAGACTTTTGAAGAAAAAGGAGAAAAGGCACCAGTAGGGCAGCAAGCTGCAGGCTTCAGAGCCAGACATCAAATCTGATTAAAACTCAACTCACCTTTGCAAGTCACCTAATGTCTACAAGCCTCAGTTCTCTTAAATCTGATAGGGAACTGTCCCTTCGCAGGAAGTTTTAAGGACAAAAGGAAATAAAATCAGTTTGTGTCAATGACCACTTGTTCTACATGTGTTAGGTCTTGATTGAGGTGATGGAGCTAGGATGTAAAGCAAATTGATATGATCCAGAATGACTGTGTACACAGCAATTGAACTACAGCTTGCATGGATGGTGATGTGAATTCTGTCTAGGAAGCCTTGGGTGACGCCACAAAGACAACTCACCTGAGTAGCACTCCTGTGGGCTAGCGAGGGCTGTGTCTGCATGTGAACATAAACAACCTCAGTATTCAAAATCAGGTTCCCTCCTCCCCCAGTTTTCATCTAAAAGGACTTGTATATTTTTAAAAATGTTGCCTAGTTCTGATATGGATCCTTTCCCATAGATCAACTGCTGAGACCTTCATGATTGAAATAATGCAATAAGAGGTAGTCTAATCAGAGGCTTTTAAAGGCATGTTTTCTAAGGTGAAGCCACTCTCAGTAACAGTGTCCATTATTCCTATCATTCCCCTTTCTGTCTAACCCCCTGGAACCTCCTCTCTCACCCTCTCCCTCCAAGGAGCCTTCTGAGTCTTTAGGCAGTTATAGCGTTGATAGGAAGAATCAGATTTGGGTTTTCAGGAAATCATACACAAACTGGGTACCTTGGGTGAGTCACCCAACCTTTAAGCCCCTTTTACTCTTTTCTTAGAGGTTAGGAGTCATGCCCTGCCTGCCTCCTGGGTTGTCAAGTTTATTAAGTAGAATAACTAGTGTTCTTAACAAACGGAAGTTGCTACCCCTGCTTTCTTGGACTGGTCTTTTTAGGTGTTTTATTGTAAATTCAACTTTTACAGCTTAGAAAGATGACTTCAGCTGCCACATGCTTTGATCGTGGAACATAAACCTACAAATTCTTTGTTGTTTATATGTGAAAACAGCATACAGGTACATTTATTAAGCAATAAGGACTAATATTTTAAAAAATAAGGCTTTCCTGGATGAAACATATTCCAGTTATTTCAAATAATTAATTTCAAAGCTTAAGGATATATTATCTTTGTATTTTTTATGTTGAAGGAGTGACTTTCTGGCAAATATGTTCAGAGTTATGTTTTTGGTCATATTTCTGAGTTAACTTACTACTCAAAATGGACCACTGTGACTTAGTCTGTCTGACAGCTTTGGACACACAGAATTTGTTAAATATCTCTGTTGCCCTCTTTCCTTCAAGGAGTCTATTTTTATGTTATTAATTCATGGGAATCTTTTGCATCACTTGGATAGGTTCTTGTTACAAGTTCTTGGGTAGGGTTATGTATAGTGTTAGAGTGTGCTGCAAAAAGTACTGGGAAGATCAGAGAAATGCATTTTCATATCAGTCTCTTTTCCCTTTCCTCTTGCCTATCATTATTCCTTGCTTGTCATTTCTGCTGGGAAAAAAAGTAGACTTCTATCTCATTTAACATCCACCTTTTAGTTGAATTTAAGCATTTTAGGAAAGCACATTTTAAGTTGCTTATCTGATCCTAAGTGAGAGGGACCCCATGAGCCATCTAGGGTCAGCCACTCCCTACAAGTGTCAGGCACCTGTACTGTTCAGCACTTGCTGGCCACAGAGTACTGAGTACATACGGGAGCCTGTAGAATTCTGGCAGTTGCTTATCTCCCATACCCCCTACCCCCGCTACCCCAGAGATCTAGATCTAGAAATAGAACCCAAATGAGCAGAATTCACAAGTATGATGTTTCTGTTGTGTTGAGAAACTAAGATTTAACATTTTGAACCCATGCTGCACCACCAAGGCAAAGCCACTGTGGAGTTGCGCTTGCTCAGGGTTTCTGGCCAGACCACATCCTTCTTGGCCTTTCTTTCTGTGACATGTGCCATAGCCCCAGCAAAACAGTTGTGATGAAACAAACTTTCTCAGGGACTAGGACCCTTCTCAGAAGTACTCTAGCTTTCCCTTTGTCTAGCCAATTCTCAAGACTAAGTTAGGAGAGGGGACAGTAGGTTCCATTGCCAACAGAGCTGAAAAGTAACATATTTCCTTGTTACCGTAAATGGTCTCAAGAATCCTTCACATTTTTCATTGTTCTCAGGAGCTCCCTTTGCTGAGGAAAGCAAAGCCATAGCAAGGAAGGCCTGCACTACTAAAAGGAAAACCGTGCTCTGCTCCCATCAGCTGATGCTTCCCTGTGTGATGAAAGGAGCACAATGTTAGGTCCAGTTGCATTTGGCCCTCATCACAAAGAGACATCCACTTTCTGAGAGGCCACACCTCCCATCTGATTAACTCCATCAGCTAGTCTTTCAGAAGTGAAATTTCACCAGAAATGAGCAGTTTTCATTATTTTCAAGTGTTTGTTTTGTTACACTTAAGTAATACTTTGTGTGCAAAATGAAAGATGAAATATCTATTATTTTTGTTTTGCTTCAACCATAATCAACTACAATTTTTCAAGCATATGTTTCCACTCTGTGTCACAAAGGCCTTGGGTACGATGCCAGGTGTTCACCTTAACAGCTTCTCTTGGTGCTGGTGAAGGCTCCTTCTGGCCACACTGGGCAGCTGGATGGGCAGATACCCTCACACTGCTGAGGTCACTATCAGCAGTGTCCCTGTTATTGATAGTAGCAGAGATATTGACAGTCTGTGCTTGGAAGGAAAATAGGAGTTTGATATGACATATTGTGTGTCTCAGCAAGACTCATAAATAATTTTGACAAGTTTTTGTATGCATGGGAAAGTCCTTGATTCAGCCTCCCATAAAAATAAACTTCTATTATGGAATGTATTTGTCAAGTGGCTGCTTGATGGATGGAGCTGCATTTACCCCTTGGCAGTTCGATGAGTTTTAGATGCACAGCTTACCAGGGAGGATTTACGGGCAGTACAGAAATAATTATTCAGTATGAAATGCATAATTCTTATACCTGAATTTTCATTTTTTATTATATTTTGTTTCTGTTGCATTTCTGGTATCTAAAACAAAAGAACTTGGACTTTTTTCTCTAGAGATGTTGTTTCCACAAGGGTTTTGCTAAAGCTAGTGAGCTGTCTGATTCGGGTCAGACCTTGTCCCAAACTTAGCTGCATGTTGTTATTGAGTCTGTCATTTTGGGTTTTCCTTGAGACACATCTACAAAGTACACATGAACATCCTGTATAGAAATTTTTTTTTTATTGAAATTGTAAACCTTGGACATAGATTGTCTTTTTTTCCTGAGGTTATCATAACCATGTGCTTACTGGAACATAATTGCACACCTACATTTCTGCTAAGGTAAACATAATATTAAAGTTAAGTTTTTCTCTCAAACTAAAACCTTAAAACATGTCTCTTTTTTCCCTAAATTACACTTAGGATTCACTTTTCACTCATCATGCCCTCTCTGGCTATGTTGGTGCCCTTGATAAGTTGGAGACTTTAGAAAGTTTGGCTTTGCCACACTCCTGTGATATTGCCCAGCTTATCGCAGTACCTAACTTGCTTTGACATCTGATCATCCCATGACTAGCATGTAACTTGGACGTGTGTATTTGAGAAGAATACCGTGGTGTTGGATGTAAAGGAGTTTGGCTCCTTCATTAGAATACAGCGTTTACTTTTTATAAGGATTTCTGTTTGCTACATGTCTTAAAGTCTGGGATTCAGCTAGACGCTGCTGTGAAGTCATTCATTCAAAGTGTCACATTGGGTACATTGGACGTGTGTACCATCGCTGGGCTAGTGTGTCTAGGTGTATGCCTCTGACCTGGCTGTTAGCTGGCTCCCTTTTGCTTCTCTACTCTTGTTCCTCCATACTGCCTCTTGTTTCATGAGAGTGCTTTGCTAATTTTATGACCCTTCAAAATAACAGCTTTTAGTTTTGTTGATCCTCTCTGGTTTTTCTTTGCTTTGTGTTTAATAATTTCTGCTGTTGTGGTTTTGTTTATATCCGTTCTTTTACTAACTTTTAAGATGAGTGCTTAGCTGATAAATTTTCTCATTTCTTTTCTTTTATTGACACTAACACTAAAGGTCTGAATTTCCCTCCAAGCATTGTACAGTTTTAATGTTCTTAAACCTTTGTACCCCTTCCCTGAGCATATTCTAATTTCCATTTTCATGTCTTCTTTATCTTCTTATGTTATTTTAAACTGTTCTTATACTTTCAGATGTTTGGAGGTGTTAAAATTTTTACAACTTGTTATTAATCTATAACTTCTTGCACTGTGATCAGAGAATGCAATCTCTATGAGCCAGTTCCTTGAATTTGTTGACACTTGCCTTTTGCTATAGTGGGTAGACATTTTTACACATGTTCCTGTGAGCTTGCAAAGAAATTATATTTACTGATTTTAGATGCCATATTTTGTATGTGGTCTGTGTTCTATTCAATTAAGCTTTTTGCTTTTTTTCTTTTGAGATACACATCTGGCTCTGTAACTTACATTGGTGTGGAACTTGCCAAGCAGCCCAGCCAGGCCTCCAACTCACAGTCCTCCCGCCATGCCCTTGCACATGCTGGGATTACAGTTGTGTACCACCACACCCAGTCTTTTTTTACTTAATCTTCTTAATTGTGTGGTTCTTATCATCTATATCCTTACTGGTTTGTTTGTCTAACTTTCACTAATACTGAGAAAGGTGTGTTTAAATTTTCTGCTATAACTGTGAATTTGTTGGTTTTCCTTTTTGTATATAGTTGAAAGATAGGGTATAAGATACAACCATGTTTAGAACTCTTCAATGTTAAAGCTGAACTCTTGAAAACTGCATAGAGCACATTTGTTTTATAATCCCACCTGGATTTAACTGGAGCATTTAAACCGGTGCATTTACTGCTATTACTCTGTATTAACAGTATTTTGTATTTCTGTTTTTCTTGTCATTTCTGTTCCCTCTCTTTTTCTGCTTTCTTGTATCCTTTGATATTGAGTGATTTTCCTTCATTGTGTTGTTTCCTTCTCTACAGTCCTTTGTCTTTTAGATGTTTCCTTAGAAGCATTACGTGAATGTGACAGGAGGGTAGATGTTGCCCCACTCCAGGTGCCTAAGTAGAGTACATTAGCTCTGGTCCCATGGACAAGGAGTTTCATTGCTCTGGTCTCTAAGTTGGAATAAGTATGTTAAATAATTGGCTCAATAATTCTAAATGCTGTTTTTGGTACCAGAGATGGAACCCAGGGCCTCATGCATGCCAGGCAAGTGCTCTACCACAGAGCTACACCCTCAGCCCATTCTGACACTTTCTTGTCAACTGGTATATGTCACATGCTTTTCTCAGAGCCAGGGCACACAGACTAAAATACATAGCTGATGCCTTCAAGGAGTTCTTAATCTAATGGAGGACAAGAATATGTGACTACATATTTCCACTACCACTCAGGAAGGTGCTACAAAGGAAACTGGTATCAGACGATGGGAGTACACATAGAGGTGGCCAATCCCCAGCTTCCAATGAGCTACCATTAGAAGATTCTTGGACAGAAGTGGTAAGCAGAGTTCTAAGCAGGAGTTATAAATTGAAATGCACAGACTCACAGAGGGTAAATTTATTGTGGCTGGTCAAAGATCCTGTGTTTAGTTGTAGGTGGACCTAAGACTGGAGAGTCTCAGAGGGAACAAAGTGTGAACATCACTGTATGCCCTGCTGAGGAGTTTAGGATTGATCTGTGGGCATGGGAGACCAATGGAGGGTCTACTGACCACCTTTGCTTTAGCCAACGTAATTGAGAGCCTACAGTGTTCCAGGCTCTGTACCCTGTGCTGCAAACACAACACTGAAAAAGGGCAGAAATAGCCATTGTCCTTTACAATCTAGTACAGGAAATGAGTTCACGACAAATCATCATAGGAATGACTCTAAATCACACTTGTGCAATCATGTACCATCTATTCCTTCTGTCCCAGCTGGGATATAAATCACCCCTTTCTCCTGGATATCTGCACTGCATATGCTCCCTGCCTGTTAGTACCTTAGTAACCATTTTGGTTAATCAGATCTTCCGCTGCAGTATCACTGTGTTTGTGTTCAAGTAACCTTAATGGTACCCTAGCACTGTGACACAATGCCTACCTCATTCACCTCAGGTCATCTCATCTCACATCATCATAAGAAGGGTAAAAATGGAAAATAAGACACTGTGAGTGAGGGAGGGAGAGATCATTGTCACATAACTTGTTAAAGTGTATTATCATAACTGTTCTGTTTTATTACCTGTGGTTATTAATCTCTCACTGTGCCCAATATGTAAATTAGACAATAAAAATGTAATCGATAGAGGGTCCTGTGCTCTGCATGGTTTCTGGCATCCATTGGAGGTCTTAGAGCAAACCCCTCATAGATAAGGGTAAACTACTGTATGTACATCTTGAGATTTTTATAGTTTTACTTTTTTATAAATCTAATATTTTAATCCATTTAAAACATATTTTGATGTGAAAAGTGCCATAAAGATAACTTCGTATTTACACCAAATGGTTACTTTCCCAATATTATTTTGACTAATCCTCATGCTTCTCCTGTTTAATTTGAAAAGCCACCGTTCACTCTTGTCCAAGTCCTATATATATTTTACTGTCTATCCAGAGACTTTACTCTGTTTCCTGCATTTATCTCTCATCTCACTGTCTGTCAGGACTCTATTCTTCCCTTTACTGTACTTCTGTTCTATTGTAATAGGAAGGCAGACATTCTACTTCCGAATAAACTGTAAGGACATTGCATCTTTAAATATTAAAGCTTCATTGACAAAAATGCTTTCTCACCATTGCTCATTTTATTTCAAGTTCTTTAACCGCTTCTTTTTCCTGTGCAGCCATTACTTTCTCACAGTTGTGAGTAAATTTCCCATTGCATTTTGTTTATATTGTTCTCATTGGCATATAAGCAAGCTATTGACGTTTTGGTCTATTTTTGTTGTATCAAGCTACTGTGCTCTGTCCTATTAATTCAGAGATTATATTACATTTTGAGGTAATCTTATATATTTCAATGCATGAGCAATAAATGATAGGCACAGAAATAGCTGAACTATAGGCCTAACACATGGCCCAGCAAATGAATGAAATGAAAACCCTCAAGTCAAGCATATCATCCCTGTATATCCCCCACTTAGGGATACATATCTGTTAGCCAACTCATCTTTACATGTAAATGCCTCAGGGAAAATTAAACTGTGTATCCTTTCGCTCAGATAACTTGATTCCTAGCTAAGTGCCAATAACATAGTGAAAAACTGTTTTTACAAGGTCAGGTGAAGAGCGAAAAGGAATTTTATGAAGAAGGCAAGAAAGAATAATAGCTAGCACTTGTTAAACACTTAGATGCTGGGCATTGTATACTTCCCACAAATACACAGTCGTTTAGTCTTCATAATGACTCCTGAAAAGTGTCATAAAGCAAAATTCCCTCATCACCTGGCAAGGTGCAAATAGCAGAGGCTGGATTTGATCCCATTCAGTTTGATTCCAGAACCCAACTCTTGACCACTGCACTGTTCTGCCAAGAAAGTCAATATGTCACATTTCCACTGTCTTGGGATTGTTGTTTTATGTTTTATTGTTTCTAAAATCAGAAATCCCAGTAATTTGTTCTAGAGTAGCAGTACAAGTCCTCATTTCTAGTCTGATCATGTTTGCCTCTAGTGGGGAGCTATGACCTGGCTTCCTAAGAATGGTCCCTTGTCACTTTCTTGCACCTTGCCTGTCAGGGAAAGGCTAGGGATGTATATCTCAAAAGAGCCAGGTGAAGTGTGGAATGTCTTGGAAGTCTGAACAGGTGAAATTGTATATACAAAGATTTTTGTGAGCTGTTAGAACAGATAAAGCAGAGAAATCACTATAGAGCCATGTGCACACTAAGTTCCCAAAAAGTACAAGAGTCTCGAGTCTCCAAAGTGACAAGTGGGTGACTGGGGTAACTTTCACCACCTCCTTACGACAGCTCTGCACAGGCCAGGCACAGGCATCCTGGGGCTTTTTGTTTTTATTTTTGTTTTTGTGTCCTGGCTGCTTGCACAGTCGGATGTGTGAAGCAAGCATGCTGCAAAGGTCAGTCATATCAAAATGCGTGTAGTTCTGTGGACTCGGCAGTATTAAAAGCATTCTGGACTCCCCAGAGGCTTTTAATGTGCAGCTGTGGTAGAGCAGAGGGAATGGCCTGTGGTTCTCTTGTTTCACCTGAGGTTTTGGGAGTACAACATACATTCTCCCCCTTGGATTACACTAATACTGGTCTCACATGCCTCCTCTTTATAGACCTACAGAAGATTTTCCTTAAAGAAGAAGCACACGTTTGAATAGCAAACAAGTCTTAAATCTGTGAGTGGTCCCTTGTCAAGGGCAGTCAAATCCCCATAAAAGCAGCAGAGGACACAGCATCCCTGAGCAGCCTAAAGGAAACTGCCCTTTATCATTGTGCTCTCTCAGGCTAGAAGGAGGGAACTTGCCGACATTGAGGCACTCAGAAAACCCGTCTGCAGTCAGTAGGTTGAAAGTCTTGTTTACTAAATATTTTTGTTATTCTTGCTTTGGGTTTAGTTTCCCTTTTCTTTCTTAGATATTTTAAATTTACCAAAGTAATAATGGACTAATAATAACAAGTAAAGCAAGGCAAATGGGAATAATGACAGTGCTAAAAACCTCAGATTCCTGCAAAGCCTGCTCACAGCTGCTTGTGTCTTTTACCTTTCCCATGAACAAAAGGCTTGTGTCTCCTGTAAGTTTTTCTGAAGGAGGCAGAAGTAGAATTATATACCCACTTAAGTCAGCAATTCACTCTTCTCTTTAGATCAATAGGTACATATCTAATAACTCACCTGAATAAGCATATAACATACAATAAAGTAGACACACCATGGCTTATTTAGCCATTGCCAGGTACTTATACTTGTGCTGCATTTGTGTTGTTTCCATTCATTGCCACTACAAGCAGTGCTCTGTTAATATTATTGCGTCTGAAAGACATCTTTGCTTACAACCCGAATCTCCTGGTGGAGAATAATAAATAGTAGAATAATATTGACTCATTTATGTTTTTCCAAAATCAGAAAATAATTTTAGTCAATATGTAATGAATTTTTGTTGAGTGGAGAAATGACTGTTGAATTTATTTTGGTCTCAGGACTCTTAAAATATCAGTCTACTTAGGTGTTACCATTTTTAGAAATGGAATGTGTCTTAATTTGCATCATAATTCAACTTCGTAAAGATTTAAGTTATTAGAACAAATTCTATGCAGTTGTTTGAAATATTTTTATATAAATTGTGCCCAGTAACAAACTGACTTTTTTCTGGAGAGTGTTCAGAAAGGTTTTGTAAAAGCCCAGTAAAATTTGCATAAATAGGGCTGAGATGTAACTTGGTGGTACAGCGCTTGCCCAGCATGCCTGAGGCCCTGGGTTCGATCCCGGCACCAAAAAAGAAAAGACAAAAAAAATTTGCATAAATATTCATTGAGAATAGTGGATTTGAATTCATATTTTGTTTTTAATTCTTTATTGTGTGACATATTTAACCTGTTCTCTTAAACCTACAAAAACAAATTCCCACTTGGTCATTGATATGTTTAAATATTAGTAAACCTGCACTACTAAGTGTCGTGTCAAACAATTGTAATTGTTTTTAATTGTAATTACAATTGTTTGACACGACACTTAAGCTCTCAGGTTGCCCTGTGTGTCAGTACTTCCTGTCTGTAGTGTCTTCTGGCACCTGGACTGTGGTCCATTCCCAACGCTTTGCAGATTAGCAGAGGTAAACATCACTGTTTTAAGGACTGTCAGGAGAGTGGGTGTCAGGGAGCAAGCTGGGGGATGTAGAGTGTGTGTGACACTTGAATGATTTAATCATTTTCACCTCCAGCATTTTCGCTTCCAGTTTCACTGTACTTTGCAGAAGACTCATAGCAGTGACTTCAAATAAAAGTATTCCTCCAAATTTTTGAACAACATGAATCAGGTTAATAATAGTGGAAAGGTTAGAGCAGTTCTTCCCCATGATCTCAACCGACAGTGCATCTAGGTAGAATTTGACTATGCTAAAAGCCTCAGCACTACAACCAATATGGGATAGAAAGTTGTGACTTGCTTATAAACTTGCTGTTTTGTGACTCCATTTTTAAGAAATGTAAACCTAATTTCATGACAGCACTAGGGGGTTATAAATACCTTTTCATGAGCAGCTTATTTTACTCATTAAAATCAATATATATTCACTTTATTGTTTTGGTGGTTGGTTGGTTTTTTCAACAAGGTCTTGCTGTATAGTCCAGGCTGAAAACTTGAACTCTCGATCCTCCTACACCAGTTTCCAGGAGTTGGATTACAGGCATGTACCACCATGCCTGGCCTATATTTACTTTAAGTACATATATTTTTCTCTAAGTTTAGCTACTGAGTCTTTAGAGAAAAATTTTTTTTCAAATTAACTCAGTATCACTAATGACTGAAAAAGATTCTTTTATTTTGTTTTGTTTTGTTTTGTTTAATGGTTCACAGGAGGTTTGGCACACAGCTTGCCCCATCGCTATGATAGTAGCATAGAGCACTTACTTCTGTAATGGCAGAAGGGGACCATGCTGGTGCCCATAAAATTTGGAACTTTCTTCCTCAACATGTGCTGGTTCCTTAGCCTATAACTGAATACACAGTCACTTTTCCATGCTGCAGATCATGTACGTGGGAGTCAGGATGCATATTTAATGCCTGATTTAAAAAGAAAAATAGATGCACTGACATGTGGGCAATTTTAGGAAAGTGTGTTCGGTGCAAATTCAAATAAAGACTGGGGAGAAAGCCATTTTTCTCGTAGGGAAGATGTGGTGTCTCACAGCAGGAATTGTTGTAGATCCATATTTGTTAAGTGATGAGGAATTGAGTTTTTTCCTTTGCACTTTTAATGACAAATTCCAATGGCAGCAGAGGAAAGAATCCTTGCTTACTTGGGACACACCTTTCTTTCCTCCTTTATCCTTCCCTGATTAAAAAAAAAAGCCCCTGGAAGGTTTTGTTTAAAACAGAAAAACATATAGCTTAGTTACTAGAGGAGAGAAAGCCTGCAGAAGCGTTCTCTGGATTCTTGCCCATGAAGCAAGGTGAAAACAGAAGCATTCATATGTAGTGAAATGTATGTTAATTGGAGAGGCCTGGTCTCACAGTGGCGGGAGTATAATTTATTCTATCGAAGTACAAAGGCAGAGAGTGGAGTACCACTGACCAGCATGTGGCCACGTTCTTTCAGGGCCACCCTGGAGCTCTAAAAATTAGCTCTGAGAAAACTTTTTTTAAATACATAAAATTTCTTAAAATAAATTAAGCAAGTGTGCTAGTTGTTTTCATGCTTATCCTACTGTATTTTCTTAACTGTTACCTTTATAACTATAGATAAATGACATCAGAACATTAAGATAGCCCAGTCTATTAATGTATACAGAGTCCTATTTTTACCTTGAGTTTTTGAGGAAATTTGTTCAGCTTGATATTTCTATTGCTAAAAATGATTAGATTGTGGGTCAAATGCTAAGGAATCATATTTTCTAAGGAAAACCCTGCACTCTCTGTAACTACTGCCAGTGAATGATGCTGTTTGTTTAGCAAAGCCCAGCTTACTGAAGATGTAAGGAGGGGAAGTTCAGTATATTCACCCAGTGTTTGCCTCCACTTAGTTTGTTAAGGTTCTCCTTGCTAAAGAAAAGTTTTTACTTTCATTACACTTTGGTGTATTGGTGGGGTTTTTTTTCTTTTTTTTTTTTTTATTATGCTGGGGGGGGGTGCATTGTAGTATTGACAAAAGTTCTCACAGGATATCAAATATATCATACTTGAATTCACCCTATCCACCATTGTCCTTTATCCCCCTATTCCTGGAACATTTTTTTTAATGTTTCCTTCATCCAAAGATAGCACCCCCATCCTTCTCTCAGCCCCTGACTGATACTAAATGTCCCCAGTTTGCTTTCTTCCCGTTTAAGTCACTTCTGCTACCTATGGAAGGTTGAGACATTTCCTTTCTCCTTTTTTGTCCTTTTATTATGCACCAACTGAACCAAAAGTTTGATTTGAACAGAGGCGCACATGACTTGTACCTTCCTAACCAAGTCAGGGCTTTCCATGCCAGATAAGCAGTCCCTGTGATCTTGTCACTTATCCCTCTTATGTGTGGTCAAATTCTTACTTCTTTTGACCATTTTCAAGCTATCAACAAAATCAAGTGTGATAATGAAGCTTAGTGTGTTGAGGATAGAGACATGGGTTGCCTTGTCTTTGTTGTGCTTTTCCATTAGTGTCCCAAGTACTTTTGCTTGTTTTCCTTTATCCAAGTCAAAGTAAAACTTGAAGACATGGTGGCTCATGCCTGTAATTCCAGCCAGAATTACAGGAGCCAGAGACAGGAGGATTACAGTTGAGACGAGCATGGGCAGAGCTAGCACAAGACCCTCACAAAACAAAACAAAACAGGTGAGGCAGTTCATGCCTGTAGTCCCACCTATGCCAGAAACAGAGGCAGGACTATTGCAGTTGAAGCCCAAACCCAGACAAATGCACGTGATCCTATCTGAAAACACAGCTAAAACAAAACTGGGGACGTGGCTCAAGCAGTAGAGCGCCTACCTAGAAGGCACCAGTCCCTGAGTTCAAGCCCAAGTGCCACCAAAAAAAAAAAGGGAAGTAGAACTTAAATTATGTGTGTTACTATTTTCTTTCTTCTTTAAAACATCTAAGAATTGTAGATGTAAACTGTGAGAGTCAGCTTAATGGGCACCATCTTCCAGCAGTCACAACCATCCCACACCAGTGAGTTAGATGCTTAAAAGAAACTTAAGAGGCATATATCCTGCTACCTGGTTTAAGAGCTGACAGAAACATTCTATGGTGGAAGTTAATGCAACCTGAATGGATTGTTTTAATTTAAACAGTAGGTTATACCTTTCTTTCTCCTTGTACTTACTCTATAAGCAGACTGATTTGTGTGAGACTTTCTTTCTTTTTTTTTTTTCAGTACTGACACTTGAACCCAGGGCCTCATGCATGCTAGGCAAATGCTGGACTGTTTGAGCCACATTCCCTGCCCTAAAGAATAGACTTTTCAAGTAGAAATATAAGGCAATAAATATTCTAGCTGAAAAATCAATAACAAAATGGATGTAACAGTTATTAGTAATTCAATTAAGTCTGTATCATGTGTAAAATCATCCTAGCAGCCAAGGTACAGATGCTCACACTTATTGAAATGTGACACTTGCATATCATTTGAAAATAAGCTGACACATAACGGGTGATAAAAAATGAAATAGTCCACACTGTCCTCTTTGCTTCTGAGTAAGCGAGGTGTGCTCCAGCACAGGGAAGGAAAACTGTGGAGTTGTCTAAAGAATTAAATGAAGGTAATGGAGAGTTTACACATTCTTTATTATTGATCATCCCCAGAACTTGGGGCTTCCCAGCCAGATTGACACCTGAGTTATTTGCCCTTCCCTGGTGACTGACAACAGGTAATGGAAAGGCTTTTACTGTGATAGAATGGCACAAAATATTTCCTAATTTACTACCGTGATTCTCATCAAAAAAACACAGGATCTATCACTCCAATTACCGGAGTTTCACATTTAGTTTAAGGAGACATGTTTCTGTAATGTGACAGGCTTTACAGATTTTGAGCTTCAGACATTGTGGCTAGCAGGGTAATCGCAGAGATAGAAGTGAAGGCAATTGTTATATTTTTATATCTTTTAATGGTGTCTACTGGCAAGAAATAAAACAGACCATAAACTGATGGTCTTGGCAAGGCCTGTTTTAGAAAGCCTTTTTGTCAGCTTAAAAAATGTTCAACCATCTGAAAATAGACAAGAGCTCCCTTCCAGCCAGCATGACACTCTACTTGGATTGTTTTGGTACAGTAATAACCAAGTGTACCCAGTCACCTTACCATGCATTCTATGACTGCTAGAAGGGTCCTTTGTAACCTGCAGGAGTTAACTACTATGCTTTTAAAGACTCAGTTATTTATGTGCTATGTGTTAGCTTAAGGAAAATTTGAAAACTATTTCCACTTCCTGTGCGACCCTGCCTTGTCGGAAGACTAGCAATCCACTGATTGTAGGAAGGAAACATGACAGGGCTGAAGTATTTGGTATTTGTGTGGGGTAGCCAAATGTCAGCTTAGGCTGAGTATCCCTTGTCCAAAATGCCTGGGACCACAAGTTCTTTAGATTTCAGATTTTGGAATATTTGCATGTATGTAATGCAGTTGTCTTGGGATGGGAGGCAGTCTAAATGCAGAATTCATTTGTGTTTCATATACTGCTTATGCACATAACCTGAAGGTAATTTTATGCAGTATTTTAGTGTATCTGCACTCTGATAGTGACCTGTCAGGTGAGGTCAGATGTGGAATTTTCCCTTTGTGGCTCTAAAAGTTTTAGATGTGTGTGCATTTTGTATTTTGAGCTTTCAACCTGTACTGTCAACAAACACCACGCCCCAACTTAGGCCATAGCTCAAGGTGATTCAACAATTGATGAAATTGGGTTGGCACATAATCCTTCAGTTTTGAAGAACTAATTAGCTCCACATGCTACCAGCAAATGTCTGGTGACTAATTTGCAAAGTACATCTGAAATCAAGTCACTGTTCCTTCCTCCCACGGCACACTGTGGTCCAGGTAGCCATCATCTCCCATCAGTAGTCGCTTCTTCACCTCTCCTACTTCCCAGCCTTGCTCTGCTGCCATCTGTTTTCATTACAGCCAGAATCATCCTTCTGAAACATCACCACCCAGGACCCCTTTCATTTCTCTGTCTGCACTGCACAGACAGTGGTGACCACTCACCACTATGATCCACTGTGGATCACATAAACTGTCAAGTATGATCGAAGACCTAAGTTTTAATTACTTTAAGTTTTAATTAGTTTAAATGAGTCCACATTGGCTGCTGGAAGTGCAGGTCTAACACACGTGACTTCTTGTTCCTTTTCTGCTTGCAACCCTTCCAGAGCTTCTCTTTCCACTCTCAGTAAAAGCTGAAGTCTCACGATACATAGAGAGGCTTAGGAGCCATCTCTCATTGTCTATCCCTGGACCACTCTGCTGCACCTGCACTGCCTCCTTGCTAATCCTCAGCCTGCAGCATGCACCCACCTTAGTCCTTTGCATTTACTCTTCCTTCTGCAACTGGCCAGGTGGTCTCCTTCCTCACCTGTGTGCAATCATTGCTAAGTGTCCACTTTCATTGAGCTTTCTCATCAAGCCCTCTTTAGATGGCAGCAGCCCTGCATGTTCTGGATGATGAAATCTGATGGTTGAGCAGTACTTTATCACATCCATAGGCAGACTGTCAGTCAATGCTCTTGGTTAACCTTCAAAATGCCTCTGAAATGATTCGGATTTTACTTTTTAAGTTTGTGTTATTTTCTCAAGGTAGAGGTTGTTCCTTGCTGTATCCCCAGATCCCAGAGAAGTATCCGGAACATTACAAGTGTATAACAATTTTTTTGAGGTACCATAATTTGAACTCAGGGTCTCACACTTGCTACCACTTGAGCCAATCCACCAATATCTCTTTTATGTGCTGGGTATTTTTGAGACAGGGTCTATGGATGTATTTGCCCAGGCTGGCTTCGAACCATGAGCCACCAGCACCTGGCTAACAAAATTTTGATGATTAACCAAATATGAAGAACACCGATATAACTAAACAAAGGGCTGCTTTGAAAACTGTAATTGAATCCAAAAAGAATATGCTATGAACATGGTGAAGATATGAGAGTTTAATCCATAGCAGTCCACCATAAATCAAAAAGAAAAAAGTCTGGTTTAGGCCTGTAGTCCCAGCTACTCAGGAGGCAAAAATCAGGAGAATTGCAGTTCAAAACCAGTGCCACCAAAAAGCTAGCAAGAGCCCCTCTCAACTAAGAGGCTAAGCGTGGTATATGTGTGTGAGTGTGGGTGTGGGTGTGTGATCCCAGCTCCTGGGAAGCATAGGGAGGAGGATTTTTGTCTGAGGACAGCCTCAGGCAAAAATGTGAGACCCTATCTAAAAAATACCCAAGTGGTAGATCGTCTGCCGAGCAAATGCGAGGCCCTGAGTTCAAAGCTCAGTACTGCCAATAAAAGAAAGAAAAAAATTGCTATTAAAAAAAATTATGTAATTTAAGGTTGACACATCTTGAAAATACCAGTGAAGTGATGCAGGAATAAATTGGAGCCCTCTTTTATTTTTTAATGTTCTCTTTCATTTTTAATGTGGCATAGGATTTCTAGTTTTTACATGTTTAAAAAAACTTCAAGTGTAAATTTTTGAATCTAGTCTTTGTGTACTCATGAGCAATAATTACTTAAATATGCTTCACCTCTTCCTCAGTTACCATTTTCATGGACATCCCTTAGTTTATAGACCTGAAGGTCCTCAACAGAACATGGCAAACAGAGTTATCTATTCACACCCAATTAAAACACTGTAGGGTATTAGAAAACCTCTTCATTACACCATCAGGGAAGTGAGAAGGTAATGGGTTACCTCAAAGGAGGCCAAAAGAGCCATTTGACATAAAAACTATTTTCTGTTGACCTTAAAAATTGAATGAATGATATATTTATGCATTTCCTTTATCCCACAAAACATTTGAAGTAAGTGCATTGATGCATACAAAATACATAAATACATAAAATAAATGAACAATATCAACTTACGGTAAACGTTTCATAAAGATAAGGCATCCAGCTAGGCAAGGGAAAGTAGTTTTCAGCTTCATCCATGACTCAGAACTGTGTAATGTGAACTGTGCCCCTTGAAATCAAGAACAAGATTGCAAGCATTATTTTAAATAGTTCTGAAAGCTCTGGTTACTAAAAAGTAAAATCAAAACCAAAGTAAGTGGGTATGGGGATTGGTCAGAGCAAAGCTATTTGCTCAAAAATTATTTCAGTCTAGAAAACTGAGAGTTTTAAACTCTGGAATAACTAGCTCAGTGAGATGGCTGAATACAAGATCAATATACAAAAATGGAGAGCCTTCCTGTAGTCTAGCTGTAACAAATTAGAAAAATTCTAGAAGGCAAAGTCTTATTCCGAATTCTCACAAAGATAAATAAAAGAGAACATCGCCCATGTTCACTTTTTAAAATTCATTCTTGTATTTGTAAAACCAAGTTTTCCTTGATGATGATAGAAGATGAATTGCAATACCCAGTGTTTGAGAATGAGAGGACAGCCTGTTCTTCCTAACCTAATTTGTAGATAGGATTCTAATAAGACTTGAACAGGGAACCAGAGTTCTAAAATGTGAAAACAAATTTACAATAATGAAAGCAGTGGGCCAGGGCTAGAGGATGGCAGTTTCTGTAACTGCCATTATTGAGCACTCACTATGTACTAGCCACTGAGCCCAGAGATTTTATCTATTTCACCTCAGTCTAGTCTCACCCCAGCCATGAGGTAGATACTCCACTCCCCTTGTAAGGTGAAAAGATGGACCCTTGTCTGAGAGCTCTTAAATGACAGAACCATGACTCAAAGCTCAGTACATCTGATTTCAAAGCTTGAAGAATGCATGAAAGAAGCAACAGATTCAATAGATTGATCTAAAGCAGTGTCTGTTGCACATAACATCATTTGCAGATACATATGTGAGTATATGCATGTGTACACAAACACACACACACATTCTAACAGGAATCTCAAATCACTGTAAGTGAAATACTGTTTATTACTTAATAAATACTATTTAATATTTAGTTGGCAGAATCAATTTAGATTGCTATTGGTTCACAAATACAAATGTTGATGCACTCAAAAGTTAAGCATAAAAATAAAATCATAAAAGTCAGATATACATTTGAGCCAAAATTCCGTTGAGAGAAGTTTTTCAGAATATTAAAATTACTTGGCTTTTTATAGCAAGAATTCATCCAAACTGATAGAAAGAAGACTGCAAAATATGTAACTTTAAAACATTGAGGCCATTTATACAATATGAAATGGAACTTGTAAATAAACATCTGGAGAAGTGCTCACCATGACTAGTAATTAAACAAATGCAAACTTTTTAAAAAGAAAACAATTGTATACCTTCTCCCTATCAAGTTAGCAGAAGAAAAATGCATGAACAGCTCAGTATAATATTCTCTACTGCAGGTAGAAGCTTTAATTGCTGAAATTTTTTGGAAGGTACCTTGACAGTATGAATCAGGTGCCTTAAAATTGTTCTTATCCTGTGATTAAGAGAACAACAGAGAAATTGCCACATTGCTTTTTATTGGAAACAGCCCCAGTATCAAGAGTTGGGGCTACCACACAGAATGATTCAGATACCATTTAGCCTTGAGTCAGCTCTATTGCAGCGTGGTTCAGAACACACCTGGGTTTAAATTCTGGACTCAGCATTCTCCAGTTACATGGCCGAGAGCAAGAGCCTAACCTCTCTAAACTGGAATTTACTCATGAAAAATGGTGATAATAGTGTAATGTACCTTCTATATGAGTAAAATGTGCATGAAAATTCCTAGTTAGCATATGTCATAGAGCCTTGAATTTACTCTTCTTATGCTATCATTAATTATAATTAACTTACATTAATCATTATAAACTGAACCATAAGGATATATTCATAATTATAATTAATAACATTTATATGTAAAATAATTAATAATGTATTATATAAGTGTAATTCATTAATAATTAATGATAGCAAACTTTAATAATAACACCCCCCTGGGACTTAGTAAACCAGGGGAGAGTCAGCCAATAATTCAGCTGAATTCTTGGGCTCCAGCTAGTCCGAGCTACACTTTGATTTAGCTACTTATAACTGAGGGCTTTTTCCTGGCCTACCTCCTTCATTGAGAGCAACCAAATTTACTCTCTCAGGTCAAGAATACTGCTATTTTGAGAGCTTTCTGCCTTGGGAGATTCAAAGGTGCTAATCGCTAGGGACCCATAGCTATGAAATAGATAGCTAACTCCCCTAGCTGTCTGGGTGCCTGCTTGATCACAGGTACTGTGGAATCATTTCTTTATTTAATCCATCTCCCCGTTCAACAGAACATTTTTAAATGGGAACCTCTTTTATTAAGTTGCCTCATTTAGCTCGTTTTGCTTATTCCACTTACTGCAGGTGCAATAGTTCAAAACTAATTTAGTACTGTCATCATATATCGTGCTGGTTTTGGTCAACATACATTGGGCAGGATCTTCTTAGAAAGCAATGTGATAAAATTGAGCTGTTTTGATTCAGAGGCCTAGGATTGGGGAAGAGAAAAGGGAGGACGTGTAGGAATCACAAGCTTTCCCTCAAAACTCATCTACTAACCCACGAGCTGAAGACTGTTACACAAGTACAATCTAATTATCAAAAGAAGTAAATTCATGATTCAGCTTGAAAATCAGATTTTGTTTCTGTGCTTTAGTGAGAATGTTACCTTAAAGTAATTGGGTTGTTCCCAGGATGTTTATGTTTTCAAATATTCCTATTGGGTCTCCAAAAAGGAACGCCAAACTGGTAAAGTGGCTTCAGGTGTTATGTTCACTAGTTAATAGGGCAGAGTACTTGAGCAGTAGTGTTGAAGAGGAATTCTGTTCATGTTATCTTATTTAGGGAGATAATTCCTGTATCATCTATATCTTTTGGTTAATTCATCACATATTTCTACCTTTAATTATTCCATGTAGAAAATTTACCTTAAGTATACAGAAAAAAAATGTATTTCATTTTCCTTTCTCTTCTCAGTCAAGATAGTGAAATGATATAGTGTGAAATTCCAAGATGGTATTTCCAAATGAGTCCACACTTCTTATGACTGTTACCCACATTCATTTTAAATGTGCCATCATTTTCTTATTTTACTTATTGTTAAACATTCCAACTAGTAATTCTGAAAATTTAGTTTAGAGGGTGATAAATTTCAAACTTTGTGTAAAATGTGTATTTTAAAGGAATTATCTTGAACAATTTCATCACAGGCATACACTGTGGCAGATGTTTGCAAATCTTGGTTTAAAACTGATTGAAGTATTTTAAGAAAACTGAAATAATGTCAGTGGTAAAATTTATTTTACCAAGTGCAGATGTAAGACATCAAGTTCTCAGACTGATGGCAGAATTAACAAAAAACACCATCTGGTTCAATAATTATCTGAAAATACCCATATTCTTGGGTTTGTTTAATACCACTTAGTTCCCAGCTTTATTTTATCTGAGTTTGCACACCAACCAGACTAAGTTGTACAAAATGGAGACTATTTCCATCTGATCATTTTTTAAAATGTGTTTTTGCATGAATAATGAATCTTTGAATTGTTACTAAACAAGCAAATTATTTGCGTATGTGTCACATCGGTTATCAAGTTTGCACATGTGACAGTTTCAACAGCCGTCACGTAAAATGCATAGAGCTTGTAACCATATGTTTTTGCTTGACAAAAAGCTAAAACTCAGGATCAATTTTCAATATGGAATGCACAAATTAACACTTTAAAATGCACTACAATATGTACAGCTTGGCAAAATTTGCAGAAATAGCACGTTTCTAGATATTAACTGATATCTTTGGATTCGACCTTAAGGTATTCAATCATTTTGATTAAAAGACTGATTTCTCATAAAACCACAGTCTGTTGGAGGCACAAAGCCAATGACATTTGAGCATTCATATATTTTCATAAACTTTGAACAATGTCAGTAAGACACCTCTTCAATCTTGGCCACACAACAGCAGGGTATTCAATCTTTCTTTCGTTTAAGACAGAAAATTTGAATATCAGCATAGGGTTATAAATGTGGCATCTCTCCATGTTGATTCTTAAGGAGCAGATCTGTGCAATGGTATAGAGTGTTCACCTGCACTCTTAACCCACCTTTCCCTTCCCTTTCCCCACCACTGCTTCCCCAAATGCATTATTTGGAAGTGTTTTTGATTTGTAAAAGCAGTTCCGTTGAAGATTGCCTTGGTGTGAGAGGGGCCATTTTAAAAATGGCTACTCCTTGTATGGAAACCTACTTCCTGGAAATGATTCAAAGTACTATTATGATATAGGTGGCCCCAAATTTCTTCATCAGCTTTTTAATCCTTCTAACATAATAATTAGGTTTTTTTGCTTTGGTCTGGTTTTTGGTGAGATTGGGGTTTGAACTCAGGGTCTCAGAATTGCTGGCACACTCTACCACTTGAGCCACTCCACCAGCATATTTATCATGTTGCCAAGTATATCTGTTCCCCTTTGGGGCCCCTACATGAGGTTTAGCAAAAATTAGATGTTCTTCAAATACTTCTGTAATCGCAGAGCAAGTATCCTGTGTGGCTGGTGAGATGTGTGAGGTTTTCAGTTGTAAATAGTAGTATTAAATATATTAACATCCATACAAATAACATGTCTCTCTCTTTAGAGTGTTGTCTTGCAAGCAGCTTGGGTAAAAACCAGATGGGCGGTGAGGGGAAGATGAGCAGTTTTGTCCAGACAGAAAATGCAACATTTTGTTAAGTAAAGAGACAAGAAAAGCACATTTTAATATAGTGTACTACCTGACAGATGCCTAAAATTGTTTACCTAAAGTCCCTCTAGTCCTGTTTATCCCCACATCGAGCATACCCTTAGCATGACAGTGGAAAGCGTCATCAGGACTCTTAGACAAAGGAGAGCAAAATATTGAAGTTATTTTCAGTTGGCATAACCCCCCAGAACTATGCTTCATAACAAGAATTTCCTGAGTCATAGTTAATCTTCCAAGTTTTTTTTATTTCTGTTTGTGATATATGCACACCCCACCCCCAATGTTTCTGTTGGCAAGGTACAATCCATTAGCAATACCATATGAGAAGAGAGGATTATTAATTATACTCTTAATTTCAATAAAATTTGCCATGTGAAACATGACAGTAAATATTTAATTGAATAAATATGCAGCTCTTCCAAACCAGTACACCTTGATTCAATAACCCATTGATCTAAGATATTGTCAGTAACCACACTCTTACAAACCATTTTAAAATGTACTTCAAGAGATAGTGATGTCAATTCAGCTACTCAAGTTTCTAAATTAGTGCAGGTTTCACTAACCTTATGCAACCAGCCACATTCAGTAAGAATTTGGAGATCATATCCAAGGATGAAAGGATTTCTTTGCCTGAGTAGGTGACTATTTCTGCAGGACTCTGCACTAGCAGTCTTGACTAGCAGTGTTGGCCCATCCATTAATTGAGTGACATGGGTAGGAGCACCTGTTGTGTACCAGTCTCTATGCTCAGTGCAGACTCTATCCATAAGCACTGTTATCAGTAAGCACAAGCTTTTGCTTCTGGACCTTGTGGAAAAACTAAAACAACTACAAGTCCTGGCAAGGAACACATATAAAAGACAACAATGGGTGGTCTGTGATGGAGACAGGAATTAGAGGATTGTATTGTACCTTCCTTGGGAACAAGCTGTTCAAGGAAAGGAGGGTTTGAGAGCATTCCAGGCAGAGGCTGACTAAACATAAGGACCTTCAGAGGGAGAGAGCCACGCAACACATTGAAAGCAGTGAAAGGCCAGACCCGTTGGGCTGAGAGGAAGGAAGTGGTCTTCATGATGAGGTCCATATAGGGCACAGGAAAACTATGGGAATTCCAAGAACAAATTTTAATTTAGTAATTTCTCTTTCTCCTTTTTGCAGAATAAATGGGGAGAACCAGGGATAGCGTTAGAAAACGAGCTAGGTGGCGGTTGTCACAGTCAAAGTGACAAAAATACAGGGGATTTCTAGACTAAGTTTGTAGCCATGGAAACAGCAAAGAGGTAGGGTGCAAGATACATTCTGGAGATGGAGTTTGCAAGATTGGAAAACAGGGTTGGTCTGACAGGTTAAGGTTGGCTGTTGGCTTTCCATCTTGATCTTAGAATTGGGATAGATATCAGATTTAGGAGGAAGTCACCTCGGGGGAGAGTGAGGAGACACACAAGAGTGGCAGGTCCAGAGTGAACTCTGAGGACCACAGGGTTCAAGGTCAGCCTAAGGCCAGTGTGTCAGCAAGGCATGGTCAAGAAACAGTGGTCGTTGAGACACAAGGAGCAGCTTCAAGGACGAAGAGGAGGGGTGGAGTCAGAATGCCCTGTTACTTTTCTGTGAACACTTTCTGGACCTCCCCCTGTGGAACCTGTAACTGAACATTGCACTGCCTGGAAGCCAGGCTCGTGTTAACAGTGAGGTGATGGGAAGTCTTATTTGTCCTAGTCTCCTCTGGGCCACTGTAGTCATGGAGAAGCTGAGTTTCAGTATCTATTCATTCACTAAGCTAGATTGTATTTACAAAACATTGCCATTCATTAAACTATGTATTTCTGGGCCTTACTCTGGAAATTCTAGGGTAGAGACCTGTATCCACTGACTAGAGCTACCAGAACAAGTACTGCAGGCCAGGGTGCTTAACGACAGGTGCTTATTTTCTCATAGACCCACAGGATAGAAGTCTGACACTCAGGTCACTGTGGGCTTGGTTCCTCCTTAGGCCTCTTTCCTTTGTTTGTGGACAGCCATCCTCTCTCTGTTTCTTTACCTGGTCTTGGTATCCCTGTGAGTCTGTGTCCTAATCTCTCCTTATAAGGACACTAGTCACATTGGATTCCAGTTCACCCTAATGACCTCATTTTACCCTTAATTACCTCTTAAAAGGCCTTCCCCAAATACAGGCACAAAGTACTGGGACTTAGGACTTCAACAGATGAATTTGGGGGACACATTTCAGCCCATAGTAGGCCCCAAATAGGCATTTTAAACAGGTACCACAACGTGATTTGATGCTGTTGGATCTCAAGCCAACTTTAAGAAACCCTAAACTACAATGTGCAGGAAACTGCTGGGTACTGAGATAGAAGGACCAAATGTGCCCTTGCCCATATGGGGCTGTCACCCCTACAAGGAGAAGGTGAGAACCTAAGAAAACACAGCCCTAAGTACCTTAGAATGTTCTTATTTGCTGTTTTATATTCAGGTGGTCATAACCTATCTTTATATTTGTGTCTAACTCCCAAAACAGACAAAAGGTAGGGTGCTGCATCTGGGAATATGAATAACTTATGTTCTACAAGTAACCATCTCTTCTGTTAGATTTTACTTCTAGATGAGGCAGTTTCTACAATAGAAGAACTAGAAATCTGTATCAGGACACTTTGCCACAAAAATGTATCAGTTGGTTTCCTCCTGCTGCTGCCCTTCAGGTATATTTCTTGTGTTTCCTAATACAATTAGAAATTAGAATCTCAGCTATCAGAATGAAGATTGGCTGTTGTCTTTAAAAGCATGGAATTAAGGTTGTTTTTAGTTTGATTCATGAGGTCTGTGGATGGATTCCACTCTTTCCGTGTTCTTCTGGCTTGCTCATGTGTTCACCTCCACATACGTGAATTAGGTAAAGACAGCTTGGGAAGATACTTCAAAGATAAAAGCTCTGAGACAGACACTGTCTGTTATGAATATGTTACGTGGTCTTTTTAACTTATTTTTAAATGAATCAAGTCATGGCCTGTTCAGGTCGGCTCCAGAGGGCAGAGGTTGACAATATGTCATTATCATATCATTATCCCCTCATGGATCTGTTCTTTCTTCACAAAGGAAGTGCTGGCAGCTGGTGGCCACTAGTCAGGGAAGATCAGGTGTTCCTTCTGTGCGTGAATGCCATGCGCCTGTGCCTGGGGTGGGAGAGCATACATGCCACCATCATCCAGGGCCGAGTGTGTGTTTGAATGTGTGTGTGTGAGGAGAGAGAGAAGGAATATACATGTGGGGGGCTTCATTACTCTGGCGTCCCCATGGCTGCCTGTTTCAGCATGTGGTTTATTGCCCGTTTCTATGGTTTGGTGCATTCTTGTGCAAATCGTTGTTAACATGCATGAGTATGGTGAACAAATACTTTAAAATGTCATACAGCTGCAATTGAAGTAACAAAAAATAGCTTCAAACTCAAAGTGCATAATAAAATATAAAAGTTAAGGATGAATTCTTACAACAAAACTGCCTCTTGAAAGGAACAATAAAAAATGTGTGTATCCAAGTCACCAAGAATTATCACGTAAGTATATGCGAATGGCAACAATGAAATACTGAAAAGCATTTCTGAAAATAGATACGTCAGGTTAAGAGTTATATAAAATAATTATTCCTGGAAGAAAGGTTAATTTTGAAGGTCACATGATCTTTTGGGCAGGGTGTTCATAGAAAAAGAATAAAAACATATGATTATGCAAAAAACATCCTGTTTACCAAGTTCACAGTCTACCTGAACCATGAACATGTTGGGGATTTAGAAATTCTCTCCGTGAACTTCACAGGACAGAATTGCTACCAGCAACAAACATCAGAGATACACCTACATTTCACTCTGTCCACTGGGAAGTGTCACATGCTGTTATTACGCATCACTGTTTAAAGGATGGAGGTGATGTCTCCACACATTGCATTGTAGGTCAAATTAAGGCTTTCACAGATGTGTCTGAAGTAGCAGAATTATCTGCATAATATGGGTGCTTCAGAATATGAGTTAGGAGCCTGACGCTTAACTATATATGCCATGCTTCCCTAACTTCTGTGGCCTGATGCATTATTGAAAGGGAAAGGAATATGCTTATCAAACTTTCTTCTAGCTGTATGCCATGGTCAAGTGGACAGGCTGGATACCACATCCCACTGTGAGTGGACGAGACGAGCACCTCTTGCCCTCAAGTAGCTCACCTGGAAGAGATGGTTTCATGAGGTAGCCAGGAGTGGCAGGACCCATGTGGTCAGGGCTTTGTGGCCTGTTCTTTTCATTTGAATGGAGCACCCAAGGGCCTTGGAGAAAACTGGCCCAGTGGAAAGAGCTGCCTTGTGAGCCCAGCCCTGCTGTGCTATTGCCTGGGGAGACCTTGCCACCCTGCCACAGCATTCTCTTCTCAGCCCATTCCCTTTACTGTGTCCCTGAGTGTGGGAGTTTAGTCACTAGCATGACTGTGGATCAGCAAGGCTCTCTCCTCCCTGTCCCATCACACTACAGTGACTTGTTTTCTTTTTAACAGTTTGCTGTCATTAAGCAATCCTCATTGGTTCAAGGTCAGAATCATGGTTTGCTGACCTGAAATATGTCATCCCATCATACACATAGCAGCAGTTCACTCACTTAGAAGGCTTCATGTGCACGTAATGACAGTGCAGATTGTTGCTCTTCTGTGTTGCCTTTTAAAGGCCAGGTAAGCCAAATATAAAAGAAGTCGAACTTCTATACTACTAAATACTATAATGACTGTCATTTTAAAAATAGCTTTAAGTAATATGAAAACGACGATTAAAATGATAATGCCCGAGAGGTAATGTAATCACTGGATTTCAGTATTTATTTTTTATTCTTTTGTTTAACTGATTCCTTGCATGACTAGTCCCACAGGAGCTCTGCATATTTTTCTCTTTCTTACCTTTTTCCCCATACAAGAGAAAATGGATCAATTTTTTAAAGGACACTGATAGTCATTAGAGTGTGGAGAAAATTGATCAAAATATTAATTAGACTTTTGTTTTGCTAGTTTGCATTAGACAGATGGAGTTCTGATCTTTAACAGCACCATGACTCATGAAACTGCTTGTGTACTAAGATACCATTATTAACACAACAGTAGTTTTCAGCAGTTGGTAATTATTGGCATAATTAAACATTTATCAAGAAACGAGTATTTATCATTCATTAAACTTTCATTAAAAATCCATCTTAGCACAGGCTAGATTAGCCAGTGATTTTCAAGAGATAACTTCTTAACTTCTGGCAGGAATATAGAATATTTCCATAATAAGCCAAGTTGTACACAAGGTAATGTTCCAGGAGTGTGGGCAATTATGGAATTTCAGCTTCATTTTGTATGAAGTATTGGTTAAGACTTGGACCCAGAATGAGAAGGTGCTTGGCAGTGTGCTTTAGGGTTTGCAGCACTTGGCACTTTTTAGCAGCCCATCTAGGAAAACGTGTTACCCTTGGCAAGGAAAAGTCACTACTAAGCAGCTCTGTAATGATATTTACATAGTTTAAATATCCCAAAACATGGGGTGTTGGTATAGTTGAGGTCATGAAATTTTGTCTTGCAAAGGGAAGCGGGGACCGAAGCAGAGACCAGTAGAATCACTAAATACCTCACTTGAAGTCTCTTCCACCGGAGGGATTGTCCTTCCAGTTCCTTTGCCACCTGAAGAGCTTCTGAAAGAGCATCAAACAAAAGAGCTTCGCCATGTCACAAAGCATGTTTGTGAATTGGTAGTCACTTGGTGTTCAGTGACTGCGATCTGGAGATTGTGTTCAGATTTGTAGACTTATTTAGATAACATACTCTTTTCCCAGAATTAAGGAATTAAATCAGATAGAATTTGACAACATAGAGAATTCCATCTGGTGGCTGCTTTCTCATTTAACTTGCTTTGTCTTATTAACTTGATACTGCTATCAACTTGCCAGTCTGATTTTCCACTGATTGCGCCATGTTGGTCTTTAACTGATACTAAAAAATTATCCACATTTATGGGGTACTAGGTGATGTTTCAGTACATGTAAACATTGTATAATGTTCAAATTAGGGTAAACATATCTATCTCCTCAAACATTTATCATTCCTTTTGGTGAAAACATTCAAAATCCTATTTTCTAGCTTGTAATGAAAACAATGATATGTTATCCTTATCTATGGAACACCACACCATAACTTCTCACTCCCATCTAACTGTAACTTAGCACCCATTGATCAACCTTTCCCTGTCTCCCTCCCCCTTGCTCGCCCCAGCATCTGGTAACCACCATTCTTCTCTCAACTGCTATGACATGAGGTTTTTTAGATTCTGTACCTGGTTTATTTCACTTAACATAGTGATCTCCAGTTTTATTCATGTTTTCGCAAGTGATAGAATCGCATTCTTTTTATGGCTGAATAGTACTCCATTGTGTATGTGCACCATATCCTTTCTAAACATTCACCTGTTGATGGATATTTGGTTGTTTCCATTTCTTGGCTGTTGTGAATAGCTAGCACCATAATAAGCGTGGGAGTGCAGATGTCTCTTTGACACACTAATTTCCTTTGGATACATATGCTCAGTAGTAGAATTGCTGGATCATATGGTAGATCTACTTTTAATTTTTTGAGGAACCTCCATACTATTTTCCACAATGGCTGTACTAATTTACATTCCCACCAACACTATGCAAAGAGAACCACTCCATGTTTTCATGCCTTTGTTTTATGGAAAGTTGAAACCTTATGACCTGTTGCCCTTATAGCCTTCCAGTGTGCTCTTCTCTCAACATTCAGCTAGGTACGGGAGTCCCAGCTGGGCTCTAGACCTGGTGCCAGCTGTAGTTTGTGCCGTACATGTGAAGTGAAACGTTCCATGTGTCCTCGTCAAGACTAGACACGAGGGGAAAATAACATTAGATAACTAAGAAAGCCTCTTCACTTGCGTGCTCGTACTTTAAATCTTACCCTATATTCAGCAACTTTGTTTTTGTTTTCTCTTGGGCAAGAAATTTACTGTATCAGTGCTTTTATGTCACAAGAATGAATTGAATTTGTACCCTTTAGTGCAAACAACAATGGACAGAGTGGTAACCTAGTGGAAAACAAATAGACACCCCGTCCCTTTTGGGGATTCAGAGAGGTTCAAAAAGATGGAGCTGACGGTAGAGAGGTGGCAGATAAAAAGAGGCCAAAGCAGGGAAGAGCCCCGCGGTCATTTATTACCATGCCATCTTCATAGTGTTTGCTGAACCAAGGTGCAGAGTAATGATTCAGACAAATGACGTTAATCATAATAGCTGGCCCTTTGGCAAAAATGGAATACCTAGCATCGCAGCAGGAGACCTAATCAGATTCTCCAAAACCTGCTTCAGAAGGAGAGAATTTTCTTTCATTTTTCTGTCAATGGCTTCCCGTGGGATATATCATCTTTAAAAGAAACAGAGTGATAAGAAATTGTGCCCTCTTCCTTTCTCCTTTCCCTGACCCCTTAGAAATAATCACATTAAGCTGTATGATTACTATTATAGTGAAAATGTATTATTATGTTTTCCTTATGTTCATCTAATATGATAAGATGGCAAGAGCTGTAATGACTAGTCAAGTTATAGCTTCCATAATCCTGATAATCAAAGTTAATCCTTACTTATTTGGAAATGATTTCAAATGGCCTCATGCTTCATGAAACCACACTGTGTTACACACACGTCAGTGTTCTGGTCCTCTATGAGACATACAGATCTCCTTAGAGCTGACTGATTGCTGAGGGTATCCCAAGTGTGTGTGCTAAGTACCTCCTTGGACAGGGTATTGAACGTCCTTCCTGGGCTTTGATACAAGATAAAAGCTAGTGAAAATAAATGTATTTGTTACTCTGTGTTGAGTTTTTATGGACTTTTTAAAATTAGTCTGATTGGTGACTGTATTATTTTTAAGGATGCAAGTTTATTAACAAAACTGAAACTATGTCCTGAATGTTTTCAGATTTATTAATTATGTACATTTATTTTGTCATTGCTATATCACACCCACTTTGGCACTCCATGCTATTGTGTAGAAGGGAATACAATTTGGAGACGTGGTTATACATCATCTCTAGGGGAAAATTAAGTTGACAGGTGGGAGGTTAATGTATACACTTCAAATTCTTTGTTGATTTGCTGCTTTCTTCTTCATAACTCTAGGTAAACAGCGTGTGCTGCCATCCAATGCACAGGTTAAGTGTAGTTGCGGGCTATTATACATCATTAGAGTAAGCAATATGCAGTCGTGGAAGAAAGATGGAAGCTTTTCACTTGTAGCTGCTCGGACATTCCATCTGTCATCCAGTACAGCTCTGCAAAAATTAGTTGCAGCAGCCTTCATGTAATTTATAGCTCAGTGCGAGGAAATTAAGCAGTGAGTCACACCATTTGGGCTGATTAGTGTTAATGTATTTTGCATCCCCCTTTCCAATGACAAATTTGGAAAAAGAAATTCAAAACTTTCTTTCTGATACCCTGTTTCTGTTACCCATTGCAACCAAACTCTGAACATATCTTTGAAGACCACCACTTTCGACAATTATGAATAAGGCAGATATCTGTTACATTCAGAAAATTACATCTTGCCTTCTCCAATCATTTTATTACAATATCTCTACCCTTGTAAGGAAATAAAGCAAGTAATGGGTTAGCAATTTGATTGACATGCTGTGTAGCAGATGGAACAGATAGGTACCAACAGACTGGACCTCAGGTCCAGGCTCTCTATTTCTGGTCAATAACCAATTCATTATTAATCATACAGTAAACAGAATACTGTTGCTGTGTATTTTTATCTGGCAGCCAGCAGGCATGAAATAATTTTTTTAAAGGTAAGAAACCGCCATACACAGGAAGGAACAGTGACTGATAAGTCCTGTGCCTAGAGCTACTGTATGTTAGATCTGGACAGCTCGTCCCGGGAAATCTTGTGAGTGTCTGATCACCAGTGGGCAGCATGTCCCCCATGCCTCCGCAATACATTGCAAGTGTCAGTTCTTGACTTCTGAGGATTCTGTTCCCTGAGATATCTTGAGATAGGGGGAGGTATCACGGTAGAATAGGATCCATAGGTATTAGTGTCAAGAAGAGTAATGTCTTTTTGCCCTTTCTCCTGCATTATTGCATGGGTTGTACAAAGATTGGGATAAGTTAATAGAAAACAAAGAAAGTAGAGGTGGCTGGAGCAGGTGGTGGGGTGGGTATCAGCAGTGCTGAAATACATGACTCTTGCTGATGCCAAAATACTGGGCAGCTTTTCCTCCCAAAGCAGCAGCAGCATAAAGGTGCTTGACACAATCATTACAGGTGTCTTGCACTGGGGAAAGCTGGGGCTAAGCAGAGGACACTAAAGCAGAGTTGACACCAAGAGTTGACCACCCATGGCAAATTCTAGCGAGAACTTTCCAACCATTACAGATAGATTGCAGCAGTGGTGAGAAAATTGTCAATTCTTTGGTTTCATTTTCCTTGTGATTTACATAGAAGAAAACAATTTTGATAGAAAAAAATGCACAATTTAGGGGTGGAGGGTAGTGTTGCCTAGCAGCTACTGACTGAGTGTGGAGCCGTCATTGTTTCACAGGAGAGAATTTATACTATTTGTTGTTAAAATGACATACCTGAATGAGTCAGACCTACCTTGTTCACACCCAAGATGAGGAAAATGATTTATTGTCTGTCCTTTGAATTTCTCTGAGCATTCTGTCTAAACTTTAAAGGAGGATTACACTTACGATTAAATCTTAACAAATGTTATTTTAACTAGACTGCAATATATGTTATTGACAGCAAGCGACTTTTCTTCTCCAAATAACATTGGTGCTTAGGCATGCAATTTACAAAAGTGACAAGAAAGGGTGGTATTTTTTCCAAGGTGAATGTGAGTTGACTGATTAGCTGGTATTTTAACTTAGATTTTTGCAAATTACCAACATAAGAAACCCTGCAATTTATATGTACTTTACAAGTGAAGGCTTTAATCCCATGATTCATGAAAGTAAAGTGGTAATAATTTAAGTACCATATTTTATTTATCCCTTGGAGTTGTCAGCTGATATGAGAACTATTTCCACTATTTTGGGGTTGCTGCCTTTGGCCACCTAATTGCTTCTTAGGAAGTAAGGAAAATTGCTTATATAACTACATGGGTTGTCTTTGGCAACGTCGAGCCAAGGCATCAATCAGTCCATCTGGGTAAAATCACAAGCTGACTCCGATATTGCTAAATATTTATACTGTCAAATACACACAGACATCCAGATGAAAAGAGGCATTCATTAGGAATTCTCCAGCTTGTCAGTTTAAAGATGTAGATTAGAGCAAAACCTCCCACTATGGTACTGAGTGCTCAAGAAAAGTCTATATTTAGCCATTCTGAGCAATAAATATCATCATATTGCCTCATTTAGGTAAATAGAGAATAAATATTGTCAAGATGATCTAGAGATAATGTAAACAGATCCCTGTTCAGAGTCTCTGTTAGAGAGGAAATTCCAGGACAGTGATGTGCTGATGATGCTCTGAGGGTTAACCCTTTTTCTTAATCACATACCCCTCCCCTCTTTGGTAACAAAGATTGTGTTACTGACAGATTAGGGGGGAAAGATGAAGAAAAAAAAACTACAAAGGTGATTTCAAGTTGTGTGAATCAGAACACTAATTAGTGCTTGTGCTGCAATATTGTCTTCATAGTTCCAAAAGCTGCTGCTGCTGCCGAAAATAAAGATATCTGTAGCAACACTGAAGTTCATTTCAGAGTTTAACAGAGCTAATGAAGCCCATCGATCTCAAGGGACCATTGCAGCTCAAAGGTTAAGGCGTTATTTGACAGTACACCCAGGCGGCGCCTGCCCTGGAATCTCTTTTGTAGCTCATGGCTCTGTTAGTAAGATTTCTCACAGAGAATTTGCCTCAGAGGACTGAGAGCTGTACCTTGACATGGCGTGGGTTCTGTGCTGAAACTTTGCAGGCACCTCCCATGACAGTTCAGCTAACGCGTGTTCTGGCTGAGCAGAAAACGTGTCTCCTCTTCCCTAGTAATTGATAATCTTAGAAGTTACACTCAATGGGAATTTTAACTAATGTCAGAGTTTTAGTTAATTACACTAGATGATTTTTTGAGATTAATAATTACCATCCCTCCTTATAACTAAATATCCATAATTAATCAGCAAATCATAACGTGAAGACTAATTAACTTCAAACTCAAATTTTAACAGAAAATCCGTATTACTCTCCAACATCATTAATTACCAAAATAATCAAAGTTATCTCTCGTGGGATAAAACATAAAGCTTTGTGGGTTTATCAACTAAGCCGTTAGCACAGAAGAATTTCCAGAGTAACTTCAAGTGGCCTCGCTGGTTATGAGATTACTGGATTGTTCAAGCCCATTTTTATCGGCCATGTGCAACATTACCAATAACCTGCTCCAGCAGCTGGGTCAGAAACGAGCGAAGCAGGAACTTCCCTGGTGGCTGCCTTTTCTCCACAGAAGGTTAACCCAGCGATTCCTGGCGAGCTAGCAGTTTGGTTCACTGTCTTTAAAACTGTGCTGTGCTCCTTTGTCTTTTTTCTCCTAGAATACTAGTTGGCTGATTGAAAACCCAATAGTAGTGAGCCGAAGTGTATCCCCAGCATTGTTCACAATGGGAATTTCATAGTAAAAATGTGAAATGCTTTATCTGTCAATTACTAAGTGTTAAAGACAACTGAAAGGGAGCTCTATAAAATGAAGAAATAGTACACAAGACTGAAAAGCTAACATGCGCACCGCAGGACTTGACATGGGTCCAGTTTCCAAGATTGCAGCTGATGCTCCTGTTAACAATGGAAATGTGTCTTTGCAGGGTTTCATTTAGAAATTAAGGAGTTAAAAGTGTCTGTACAGTCCATGTTTCAATTACTGTATCACCTAATCTTCCAGTTGCACACATGGAATACTGCTCTTTTGTGTGGCAGCTGTAAAAATCCTAAGCAATTCTTACTGTCAAGAAAACTCTGAATAAATAGGGGCTGTTAACTTAGGCAGATACCTGAGGTTATTTGGTGGCAATCAAGAACTCACAGCACTTCAACTAATGGGTTATGATCAGAAACTGTTCCTAATAGCCAGCTAGACGGATCTGAATATGAAGATTTCTATAATTTTGTTGTCAGCTTGTGATGTACTCTAGTGCTAATTATTTGGAACAATTATGTTTTCCTAATAACAAAAGAAGAAGCAGCGAATTAAGCAGGCTTACCTTCAGATCTGTAGATAGCAGTTTAAATGCACTTGCCATTAAGAAATAACGTTTCTTTTTGCTTTATGGAGCCCTAATTATTTAAGATGCTTGTCTTTTAAAATCCATTGCTTCTACTTCTTTTAAACCTGTTCCATGTGTCAGTTTACACAGATGATTTCAGTAACTAGTATTTTCTCAGTCTTAGGTTTATGCCTGTACCTCCCATAGACTGCTTACTTCATTTAGTTATTCAAAAACCATAATTAGTGCAGTAATTAACGTGTGGATCCTTCAAAGAAAGACTGCTAGAATCATAGGACGGCTCTCATCACCCTGACTGATGTGCTGATGATGAAGAGACTGAGGTTGATGTGACGACAAGATGTGTATTCTTGCACGGTAACTGTGCTGCGGGGAGATTCAGACAGGACCTTGGTCCACAGGGCCCTAACGTTTGGAAAAAGTAATTATCCACACTGTTTCTATAATTCAACTAGGTGTTATCCTGCATTTGCAGCTGTCAAATCATTTGTTTTAAATGTTTTTTAATGTCTTATGAATACTTGAAAGTTTTGAGTCTTGCACGTTATCTCTTAACAAATTTCTAAACACAGAGACCATGATGTACTTGCTTGCTTGCTTGCTTGCTTGCTTCCTTCCTTCCTTCCTTCCTTCAACCCTCCTCTCTCTCTCTCTCTCTATACACACACACACACACACACACACGCACGCACGCACGCACGCACGCACTACTGACAGTTTACTTTAGGCATCTGACCGTAACTTGAGTTGATACAGGTTACAGTTTCAAAATCATAAAGGAAAAACTCAATTTCATACATTTCACATTTCAGGTTAAATTTCTGCCTTCTCACAAGCTGAATGTGTTGTTTTCAAGTCATGGTAATTGAGTTGTGTGCTATTAAACTTGACTGGGCAAGACAGAGAGGTGTGGGCAATAGTTTTGTTGTATTCACTACTATTGTTCTTTCAATGGGAGCATTTGGCCTTAACTTCCTATAAACAGTGACATGTTTTTCACACTGTCGCTTATTGACATCTGCCTCCAAAATTCTACCCTGCATTTTATCCTTCAGGTAGCACAGTGAACAAGATAAAGTAGCTTCCAGAACATGGGGCCTGCCCTTCCTAACTAAAGTTCTTGAGAAAGTCTCAACATCACACTTGGGCTTCTTCAGTTCAGGCAGAAAGGGAATAGGATACTATTTGATTTTGGGTGCCAGTAGGGAATAATCCTCTAAAAAGAACTTAATTCAAACTGAATGGCTATGGGTTAATTTTCCCTGTTCAGCACATTAAAGAAATATTCTGCAAATGAAGGGGAAGATTCTGTCTTCCTTTGTATCTTCTCAGTTTGATTTATATCTTTATATCCATAATTTCTTGTCAAATGATTCTGAGTTTACAGTACGACTTCACATATAATATTAGTTGCTGAGGTCAAGAGTTGACTACACCTGATTTTGAACTACAACATGATCAAGCCATTAAACATTATGAACTCTTTAATAACTTGTGCTGTGTGGGAATATTGAAATATCCTTTTTGCTAATCAGAACAGGAAGTTGCCCTGCTGTATAATTTGTTTCTAAAGCATACACTATTTAAATTCACCTATATTTGATGCCACGGTAATGAATTAATAGTAAATTTTCTACACTAATACATTGTCTTTTAAGCATCATTCTAATTTATGAAAGACGTCCTTGAAAAATGCCATGACATAGCATGTAGAGAGTAGCAGAGTCCACGTGATGCCGTCCAGCACTGTTAGGAATGTTGTACCCTGACAATGATGGTGGATTTTGGAAGCAGTAGTTTCTTGGAAGTAAGCAGTTCTGGAGGAAATGAAGAGCAAGGGTATTTTCCATGTACTGAGCATTATGTTAGCACTGTGACTGGCCAACTTTACACATTCTGTTCCTAAAATACCCTGCAAGGTGCTGGGTACCCATACTAAATCCAAGCACATTTGTGGCTATGCACAGATTCTAACCCAAATTTGCCTGGTTTTGAAGTCTACCAAAAATCACATACTAACAAAATGATGATATTATTGTCAGCTAGGAGCCTTGCCATGTTCATAAGGAACTGTAGAGAAGATACCAGTGACCACAGGAAAAGGTGTCAGGTTTCTCTCTCTCTCTCTCTCTCTCTCTCTCTCTCTCTCTCTCTCTCTCTCTCTCTCTCTCTCTCTCTCTCTCTCTCTCTTCCCCCCCTACATAAACAAGCAGTTTAGGTGGAGAGAAATTTGAAGTTAGAAGTTACATCATGTCACTTTAGCTATGAGATCACTCAGGTTTGGTGAGGAATAACTTGAGTCTGTCATACTATTTGGCTTGTAATGGAGAACACATACACACACACCCTCAGCAGAAAGCAGATGTTCTGCTACAGTGTAATTGAAGGGTAAATAGAAAATAAAAAACAATGCTAATTAACCACAGGTGCAGCCATCTAGTAGATGGACAGCTTCACTATTTTTACATAAAACCATGTTCATTTAAGAGGTGGTCATTCCTTGATTTGGTGGAGTATAGTAGACATTCACAAATGGCAGAAAAGTGTCAGCAAGAACCCCAAGCATCTTCACAGACAACTCCAAGCCTGGCCTGAGAAGGCCATCTTGCTTTAGATGGTTTGCTTTGCTTCCTCACAGGTGTCTAGTTTATATATACTTGACTTCTCTAGATATTTCTTGTCCTTTAAATTAGCCTTACTCAATTCTGTATCATCAATAAAAATAAAACATAGAAGTAAAAGATAATTTATCCTATTTTTGTAGTTATTAAACTTAAGATTATATAAACCACAGGCTTGCATTATCTCTAGAAAATAAATAGGAAACTGAACAGCTGGGGTTTGCTAAAAATAAGTCATTGAATTATTCTAAATATCTAGAGATTTAAAACAAGAAATTAAATACATCATCTAAAATCCAGAGACTATATATAAAAAATGATCCGACTGTCCACTGAATTCAGAAGTGTGTCCCACAGCATTTTTGACAGGAGATCTTTTAGACACTATAATTTTAGAGAGCACATTTGCTTTTTTTGAAAATTGAGATTTAAGTTGCATATAGTAAATTTAATCTCTTTTAGGTAGATGGTTTGATAAATGTGTACAGTCTTACAGTCTTTACCACAATCAATTCAGAGAATATTTTCATTACCCCAAAAAGTACCCCATGTCCTTGATGGTAAATCCCTTCTCCCAGTACTCATTCTTGACTGCCCCTGTAGTTGTGTCTCTGCCAGGGTGTCATATAAATGGAATTAATAGCATGTGGCCTATTATTTCACTCAGCATAATACTTTTGAGATTTGTTCCTATACGCATACAATGTTACTCATTCCCTTTTATTACTAATTAATATTCCACTCTATGTTTATTTCTTCTGGTGATGGGCATTTGGGTTGTGCTACTTGTGGGCAATTATGAATAGAATTACTATAAATGTTTGGCCACAGTTCTTTGTGTGGACTTGTGTTGTCATTTCCTAAGGTTTGGGATTGTGGGGTGAGGTGGTGAGAAGTGGTCAGACTGTTTCCCACAGTGCCTGCACCGTGTGCATTCCCACCCACGATGTGGAAAGCTCCAGCAGTTCCGCACAGTCCCCAGCACATAGTAGCATGTCTCTTTCTCTACGTTAGCCACTTGAGCGGTGTGTTGTGTGTCTCATCATGGCTTTGCTTTGGATTTTCTTAGTGACTGCTGATGTTGAGTGTCTTCCTGTGCGTGTTTACGTGTGAACGAATTCTCAGGAAAGTGCCTCCTTAAAATGAGTTAGGGTGTGCTCCCTATTCTCTGGAGCTGCACAGGTCACATGTAGCCCCTGCAACATGTGACAGCTTGCTGACTACTTGGACACAACTTTCCTATCCTTATTTCCATTCCTCAAATCTACCTTTGCCTAACCAGCCTGCTGAGTTCCTTCCTGTCTTCTGCCATCCCTGTTCCCTCTCTTCACTGGTCTCACGGTGTGGTTTCTAGACCAGACCTTTGCCTCCTCTCTCACACTCTTGTGGAAAGCCTCGCTTTTGGGCTCCTGAGTCAAGTTCCTCTACCCAAAGATGTTTCCTGACAGCGAGTGCATTGCTCTCCTTTGTAAGCATTGTGTTTTCTAAAAGCAACCCAGGGATTGTGTTTGCTTCTGTCACAGCCATGTCAGCCTTCTGTCATGGGCAATGTGACCAGTTGACCCTGTAGCTTGTGTAAGCTATTGATGAAAATACCTAACTTGCCAAATAAAGAGCCTTGCATCATGATGTTACAGAAACCTTCCAACTGAGTATATATAACTGACAGATCCTGCTACATAAAAGTATTTATGAGGGAGCCAGCTGTTTTGATTAACAGTGACAGAATTTTTTTAAATTGTTAAACCACTAGACACTTAGAGCTGCTAAGGAGTTATGATTTGTGGGGAGGGGTATTACTGAGGTTTGAACCCAGGGCCTCATGCCTGCTAGGCAAGTGCTCTACCAGTTGAGCCAGGCTTCCAGGCCTTCAATTTTAGGTATTTTTCAGATGGATTTTCACACTTTTTGCCCAGAGTTAGGCAAGATCCTTTTACTTCTACCTCCTGCATACCTAGAATTATAGGCATGTACCCCCTTACCTGGCTTGTTCTTTGAGACAGGATCTTACTAACTTTTCACCTGGGTTCACTTTGAACTGCAGTCCTTCCATCAGTTATGAATTATTTTGATCACCTTTAACCTTTAGTATCTACTAAAAGCTTCTGTAGAAATTACTGAGGAATATGTAAATATGGTCAGCATAAGACTTTTAAAACTGGGACCCAAAAGAAAGCACCGCTGAAAGCAGTCTGGTAAATAAGAGCCACTGACCTTTCTGAAGCTTTGGAACCTCAAGCAAAGTTCTCTGAACTTACAGAACTGGTATCAGATCTAGTAATCACTCCTCCTTTCCTTTTTAAAAAGGAAGATACAGTAGCATTTAGGAGGACAAAATACCTCTCATTCTTTCAAAAAAAATGCACATTAACTTGTTTAAGTATAGCTTCATAAAAGACTGTTGTTGTTACTCTTTTCTTTAATAAAGAATATGGCCTTGGCTGGGCGCCAGTGACTCACACCTATAATCCTAGCTACTCAGGAGGCAGAGATCAGGAAGATCGTGTTTAGAAGCCAGCCTGGGCAAACAGTTCAAGAGACCCTATCTCGACAAAACCCACCACAAAAAAGGGCTGGTGGAGTGGCTCAAGGTGTAGGTCCTGACTTCAAGCCCCAGGACTGCCAAAAAAAAAAAGGAGAGAAAGAAAAGAAGAGAGCCTTTAGAAGCGGATTCCTTGATAGCTGAGCTTTGAGGCAAGGAGCCACTAGAAGGTTCCAATGCTGTTTGTGGCATTGCGCATACTGACTTCCTTTCCTTGATGTAGTGTTTGCTTTTGTCCTTTGTTTCTCATTCTGCCAGTGTCAGGAACAATCCCAGGTCATGTTTCTGATTATGAAATGGATCTGAACATAAATAACCCTGTACTGTTATCATTTATATGGCCCTGGAATAAAGCTTGCAAATTGTTGGTGATAATGAGATTTTCATTTATATATTTGATAGGTGGCGTGAAATAGATGCATTAATTATATTTTATTGTACCTAAGTTACATAAATATGTGATATATGATTAAAACTGTGTGATATGTGAGTGCCTTATTAAAAACCTCACTATTAAATGTGCGTTACTATTTTAAATCTCTTATTTTCTGTTAAAGATCTTCACGTGCCTAATGTTTCAGGCAGAGAGTGAAGAATTACCTATTCATCAGAGTTCTTCTGGGTACTTAACACTAGTTACTGCTACATTCACCACTCAGTTTAAACATAGTGCAAATTCCATTATAGCAAAGAATTTCCTCTAAGATACTGTAAAGTAAAAGAATGAAGTGCCAGTGATTTGTGTCTGAATGAGAAATGAAATTTTTTCAGTCTGATTAGGAAAAAAGTGTGTATGTGCATGGCCCTGTGTGCTTGTGTGTGCGGTCACAGCATGTGTGTATAAGATGTGCAGATAGCAATCGTGTTAACAGAAAGTTTTAAAGTAGATCTTTCTGTCTACCTGGAAAAAAAGTGATTCAATTTAATTGAGATGCATATTAATAACAGCCATTCAACTTGTATTGCATGCATAAGATTGTAAGTGCAAACTCATCTGACTGTTGAAATTCCCTTTTTTGGCTTAAGTTAGGATATTCAACAAAACAATTGACAAGTCACTGGCCTCTTGCACATAGACCCTTTGCCTGTAAACAGTGGATATGTTGCCCTGGAAATGTGGTTGAAGTTTTGTGAAAATGAAACATGAGGCAAGCCAGGCGCATCTGTGCCAGCCTTATAAGACAAAAGCACCCAATTTTATCATCATTGTCTTTTGTTCTGCACAGTGCTATCCATGTGGCTGTTTCATGAATGCCAGAGTCTAGGGCATCCATTGATCCACTGCTTTCTTTGCTGCACTGTTTGTTCTCCATTATAATACTTGTCACCCCTGCACCCTGTCCCTTTTAAAAAATGGAAACTTTAATGTTGAGAGTCTTGAATAATTTTATAAGGTTTCATTCTGAAAGACCGAAAGGCTTTGTTTTGGGTTGCACACTGAATAGGAACTGGGGTAGGTAGACGAGTGTGCTTCTAAGTAGAAGGAACACATCTATTGCTTGTGTAAGTCCCAGAATCTATAAAGCTGTTATTTTATTACATTGATGTCAATTTTCATTATCTTCATGAATGGGTATTTCCCATCTTAATGCACAGTATTTGCATATGATGAACCAACCGACTTAAACATGGCTTCTTCTAAAGTTTCTGAATTTCCATTCAAATGATCAGAAGTAATTCTTATTTGAAATCACACTGGGCTAAATATGGTAACTGTAAATCTGCCTGAGCTATATTATCATAATCAGCCCATTTATTTCCAGATCAGATCTACATAACACAATCAGCTGCTGTATTGTGGAGGTCGAGTTACGTCAGATACATAAGAAAATCTGTAGTTTTATGTTCTAAAAGGGAATTTTAGAAAGATAACATGGACCCATGTGTGAACTTCCTCCCTTCCTTGTTTTTTTCATGCAATTGAATTTAAGACTTTAAGAACTTTTCTCACTCCATGTAGGCATTTTCTGTCTAGGTTCAAACTGAAACGTATCTTGTCAGGATTTGGCATTTGTCTCTCAAATGTCCCCTGCCTGAATCAAGCTGAATTTGGGTAAAATAAATTGTTATGTTCATGTCAGTTTTTCTGTAGATTGAAAAGTATTTAGGGGAAGCAGGTGATATCTTCTTTATTAATAAAGCTATATCTAAAACACTAGACTAATTTTGTATATATCTATTAGAATATTGAGGATACTGATTCAATTATAAATGAATTTTTAAAGCTGTTCAATAGAACCAAAAATTGAATAATGAAAACATGTTTTAAGGAAGAAAACCCAGTGAATTAGGCTACAGTATAGTTGTAAGGGTTAATTGGATGTCTGTGTATCAAACTGGGAAACCTGATTATGCAGGGCTGGTTTGTACTGTTTTAATTACTCACAGGACTCTGTCAGAACAGGAGCAGAAAAAGCAAATCATATTGTTGTAGTCCATAGGCGTTAACTGGTAAAACAAAGGCCTAGGACACAAAAGTTACTCAGAACACTGAAAAGCAGTACTTCCAAGTGAAGGGTGATAACTAGGGCCCCTGAGATAATGCAGAGTCCCCACCGGCAGCACTGGCAACCTTTGGTCATGTGGAAGTTTCTTAAGGCAAGTTTCTGTAATGGAGGCTTTCCTGGGAGGCACTTTTTCCTTCCTTTTCTGTATGTAATTTGCCTGCTGGACTTCCTGGAATTTCTATTAAGAACTCCAGATTTTTAATAATACTTTCCAAAGCATAATCCCTACTAATAGATACCTTGGCACTCTGTAAATTAAAGTAAGGTAACAACTGTTAGATCACCAGGATAATACAAACATACAAGCACAGTAATCAAATGGACATATATAAAATTGAGTTGTATAGTGTCACTCTCTCTTTTTTGCCCTTTGGCAATTCTGCTTTGAGTTTCTTGCAGCCAGAAAATGAGGAATTAATTCAGTACTTCAGTACTGTCATTCTGATTGTGTTGCTACTCCAAGAAAGAGCAGAGCTTTTTTGTTCAGTAAAACAATTGACAACCTTTAAAAGTGAGTAGAAGTGAAGGTAATCATATCATATGAATTTCCTTAATTTGGTAAACATCGTTCCAAGTTTCACATGCCTTCCTTTGCTTCTATTAATGAAACCACTAATCAGATCACCCTATCTTTGATCTTATGTAGAATGGGGCATGTGTCGGTGTTTATATCATTGGCCATGATTTAAGAGGGACATGACCACAACAGCCTTGAAGCCACACTGACCCATCCTAGCTTATGCACAGTAGTACTGGATCTGGACCCCCCCTTTCGTGATCTGTACCGTCATCACCTTTTAGTTCTCAATATCATTCTGGTTTGAATGATGAATTTCATGGTCTTCGTAGCAATACAATAGCCTAGAGGAGATCTAGCATCCATCTTTGTGATTTCTCTTTATGGTGTTTGCAAGGGTGGTCACCCTCCTCTTTCCTGCCTCCTATGATCCCATCTTGACTTTCCAGTCCTCTTGATTGGCTCTGACTCTTCTTCAATTGTCAGTGTCCCTCAGGTCTCTCTTACTCAGCCTTGATCTCTTTTCTCAGTCTCCCACACACTGCCTGGGTGACCTTTCCCCTCAGTTATTTTGGACCACGGCTTATATTCTGGATAAATGTGCAGTGTCCAGCCAAGCACAGCCTATCTCCCAGCCCAGAGCAGTTTGCCAACGATAACTGACTAGATTCCTCCTCCTGGTTTTGCTACTCACAAGAATCTAACTTTGCAGCTTCATACTAAAGTGAAAGCTATTCTCGCAAGGTGATGTTCGGGATCCTTGACATTATATACCTTTTTTAAAAATCAACTAGGTGTGTGCTGGTGGCTTATACCTGTGGAGGATCGGGGTTCCAGGTCAGCCTGGGCAAAAAAGTTTGTGGGAGCCCATGTCAACAGAAAAAAAAGATGGGCATGTTAGTGCATACCTGACATCCCAGGTACAGCAGGAAGTGTAAAATAGGAGGCTCATGGTCTAGGCTAGCCTGGATAGAAGGCAAGACCCTATCTCAACAATAACCACAAGGGGAAAAAAAGGATGGAGGCATATAGCTCAAGCCATAGAGCACCTGCCTAGCAAGCGTCAAACCCTGAGTTCAAACCCCAGTACCACCAAAATAAGAAAGAAAAAAATCAACTGTATTATTTTCATAATTATGGTGAAAATGACTGCTTCATTTTCATGACAAGATGTGAGAGGCTGCTATGTGCAAGCAGTTTTTTGTAAGTAATGTTTTTGCTTGTGCACAGTCATCATTCCTGAAAAGGAAAAAGTTGAACTAAGTGCTTCTTTCTCCTTTAGGTAGGATATGAAATGCATATGGTTGTAATATTTACTCTTTTATATTGACTTTTAAAGGATTGGTCATACATTCCTGTTCTGGGTGAGACTCTTGGCCAGATGAACAGGACTTAAGGGTGTTCTGAAAGCTACTCTGAGGCACTTGCAAAATCACCATCATGGCCATTCCTCCCTTCACCCAGGTTTCACTCCCAGTCACTGACCATGAGTCCTCTATGGATGTAACACATACAGTATGTGGCTAAGAGTGAAAACAATGAAATTCTATAGCAGTCCAAGCCACCAGGGCAGTAGTGTTCTCTGAAGACCCTGTGAGCAAATGCATCCTGAGGATGCATTCAGGCTTACAGAGTAAGTTTTAGAGAATCTCAAGCACAGGAGAAATTGTTTAAATGCTTGTTTGATTTTCTTGAAATAAAATCTGAAACAAGGACTTGCTGCCTTAAATGACCTGAGTGCTCCCAAGCAGCTGAGCAAGGTTTGCAAACTTCAGAAGCACCAGTCATTAAGGAATGTGGCCATTGGCTCATATTCATCCTCAAGCTAGTGCCACCAGGTAGTGAAAAGAGAGGAAAGGAGGAATCCAGAGTAGGCAGCTGAAGAAGAGGGATACAGTGACAGAACCATCACAGACAAGCTGAGAGCTACTTCTGTCTTGTGAGTGCTGTTAGCTTCTTCATTAAACCATGTCCCTAGCCCATGAGTGTGGGACCTTCTTCTTCCTCCCCTCCCACCTCCCTTTTTCCCTTTTTTTTTCCATTATCTCCAGCTCCTGATTCCACTCTATTTTATCCCCAGCCCATAAAGATGGACAAAATGCATGATCAGTTTGATCATGTATTGGAAGCCGATAGTGTCTCACAACCATGAGCCCACCTTCTCTCCTCCTCTGCCCTCCACTATACAGTAGCCTGCCCTTCCTCCTCCTTCCCTGTTGGGTAATAGTGCTCCTACTCTGTCATTCACTCTATCAGTCCACACAGTCTAAGTACTTGAAGTGCTTGTAAACAATTTGTATTCTTTGTCATGGAGGTTATATTCTAGAAGAGGATAAAAAAGTAAAGGATGAATGAGCAGAATAATGAATAGGTGTGATGAGAGCTTGACGGCCTGGAGCACTCAGGGAAGTATCTTCTTAACATCTCCACGTCCCCACATCAGTTGGTTCCCGGGTCTTCTCAGTGTCTCTTGAATTTTCTGCATTTTCTGTTCCCCTGGAATCACTCCTTCCACCTTGTCTTCATCTTTACTCTCCACCTAGGCCACTGCAAGAGCCTCCAGCCTGAATCCCACCTTTAATCCATCACGAGAGGTGATTCTCCATAGTCCCACCACAGTCCTTCCAGTAACACACATTTGGTAGTGTGATTTCCCTGCTTAACTTTCTTCAATACTTCTCTGACCCCAGGATACCTGAATCCAAGCCCCTGAGCACTGCATGACCTCACAACTCCTACTCTTCGCTCTCCATTCCCATCTTTCCCCAGGCTGAGAGCTTGTAGCCAAGCCACACTGCTTGCTGGCTCTGCATCGCCTTAGAATAATGGATCATATTCTCCACTATTTTTTTTGCTTCCTGGCAAATTCTTACTCATCCTTCAAACCCTAAGGTTTCTGTTGAGTACTTTCCTGCTCCCTATCCTAGACCATGTGAATCGTTCTTTTGTTGAAGGTATAACATGTTATTCAGTTTATATTTCATTTACTGTAATTATCTGTCATGCTAGTGTCTTATAATAAATTATTGACCCCTTAAAAACCAGAAATGGGACTAGAAGTGTGGCTCAGGCACTAGATCACCTGCCTAGCAAGCATGAAGCCCTGAGTTCAAACCCCAGTAGTGCCAAAAACAAAACAAAACCAAAAAACACAGAGCTGTAGTTCTTATTTGCCTGGCTGGTACCATACTATCAATATTGATATTTTTTCAATAAATAGCTAAGAAAATAAATGGTCTTGGGAAGTTTAAATTAGTATTATAAGTGGAACTAAAACCTCAGCATATCTAGAGATTTAGGGAATAGTCCTATTGGATAACAGAGAATTTACTAGAAAACTATTTCAATACTAGTTTTGAACTCTATTGAAGAGTTTGGCTTGCTTTAATGTACTTTCTGTCTTGGTAAAATCCAGATAGTAAATAACCTTCCATCTCCCTTTGATGACTCCAGATCTGTCAGTGCCTGGGTCTGTTGTTTGGAAGAGGGATTCTCTCTGTTCAGCTCAGAAGATAGTGATGCTGTGTTGTGTTCAAAGAGTACTCACCCTTGGACTTTTAAAGAAATGTTTGTTTGGGATTCATCTTAAATCCCAGACATTATTCATCTGCCGTCTGGTGCAGTGTGCCCACACACAACACATGCAACTCATTCAAGCTTTCTGACCCTGTTCAGGCTTGATCCCAGAAGTGCCATTTCTGTCTGATGACGGAATACTGATGGGCCAGCCCTTACAACTTTGAACTTTGAGCCCAATAGAATCCAACTCACAGTGGGCAGCTATGGGCACATGGCACGTCCATCAGAACCCATAGTGGAAATCCTTGATTGAGCAATTCTTCATTGTCACTACCAGGAGTCATTCTCAAAGGTATGTAATTGTGTTTTAGGTGGCATGGTCTAGCCCATAGTCCCAAGGGATCTGCACTGTGTTTCTACACTGGAGTTTACCAATTTTCTATCCTTCATCTTTCCCTATCACTGAGCCTCTTACCTCATACCATCAAACGGATCATGACCCAGGAGTCAGGGCTCTCTGTACCACCACCTGGACTACTCCAGAGCCCCTTTGTGCTGCTGGCAGATGCCCACATTACCCACTATATGGACTAGAATAGCATTCTTAGGAATGGAACACCATGCTTCCAGTGCCCAAAGAGCCTGCTTCCTTTTTTGTGGTAGGAGATGCAAGATGAAGCAATTTATTTTTCACTTTCCAGGTATGTCTCTGTAGGGCCTATCCACTGAACCTTCCACAGCGGACTGAAGTGATAAGGTCCCTAAATCTTTGTGGGAGTCAATCTTCTTTTGACTACATGTGACCTACTTAGGACCCCAGAGTGCTTATCATAGCATGTCTCTCTCAAGAGCCTGGATTGTGCCACCAAAACAGCATTCCTTTCCATTAGGACATTTTCTCAGGCAGCAACTGGACCTTCACTTCATACCTAAGATCTAGTGTCTACCTCCCACTCCAAGCATCCTGTTTACTTGCACTGCTTGTTACCTCAGACTAATCAGTGCCACCTGGGCCTGCCCAGGTCCTCCAGGAAGCAGTGGCTGAGGAGGGAGGTAGAAGGAGTGAGGCAGGGGAGGTGGGGAGGGCTGAATATGAGCTCCCCAGGCAGGTCTGACCCTGGTAGGGTGGGAGGGAGGGAGGAGAAAGGAAGGAAAGTGAAGCATTCTACAATGCCACAGAGTCACAGCATCTTGCAAAAAGTGCCCTGGCTGGCAGGGACAGGCCTCCAACTCAGTCACTGCCTTGAGGCCTGGGTGCTGCCTTCCCACAGCCACCTCCTGTCTATTCCATATGACTTCAGCTATGGCTGCTTAGACTCTTTTTGCGGGGTGAAAGGTTGTTCACCAGGGTTTCACTGTCATGTGTTACGATACACAGCTGCTCACTGGAGTAAGAGTTAAGAAGTGTGTTGTGCGTCTAGGAGCTCAAGTTGAGCTTGGCTTTGTGGAACTAGTATAAATCACCTGATGTCGAGCAGTCCAGCCTCCTGCTCTGACATACTTTATCCTGGCAAACAGTTGATTGTTGGATTTCTGGAAATGTCTTGATAGGCTCATGAGCATTGAGCAAAATATCTGTTGCCTGCTTCGGTGAATCTAAAATAGAATTCCTTGTCAACAGAACATTGGTGTCCAGTTTGAGTCCTCTCTGACATCTGAAAGGTGGATATCCAGCCTTTTGTAACTGGGGAGACAACTGGCAAGCGTTGTGCTTTGTTTTCGGGATCAGTATTCTAGAGGCGAAGCTTACTTCTCTATAACTTCCATCTGGTACTCCCAGTTTTGCCCTCTAGAGCCAGTAGAATGAATCTGTTCTAATCATCCTGTAAGCATCTCAAGACTTAAGCCAGCAACTCTGTTCATTTGCAGCTCCCAGATAAGCTGTTTCTCTTCTCCACAGTCACTCCTGTCTGTCAGTGTTACTCTCAGAACGTGGAGCATGAACCTCGACCTGCCACTCTAAGTATGGCCTGACAGTCTGTCACCGCCGTGTTCCCTCCACTCTGAGCTTGATTTGTACCTGTGCCACCACAGCACTGGGTTGACCCTCCCACAGCTAAGACTTTGAAGTTCTCTTCTTGCTGTCCTACTTCCAGCACTTTTTTTACTCCTGATTGCAGGACATTTCATTTGTTCAGATTAAATTTAATTTTTTCACATATGTCATATGCCTCAAATGTTTTAGTCATGTGAGATTGTTCAATAGCCACAAATATTTGTTGCATTATATACCAATTTCAAGCCTAGTGAACTCAACTACAATGCATTATACTTAAAATGTAGGGATAAAGCCTAACATTGAGCTCTTACTATATGTCAGTGCCTGTTTCATCTACTCTTTAAAACAATAAGTATTATGGTCCCATTTTATAGATGGAGACACCAAGACTTAAGGAATTCAGGTGGCTGTCTGCAACTATGAAAAGGCTGAGATTTTTGCCAGCCTGCAGACTAACAAGTTGCCCTACCAGAGTCTGTGAACACAGGCAGAAGATGTGAAACTCCTGAGTCAAAGGCAAAGGAGTCAGTTACTTACAACCAAGGAGAACCAGAAATCAGTGTCCATCCCTGTTCGCCAAGTCTTGGCAGCTCGTTCAGACCAACATGAGCAGTGACAATGCCTGAACACTCAGTGGGCTTGCAGTGTGGGAGAAACCAAGCATGCTGACACCACAGCTCATGTACTTCCTTCTTGCTGGAAAATATTTTAGAGACTTGCGTGGCATGGGAGCTGCCATGGCATATAACAGCGTCTTGCATTCATGGGGCTCTCAGTGAACCAGAACAGGTGAGCACATCTATGCATAATTAAAGTTCTGTGTAACAGGTCAGAGGTATGGACAACAGGCTGAGATTCTACTTAATATCTCTAAAACCTGAAATGACTTTCAAGCCAAAGAAATGTGCAACTGGAAACTACATAGACATTGTCTTATAGACAGAATGTAGTACTATAGTCTTAGAACACAGACCATCCTGTCATGATGAGATATGGGTCAAGCCATGCAGAGGTCAGGTGCATTCTTCCATGATCATTTAGGGAACCTAGAAATTCTAGTAGTCGTCATGTTGCCTTTCTCTCACTTCCTCTGACTCCTTAAGTCTCAGGACAGGCTGTGGTATGAGCTTGTTTTCCATCACAGTGACTTAGTGAGGCTGAGTGATAGCATCACACCTCAGGAGTGGTTCAGGAGACCACATTTGGAGCTCTGTGGTGTAAGACTGATAAGGCATGAAAATGTGGAACCTTGGAGGTTTTAAAGCTGCTACAACTCCCTCATACCCTTACCTCTAAAAACCTGCACAACTTTTAAAGGGTCAGCAAGTGTCATTCAAGTACTGGGTACCAGCACCTTCACCCCAGCCTGCTGGCAAGCATCAGTTGGCTGAGACAGTTTCCTGAGAGAGTCCTCTCTAAGAAAGTGTTCTGACTTCCCCTCTCACTGATCTGCATCTTCCCTAGTTGCTCTGAAGACTTCTGGGTAGGATATGGGAGGAGCAGAATGGAAGCGGAACATCAAACTGTTTGGAGCACCATGGCTGTTTGAGTCTGTGTGTCCATAAATGGATGTGTGCACTGTAGGTATGTCTCAAGAAATGTGGAAATTTGACAAAGCATACAAATTTTTTAAAGTTTAGAAGGTAGTAATTAGCCTCTATATAACATCATCAAATTAAATTAGAAGGTGGTGTCACATGCTACAGGAGTGAGTTGCATGTTTATCCTAGGTTGGCTTTGCCTGTTTGGATTGTCACCATGAGGCATTTGTTGGTCCACAGGAAAGAAGTGAAGAATGTATGGATGAGCTGTCTTCCTTTATGAGGAGATTGGAAACCTGTCTTTTGTTCTGTGTTCCCCAAAGCACGCCCCCACCCAGGCCTCCTCTTCATTTTGAGGGATGGGAAATTTCAGTGGGCAACCAATTGTGCATCCATGTAAACCCTGGGCACTACTTGCATATTGTAACACTTTTTCTTCTGAGAGTTCCTGAGTTAGGGTCACACGTGGTAGCTTAAATTTCAAATATTGTCTTAGTCACCATTCCCTATTATAAGACTACCTCATGGGGGTCCCCATGTGCTGCCTGTCACTTGACACCCTATCCACAGCTTTGCTCTTGATTTTCTCATGTGCATCATGGTAGGATGAAACACACACGTGGCTATCAGTGATGAGGGTCCACATGTGATACTCCGTATGCCTGCCAGTCTCAGAGCAGCATCACACTTCTCATAAATGCTTTTTTAATGAAAGGCAAAATGGCATCTCCTGTTTAGTAAAACCCTTGCACTCCTTAATGAACTCATAACTTAGGAAGATGGTCTTTACTCTGCCACTCTTAATGCAGAATGGCAGGCTCCTGGGTATCCCTGTACATAGCCTAAGCCCTATGACTACAGTGTCACCTCATTAGACTTTTTAGCATTTTTTTATGCACACACTGTGGAAACTTGCTGTAGAATTCTACATGTAGCATGCATAGCAACCAAGACACGTGGCACAAAACTCTTGCCTCTTGACACCTCAGATGCTCTGAAGGCCAGCTGCATGCAGGGCACATGGCTGGTGACCCTTACGATTTTAGACATGCACACATGCATAGGTAGGATGGGAGCCCAATGGGCCTAGGTCAGTCTGCGCTCGTGTTTTGTGTTGAACTTTTTAAGGATCCCCTTCTTTTTTTTTCCTTTTTCTTTTATTATTCATATGTGCATACAAGGCTTGGTTCATTTCTCCCCCCTGCCCCCACCCCCTCCCTTACCACCCACTCCGCCCCCTCCCCCCCCCAATACCCAGCAGAAACTATTTTGCCCTTATTTCTAATTTTGTTGTAGAGAGAGTATAAGCAATAATAGGAAGGAACAAGGGGTTTTGCTGGTTGAGATAAGGATAGCTATACAGGGCATTGACTCACATTGATTTCCTGTGCGTGGGTGTTACCTTCTAGGTTAATTCTTCTTGAACTAACCTTTTCTCTAGTACCTGTTCCCCTTTTCCTATTGGCCTCAGTTGCTTTTAAGGTATCTGCTTTAGTTTCTCTGCGTTGAGGGCAACAAACGCTAGCTAATTTTTTAGGTGTCTTACCTATCCTCACCCCTCCCTTGTGTGCTCTCGCTTTTATCATGTGCTCATAGTCCAATCCCCTTGTTGTGTTTACCCTTGATCTAATGTCCACATATGAGGGAGAACATATGATTTTTGGTCTTTTGGGCCAGGCTAACCTCATTCAGAATGATGTTCTCCAATTCCATCCATTTACCAGCGAATGATAACATTTCGTTCTTCTTCATGGCTGCATAGAATTCCATTGTATATAGATACCACATTCTCTTAATCCATTCATCAGTAGTGGGGCATCTTGGCTGTTTCCATAACTTGGCTATTGTGAATAGTGCTGCAATAAACATGGGTGTGCAGGTGCCTCTGGAGTAACAGTCTTTTGGGTATATCCCCAAGAGTGGTATTACTGGATCAAATGGTAGATCGATGTCTAGCTTTTTAAGTAGCCTCCAAATTTTTTTCCAGAGTGGTTGTACTAGTCTACATTCCCACCAACAGTGTAAGAGGGTTCCTTTTTCCCCCGCATCCTCGCCAACACCTGTTGTTGGTGATGTTGCTGATGATGGCTATTCTAACAGGGGTGAGGTGGAATCTTAGCGTGGTTTTAATTTGCATTTCCTTTATTGCTAGAGATGGTGAGCATTTTTTCATGTGTTTTCTGGCCATTTGAATTTCTTCTTTTGAGAAAGTTCTGTTTAGTTCACGTGCCCATTTCTTTATTGGTTCATTAGTTTTGGGAGAATTTAGTTTTTTAAGTTCCCTATATATTCTGGTTATCAGTCCTTTGTCTGATGTGTAGTTGGCAAATATTTTCTCCCACTCTGTGGGTGATCTCTTCAGTTTAGAGACCATTTCTTTTGATGAACAGAAGCTTTTTAGCTTTATGAGGTCCCATTTATCTATGCTATCTCTTAGTTGCTGTGCTGCTGGGGTTTCATTGAGAAAGTTCTTACCTATACCTACTAACTCCAGAGTATTTCCTACTCTTTCCTGTGTCAACTTTAGAGTTTGTGGTCTGATATTAAGATCCTTGATCCATTTTGGGTTAATATTGGTATAGGGTGATATACATGGATCTAGTTTCAGTTTTTTGCAGACTGCTAACCAGTTTTCCCAGCAGTTTTTGTTGAAGAGGCTATTTCTCCATTGTATATTTTTAGCTCCTTTGTCAAAGATAAGTTGGTTATAGTTGTGTGGCTTCATATCTGGGTCCGCTATTCTGTTCCACTGGTCTTCATGTCTGTTTTTGTGCCAGTACCATGCTGTTTTTGTTGTTATTGCTTTGTAATATAGTTTGAAGTCAGGTATTGTGATACCTCCAGCATTGTTCTTTTTACTGAGTATTGCCTTGGCTATTCGTGACCTCTTGTTTTTCCATATAAATTTAACAGTAGATTTTTCAATCTCTTTAATGAATGTCATTGGAATTTTGATGGGAATTGCATTAAACATGTAGATTACTTTTGGGAGTATCGACATTTTTACTATGTTGATTCTACCAATCCATGAGCATGGGAGATCTCTCCACTTTCTATAGTCTTCCTCAATCTCTTTCTTCAGAAGTATATAGTTTTCCTTGTAGAAGTCTTTCACATCTTTTGTTAGGTTTACACCTAGGTATTTGATTTTTTTTGAGGCTATTGTAAATGGAATTGTTTTCATACATTCTTTTTCCTTTTGCTCATTGTTAGTGTATAAAAATGCTAATGATTTTTCTATGTTGATTTTATATCCTGCTACCTTGCTATAGCTATTGATGATATCTAGAAGCTTCTGAGTAGAGTTTTTTGGGTCTTTAAGGTATAGGATCATGTCATCTGCAAATAGGGATATTTTGACAGTTTCTTTACCTATTTGTATTCCTTTTAGTCCTTCTTCTTGCCTAATTGCTCTGGCTAGGAATTCCAGTACTATGTTGAATAGGAGTGGAGATAGTGGGCGGGCATCCTTGTCTGGTTCCTGATTTTAGAGGGAATGGTTTCAGTTTTTCTCCGTTAAGTATAATGCTGGCTGTAGGTTTGTCATATATAGCTTTTATAATGTTGAGGAACTTTCCTTCTATTCCTACTTTTCTTAGAGCTTTTAAAGGATCCCCTTCTGAACTTTCCTTGCTTCTTAAAACCCCTGCCAAGTATGTGAAGAGAAAAGGACTGACACTATCATGTTGCATAAACCTCAGGCAGCAAACATTGGCCTTAGTGTGTGGATTTGATAGTTTTATTCTTCTCACTTCAAAGTAAAGATTCAAGCTTCGTGATCTATCTTTGTTTGACTTTTTAAAATCAATTTTAAATTTTATTATCTTGAGCATTTATTAGTTGCTAGGACCCAAGCCACAGATATTCTTTAATTTTAAATAGGACTTTAGCATAGAGAATTGGGGAAATGTCCAATGTAAAAAATTGCAGTATCCACTGGTTAAAAAGAAACCATTACATTTTCTGCCTTGACCACAGTTGTGTGTCCGCTGGTCCTGCTTCTGCCCAGCACTATGCTCATGTGTGGAGGAAGCCAAAAACCCAGCATGGGGCCCACCTAAGACCAGCATCCCACTGAACTGTGCTCCCCGAGCAGCCTGGAATGACCACAGAGGGACTGACTCCTACTGTCCACTCATCCTCATAGACCCTGTTTCCCCTCCTGCCAGCGCTTCGCTGACCCTGCTGCCTACACCAGGCCTCCCCTGGACTCTGGCACCATCTCTGTTTTCACGTCACAGGTGGAAGAGGTCAGGTTTTCAGGACTGGCCTGCACAACATGCTGGGGTCCCTTTATACAGCCAGCTTAGGAGGAAAAGCAGGCATGTGCCCAAAACATCTGATTCCCTTTCAGATGCAGAGAAGAAACCCACACTGTCTTAAGTGTACACCAGCAGCTGCTGTCATTTGGCTATGAGCAGATGTTAGACCTCCAAAAGCTTTGCGGATAATTAAAATACTAACAGTTAGTGTTTTACCCAGCTGTAGGTTCTGTTTACTGTAAATTTGATTTTAATGGTGCCTCTGTGCTGTTACTAAGAAGCGGTTTGCATTTTACCTTCATACAAACGTGTCTGCAATGAAGACAAATGTCTGTTTCCTCCCATTTCCCCGAGAAAAGAGATGAGGAAGCTATAATACGAAGGAGATACAAATGCGACTGCAAAAGTGAAAGTGATCCTCTCAAAAAGGAGGCAAGGCAGTCTGCCTTGAAGTCAGCCTTGTCGGAGGCGTGCCCTCCAAGGACATTGGCTGGCCTTCTTATTTACATAGTTTTAAGGTATGTATAATGTGTACAACTTTTGAAAAATGGGCCTTGTCTCCCAATGTTTTGTTATCTGTATTGAGCACTTATAGACCGTCAGAGGACATTTAGGGAAAGGTCTTTGGGCTCCTTCATTTTCTGATTCCATAATGCAGAGAAGAATGTCTGCACTAGTTAGGTCTTTAAGTCAAACAGAGGCAGGCTTTCATTGAACATATGGGTGCTGTCCATCTGGTCGAGCCGAGCTTAAAGGTCTTGAGCAAGACTTTTCTTAATGGGCCTGACATTCCCCAGCTCTTCTCTAAGCCTCCAGGCTCCCCCATGGGAAAGTAGGAAGGGTATTCCCTTCTGTTCTTACCTGGGTCACTAATGCTGATACAGGTGACAGTGACCAAGAGCAGGTGAGCCTTGGTCCCCAGGGATGTGTGCTTCCAGGGAGGCTGCACAGGAAAGAGAAGGGAGAATACCCAAGATAGGCCCCCTTAAGAAAGACACCCCCCACTGCCAAGACTGACCTCAGAACCCCATCCATGTGCAGAATGAGAGATGTACCCTGTGCCAATACCTGGATGGCCCCCCTCCAAACTCCTCCCTTAATCTGTTCCAAATAGGACTTGAGACACTTAAGCACTCCAGTAGTAAATCAGCTAGCTGTTTTTAAGAAGTACTCTTCATGGTTAAATGACAAGATTGGAACACTTTACAGTCTAACTTTAAAGTGTCATTTCCATCAAGTGAAACTTGATGACACTATTTCTGTCACCTGAGTTGACTTTCCAAAGTTATATGGTTACACATCATGACGTATCTCTGTAGTGTGTAGTCTTCTGCACAGAAGAGAAACAGTTAACCACCCCCACCAGCCTGTCAAGATTACCCTAAAGGACATATCCTTTCCTCGCTGAGTGAGCTTTGTGTGCATAACTCCTATTACTGCCAGATCTTCATGCATGGAGATGATAATATATACCTAAGGGTGTGATATAATACAAAATTTCTTAGGGTTTGTAACTTTAAATGTAAAATATTGTCTTTTACTTTGTCACTCTTCAGTACCCATGAAAATATCTAGGCCCATGGAGACTATTCTTGGTAAAGTTGGAAGCGTGGATGATTCTGCATTTCCAACTTGAGAGAAAATTAGTTCTTTTTTTCTGGATGTCTTAGAATTCTTTTCAGGGGTCTTATGTGATTATCTTAGGTCATTACCAATATAAAACATAGCACTGATTAAGAAAGAGGGACTAAAGCTTGGGATACCTAAAAGTGTGTCCTACTTTGTTGTAAGTACTCCTTCACTAAAACTTCATGGCATGGCAACCTTTAGAAGTTATGTATCTGAACTTATATGAAAGAGTTTCTCACAAATGCTATGTACTTCTATTAATTTTTCACAGAAAAATAATTTCTTGCATCTCTTGTTAAAAAAAAAAGAGACTTCATGAACTTGGGGGCACAGCATTGACTTCTACTGTAATTCTTCAGCATGTACATTTGTACTGTTACATGTGATATAAAGCAGATACTTACCAAAGTACCCTTTCATTAACACTGATGTATTTAACATGTGCTTAAGCAAGCCTATCTTAGACCTAGGTTTACCGTAGGTTTAGAATGGCAAAAGCAGCTTATTTAGGCCTGAAATAAGTCTCACTATTGTAGGTGTCATGTTTAGCAAGCATGTCAAAGGCTAAAAGTAATTCTTGATTCTGTTTTTCAAATAACCTTCTTATTTCTATTTGCATGTAAATTTTAGTAACACTGACCACAATGTATTTCTACCCTGGAAACAATGAAGGAACATGGAGGACTGACCAACCTGTGTTCTCAAAGGAGTTGTCCTCTAGTTGTTGGGATGTAAAGCCAACAGGTTGTTCCCATCACCGTTACCACTCTTACACCAGATTGATGCTTTTTCTTTGATCCCAGACAAGTCCCCAGACCACTTGATTGGTGTTTTCCTTCCCAGACTTGCAGCTCAGAAGCAGGGAGGCCCCCACCATGTGGAATAAAAGCAACGGCTTCTTCTAAGCCAGGTCATCAGGGGGCACCCTGAATGGTACCAAGCGTTATGATTGTCTGTGAAATGAATAAATTACAGAGCAATTATCGACATCGACTTGACTGGCTAAACTACTGGTGACTGCTATTGTAAGACTAATGTATTCCTTACTTTGAAATTTCTAAAAGGTTATATTTCATTGAATTTTAATTTGTCATTTTTTCCTGCTTTCACTTGAGAAACTTATAAGCTTTTGTGACATTAAAATATGGCTCTAATTTATTAGCATAGTCTGTTAATATTGTTTCATTTTAATAGACATTAAGTATGATTTCTTAACATTCTTGTAAAAATTACATCTTAAAATTGAAGTTGAGAAAAATTACATGCAGCTTAAGAATCACGATATCATGTGTGCCCCAAATTTTTATATGAAAAGTATTATTTTTTTAAATCAGTTCATATTCAAAGTGCTTTAATTATGACAATGAACCAATGCACATTTCCAAGCTTAGTGGCTGGAGCAAAACATAAAATCTCAGCTATGCACAGTATCTACAATGTAACCCAGCAATGGATAAACATTTAGTACTGTTCCAGGAAAGGCTTAGAAATGTAAAATAAATGCTGGTTCACAGCAGCAAATCGGTTTACATAGGATATTAGCAGAGGCTCATAGGCATGAGACGTCCCCCCCCACATGTCTTTTTAATGCCATCTTTATCTGCTACGCGATGCATGAAATCTACTTTCAGTTTTAGAACTGCCAGCGACCTTTGACCCCCTCAGTGCAGACACAATGTGACCTTTCTATTGTCATCAGCTTTCATTCTCCTGAAAATTCTATGAATTTTTATTACAAGTTTTTTTTTAAACCAAGCTGAGGCTTCCACAAATTACTTGCCACAGATGAGATGAAGTTGTTGAAGTGGTGTTAGATAAGTTTTACAGCCAGCATGTGTGCTGTGAGGAGCCCAAGCCTGTGTCCTACAATGTCATACACCAGTAACCGCTGAGCCTACTATTGGATAAATACATCATTTTATGGAACATTGATTGTTCTATAAACCCAATGGAGTATTATGCTCTATGATCAAACCATTTAGATTGTGTGTAGAGCACAGAAAATGCCATATTCAGGATGGTACTAAAAGTGCCATTTGTGTATTTTATGGATGTCATTACAGGGGAAACTTCTCTCTGTAGGCCCTGTTTACTGCAAAATTTTTTAGTCTGTAATGACATTTTTCATTCACAACGTATGCCTTCAAGAGAGGGGGCCCTTGTTTTATTTGTTTCATTCGAGTTTACTGCACAAATTCTGTACATTTTAATTAAATGTAAGCTTAACAAAAGCATAAGGTATTTATTCTGTGGGAAAAAAACGATGACAGTAACCAAAGAACAGTGCATACACAAAGGAAGCCAGGTGCTCAGCCCTCTAGCTTCCTAGCAGCACCTCAGAGAGGGAGCCCGAGGCCTCTGCAAGGTTTGAGGGTACAAGTCTCCACCTTGCCCTTCCCCCTCCTGAGCGGAGCTCTGTCCCTCCCCTGGGGCTGTTCAGCCAAAGGGGGCTGCAGCTTCATCTCAGCATGCTGGAGGAGGGAGGCTAATCCTAAATCACCTCCCTAAAACAGACCCCTAAACACCAGCAACCCCGTTCATTTCAACTGAGCTCAAACTTTAACGCATCTAACCATGAGAAGGGAGGTAGTGTGGAAGCAAATGACCGTAAGCTGCACCCCAAAACAGGTGCCAGCCTGCATTTTAATGCCATTGGCACTTTCTACCCAGGCTCCATATTGGCCTGTTGGAAGGAGATCTGAAAAGACTGAATTTAGGCACACTGATTAGCTACTGTTATTACCTGATGTTGTCTTTGAAAAACGTAAGATGCAGCACAGATGCTATGCCAGGCACCCATGGTCTGTTAAAGGTCTGTGCTTCCAAGTTACAACAATGGCTAGGCCAGCGGTCAAGGGTCCAGCCTGTACAGCAGCCCTGTCCTTCAATGCCGTGCCCACTGGCCATTTGCACTGATGAGTTTCCCTGGCCATATTTGCTAAAGAGAGCTCAAAAACTGTCATCAGTGTGCCCAGTAAATTCTTGGTCACAGCCCACTTGGAATTTAAAGTTACAGTAGAGATTCACATTCGTTTAAATGACACTTGAACTTCTACATAGCTCCACATTAATTCATTATGGTTGAAATGGAAGAATCTTCAGTGGGTGAATCTTTTTCAATCTGATTGAGGCTGTTACATTTTATAGGTGCTATTTTTCAAAGCAGTACTGACAGCACTTGAAGTTATTAAATTGCTGAATCAAAAGATGGACCTGCACTCACATTTATGAACTGTGATGGACTAGCTGGGCCGTGCTGCCGGAGGTTAAGATGTCTGTGGTGTCAGGCTTCATCACAGCCCCTGCTGACAGCAGTATTTACCTACATAGTTTGTTTTAATGGTCTGGAAGTGGCTTAACCCACCTCTGGATTCAAATAAGTTCAGCAAGTCGTTCACAATGCATGATTATCAGTGCTATAAGGGATTCAAAAGCTCATTCTGTACCCAGAAGATTTTCTGTTCAGTTGCCCAGTGAAGAACAGAATTGCTTAGACTTGAGCAAGTATCATTTCTTTTGAAGACTACCTAAGAGTAGAACATTGCTCTCTCTTTCCCAATTGCCCTGCTTTCTGTTTTTTAAAGTAATGGCACTATGTCCTTTTTTGTAATTAGTGGAGGAGGGGAACACTTTGAATGCTACCTCCTCTTTTTGTGTCCTCATTTCCATTTTTTTTATTATTATCTTAAAAATACTGAACTAGACAAAGAATGACCTTGAAATTAAAAGAATGGACAGAAACAAATCCAAGAATAAAGAAAGCAGGCAGAGTATTGCATCCTGGGGTAAAAGTAGGAACTGGGGGGAAAGTTGTACGTGCCCCAGAAGAGAAATTGTCAAGCCCAGGAGACAGAGGGTTGGAGGACCTAGTGGGTGGCAGATTGGCCAGGAACCCAGGCCTGGCACAAACCCAGCAAGAATGAAGTAAAGACTGTGCATCTCTGTGAGGCTCCTCCTGTGCTGGCCCTCTGCTTGTAGACAACTCCTTCTGACCCTCAGAGGAGAGGGAATTGGGGGAAGATTAAATATCAGAAGTAACATGAGATCAGGTTAAAGTACACAGGCCAAAATTCCGCTCTTTCTTTCTGTTCTTTCTTTTCAGGATCCATACACTTTCACCAGCCTCACCCTTATCTTTCAAACTCGGGTTTTCCTGGGGCTGGACACTGTCCAGGAAAGGTGAAGGACTATTTCTCTTTTGTAAAGTAGGAGAAGGGGAGGCCCAGGCTCTGAAGGAGCTGTGTCCCGCAGGTGGGTTCCCAGACCAAGCCCTTCAGACTCTCACAAGTATAAGACTTCGGGCAGGAGAACTAAAGCATGTGAACCAGTGCCTGCTGCCCTGCAGTCTCCACCATGTTTAGTAAGTGCACCTTGTCTTGCTGGGAGCCTAACTTAGTGGCACTCAGAGTTCCTCATTCCTGCTAGGGGAGTCGGTGGAAGAAAGTGAGGGTCACCCTAAGTAGAGAATTCTTTTAACTAGACTCATGGATTTTGTACACCCTTCTCCAGGAAGGGCTAGTTGGCCTTAAGATAGCAGTCCCCTCTGCCTGGCTCAGTCCAGTGTGCAGGAGGGGCGTCTGGGCATGGAACTAATCTAGTTGACCACTGATCCCTCAGTCTTTTCTTGATCTAAGATTCCATGACTCTGGCTGGCCACAGTGCCTCACACCTGTAATCCCAACTACTTGGAGGCAGAGGTAGGAAGATCACGATGTAAGGCAGTCCCAGGTAGAATGTTAGCAAACATCCTAAATCAAAGACCAAGCTGGACATGGAGATGCATGCCTCTAATCCCAACTACTCAGGAAGCATAAGTAGGAGGATCAAGGTCCTGTGCCTGCCCTGGGCAAAAAGCACAAGAACCCATCAGAAAAATAACTAAAGTAGAAAGGACTGGGGGGTGTGGCTCCAGTGGTAGGCAAGTATGTGCAAACCCCATACTGCCAAAAAATTAAAAGATTCTGTGAGTCTATAACCTTTCTAAGATTCACACTGAAGAGAGTTCTCCAAGAAAGAATAAAAGATAGTACTTAACAGTTAATTAATACTTCCAAATCCAAGATCCTTGTCCTATAGTCTGGGGATGAGCCTGGACGTGTCCTTGTGGTAGATACTATTAGCAGCTTCTGCCATCTGCCTGACGTGCTGTCCCTGCTGGAGGACAGGCCTTGTCTGGAGTCTGAGCTCAGGATTAACTCAGTGTTAGAAGAAATGCTTTCTTACACAACAACACCAATGTGGTAAGCAAAATTGTTGTCTTTAAGGGGTGCCAGCAATAATCACTAACAATTCTTAAAAGCCCCACCTTGGTAAGGATAAATAAAGTACACTGTCTGTAACTGACCCACAGTCAGAGAGTAAAGTGGAATATCTCAGAAATTCAGTTGCTGTTGATAACTTGCTATGTTGAATATAAATCTTGTAAGATCATTCTCTTGAGAGGGAGGAGGCAACAGTAAAACAGCTGACGGAGAGCTGGGATTTTGAGAAGAAAACAGGAACTCTTAAATGGAGTCAGTCTCTTTTACTGAAAATGTCCAGTCATGTTTTACTGTGTGAAGTTACAGAGCAGTTCAGATAACCTTGGGGAAGTGTGCACATACAACCCTATGTCCATTCGCTGCAGGTTTGCAGCCCAGCCCACTCCTCCTCTCTGGCCTCCTTCCCCTCTATACCTTGCTGCTGCGGTGCAGCTCACAGCTCACTTCCCAGCACAGGTCTGAAGAAAGGTTTGAAGCTCTTGCACTGTAGCAGCCCAGGCCTGTAAGGAACCCCATACCTGCTTCCTGGGGCACCTGGGTGGGTGGCCAGGCGGGAGCCCACACCCACTGTTCTGACTTGTCATGGCCCCTGGCCAGGAGACAGCCAGGGCTCAGTGTACCCCTGGGCCTCCTTCCCTCCCCGCCTTGTCTCTCGGAGCAGCTTAACCATTTCCTCTTAATGCCTCTGCCCTCATCCCAAGAGTTGTATCTTGGTATTTTCTGAAGAGTCTCAGTATTTTCACTAAAAGGAATTCAGGGCTGGCATGAAGATCATAAATTTTGTACCCTCTGTTACAATTCTACAGTTTTTCTGCTAAAAAGCATTCAGCAGTTTCTTCTCTGCACAGCACAGGGTACGCAAGGCACTGAGCAGCCTGACCTGAGTCAGCTGTCTGGTAGTTTCAGAACCAAAAGCCTGGTTGGTTGGCCACCACAGAGGGTGTCCAGGCCAAGAGCCCCATGCTTTGTATTTCTGTGAGTGGCTCCCTGTCCCTCAAGACAGCACCAAATGTTCTTTCTTTGTTAAATGTTTCCCTGAACATTCTGTCCTACAACCTAAGTGAGTAGCCCCTTTGTCTCTGACTGTGCTCATCACCTTCCTTGGTTTGTGAGCCACTCCAGAGACACATCCTAGTTGAGTGTGTGCTCTGTGCTGGGCACCATGCTGCACTGGCCATGGACGCGGCAAACTGAGACCTGAGCTCCTAGAACGTGCCCCTCGGGCCTCTACCAGGAGACCCCTTCCAGATCTCTGGATGTACAGGCTCAGGTCATGTTTATGTGCCCAGGACCCAACAAAGTGCCAGGCGTGGTGCCCAGCCCACACGAACTCACAGTGGCTACTCCTGTTGTCCCCCTAGGTTTGGTGCCTGACATGAAGTAGATGGTCGGTGACCATTTGCTGCTTACAGCTGTGTTTATCAGCGATTTGTTTCTTAAATTTAATCTGTAGGGCTCTCATTCTTCCTGTTTACTAAACAAATTCACTGTACATAACATTTGGACATTGAGAAAAGATGTTCCTGTGGATTCTAAGACCCTGCTGCTGACTTTCCATGAGTTGCTGTTGTAGGTGAGGGTGAGGAGCAAGCTGACCATGCTCTTCCCCAGGAACCAGAACAGCAAACCTTCCTGATAGAGTCAGATCTGGAAAAATTGCACAGGAGAGTGGGCAAACACTACCAAACACACAGCTGCCATATGTATTCTTGAACCCTTAAGACACCTGTAAAACCACATGAGTGAGCCACCAGCAGGACACTTCCAGCGTAGTAGATATGCTGGCACCTTGGCATTAGTGGATCATGGTGTTTCTGGTGAGGCTGTAAAGTGTCTGCAGAAGAGCTGTCTTTTAAACATCAAAATTCTTTTTCTAGGCTCTAACTGGTCCCTGTCTCCCATAGGCATTGTGTCCAAGTCCTACGAGTGCCGTCTGAAGGGACAAGGTGCCACCTTCGTGGAGACAGACAGCCCCTTCACTGCAGCCACTCTGGCAGAGGAGTCTCCCATCAAAGAGAGGTCCCTGAGGAGCAGCAAGAGGCAGGCCCCACCCCCCGAGCAGGTCCAGCAGGTCATCATCATCCAGGGCTATGATGGCGAGTTTGCCCTGGATGCCTCTGTGGAGGAGACCGCTGCGGCCACGCTGCAGACTCTGGCAATGGCTGGCCAAGTGGCCAGGGTGGTACACATCACAGAAGATGGACAAGTCATTGCCACAAGTCAGAATGGGGCGCATGTGAGCGGCGCACTGCCTGGGCCCATCCTCCCCGAGCAGCTGGCTGACGGATCCACTCAAGTTGTTGTTGTCAGGGGCTCAGTGGAAGGTCATGGTGTGGATGAGTCCCTTGGTCCTAGTGGTGCTGTGATACAGCAGGTGACCAAGCAGGAGATTTTAAATCTCTCTGAGGCTGGATTCCCTCCTCCCGATGCCTCTTCAGCCCTAGATGCGCTGCTGTGTGCTGTCACTGAGTTAGGAGGGGTGGAGAACAGGGCTGGGCACGAGGAGAAGGGCAGGTCCAGCCATAAGGACATGCTGATCCAGCTGCCCAGTCAGGAGACATCCCATGGTGCTGCCCACCCCGAGACCCCAGAGATCCAGACGTTCCAGGACACCCAGGAGAGTCCAGCAGCCATGGAAGTGCTGACCCAGGTCGTCCGGCCCTCAACCATCATCACATCTCAGGAGCGAGCCCAGGTGGCTTTCAAGAAGATGGTCCAGGGAGTCCTCCAGTTTGCAGTGTGTGACACAACTGCGGCCGGCCAGCTGATCAAGGATGGTGTCACCCAGGTCATCGTGAATGAGGAGGGTGCTGTCCACATGGTGGCCGGGGAAGGTTCCCAGTTCATCATGCAGGAGGCTGAGGCCCACGGCCTGCGGGTGCCAGCCGAGCACGTGGACCTGATGGAATCAGAAGGGGAAATCTCTCAGATCATTGTGACAGATGAGCTAGTCCAAGCCATGGTCCGGGAGTCCGGCAGCAACTTTCCTGAGGGCGCAACGCACTACATTGTGACAGAGTTGCCCTCGGCAGAGCAGGAGGATGCAGGCTTGTACTCCCACACAGTGATCGAGACAGCTAGCCCCCAGGAGATCCTGCAGGCGGAGGCTGCTCTCAGTGCTGAGGCTGTGGCCCCGGATGGTGCAGAACAATTGGCAAGCATGGTCATTTACACCCAGGGTGACCGCTCCCCGACAGCGACAGTGATCCAGAGCCAAAGAGAAAGCAGTGAACTCCAAGAAGCTTGAGGCACAGCCTGCGCACTGGGCTTCCTCAACTGTATTTGTAAAGCTTCCAAACAGTGACTGCAGAGGAGTGCCGAACATGCCCTCCTGGTCTGTGTAACACCAGCCACCAAAAAGGCTCACACAGAGGGCACAGAGCTGGGCCCAAAGAGTAGGTTGCCCAGGGCTGTAAGACGGATGGGCAGGTTGGGACCCTGTGCTGTCAAACCCATCACTGGGCCCTTTGCTCTTGGCCTTCCCCATCTTGCCAGTGCACTAAGAAGCCACTTTCCCCAACTTTCCTCCCACAAGTGTTTCCTGCTTTACTCGTCAAGTCAAAGGTGGTGTCCTGTGATGGGAAGTCAGAAATGTCTCCAGAGGTCTCAGACTGTCTGCTCCGGCTGCAGAGCATGCAGCTCTGTCAGCGTCTTCTGCGTTTGGTTAAAAATTGCAGCTGCAATGATTATATCCTCACACAGTCCACCCATTCTTTTTTTCCTTTTAATTTTAGGATAATGGTACCCCAGACCAAAGGAAGCCTGTTGGTTCATTTTATGCATAAATTTCTCCTCTTCAAACATTTTAGGCATGTCCACCGCTCTGGTTGCATTCTTCATAAAAGAATCTTACGCCTGTGGTTAGAAAGGCCTCAATGTTTACATTCAGTGAAAATACACCTTGGTGAAGACAACTGATGATTCTAAGTTTGATTTAGTTTCATACCATAAGGTCTATTCATGAAATGTACACCCTGGAAAATATCATCCATATCAATATTTTGCTTTTTACAACAAACATTTGTTCATCTCGCTCTCACTTTTACAGGATTCATTTGTGATTATGTCAGTATGAAAAGTCTGACATTAAACATTAACAAATGGAACCCATGCCCTGTAGCCCTCACCCACCCAGCATTGTCTGTATTCAGTTGTGGATTCACTGCCACTGCTGGATGCAAGTTTGTGTTCCAGTAATTTGTTTCTTGATACGATTGTTCTTCATTCTTTTTCAAATTGTAAAATAATCCCCTCCCTCAAAGGCAAAAACTGTTTTTGTTCTGTTTCTGTTGTCTTTGGAATAAAATTATAGCATTGAAAGATGATGTTTTAACATTACTGAGTAGCCGGCTGGCCAGTGGGCAGCCGTGATGACAGCTGAGGCCACATCTGCCTTGATGGTTTCTCCCCGTCCTCCACCCCTGCAGATCACTCAGGTCCTAACAGACGCCTCCTGCAGCCTGATGCTGTTTTATAAATGTTTGGCAAGTGGCCCAGGCTCACTCTGGTGATGATAACATTCTATCATGGTTGGTATCTAGGAATTGTAAGAGCAGAGGAAGATGGTCCTTTCTTTGTGTCAGTGCAAGTTCCATTTAAAATCTCCTGAGGCAACAGGCAGGCGTGAGTGCCACCAGGAAGTGAACTGATCACTCCCTTCCTGTCCTCCTCTCTCAGCTTTGAGTTCTGTCCATTCCAGAGCTACCTCCCTATATGCAGCCTCCCCTCCAAGAAAGCAAATAAATAAATAAATAAATAAATAAATGTAAAACTTCCGGTTTGACATTGAGATTCATAATTAGCTGTGTGTGAGTAGCTCATGTTTCCTAAAAATGGCAGGGCTACTCGGCAAACAGTGACAGGATCAGCTCCCGTTTGTTATCAGGATAGAGGTGACCTTTACAAAGTGATGGCCCTCTCCAGGCTTCTCATACATGTTAAAAAAAAAAAAAAGGCGGGGGTGGGGGTTGTTTTCAGTGGAAATATTTCTTCTTGATCAGTTCTCCTGTTGGCGGCAGCCCCGGGCCTGCAGCTCGATGCTAATTCCTGACCGCGCCAAGTCCTGTATGGCTAACCTTTCCACTGCAGTCCAGGGTGTTGACACTGACATGCTGTAGTTTACCGTTTGTGATTTATTTAGGATAAATATGTCTCAGGTGGCATTTAATCCTTCATAAAACCAGTGTAGCCTGCAGTGTCAAACCAGCAATCACGTTGTATGCACAATGAAAAGAGCAGGCCTTTGCATAAAAAAAAAATTGTACAGAAGGTGTTTCTAGGCTCAAAGGACTGCAAAGGCCTCACCAAGCTAGTGTATCCTGTAATTACCTATAGAGCTAGGTTAATGTGACCTCTCTTTCTCTCATTATACTCCCTTACATTGGAATGTAAGGGAGTGTAAGAAGCAATACACAAATGTGTGCCTCAGAATACTGAGGTGTGGCCGGCCAGAAAGGGACATTCATTGCAGCATGGATGGATTGTCAGTGAAGATGACATGGCAGGCCTATAGCTTTCCTTGAGGTTTTGCTAGAGAATAGGATAACTTCTAAAGAACTGAAAAAAGCAAAACCAAGGAAATATTTACTTGGAGACTAATTCAAAAAGGCCACATTTATATTAAGCTACAAGCAATTAAATGATAAGCTCCAAGGATGTCTGCATGCAAGCAAGACTGGCTTTCCAAGTTAGCAGATAGAAATGGTTTAGATTTCAACTTCCATGAAAAAAGCTGGTCAGGGCTTGCTGTTGGAGAGCCACAAAGTGAGGGTAGACATTTCCAGACCTAGCCACGCAAGGTCGCTTTAGTGCAGTGCTGTGACTCAAGCAGGTGTCTTTGTGGGAGGTCTCATCCCTCCCTGGGGAGTTGCAGGGAGGGCAGGAACGTGCTGGCTAAGCATTCACCACCACAAAGCAAACAAGCAAGCCTGCCCCACCTGAGGCATGGAATGGTTCTTTTGCATCTTCATTTGCTCTGAAAAATGACACCAGTGTAGCACTGGAAATTTCCTGACACCAGCTCAAATCCATAGACGGAGGCTCCAAAGTGTCAGAGAAACACCAGAACTAAACACAGACTAGTGGTAAAAGCAGATTTAATTCAAGATACTTGCAATGGAGAAGAGACCTCAGAACAGAACTGGGCTCAATTCTGAAATCGGAGAAATGGACAGTCATAGCGAAGGAAGAAGTGGATGGAAAACGACTAAGGAAACACCAAGGGTTGGTGGCTCCTGCTAAAGTGACCTAACAGGATTCCTGGGGGTGGGGGAAGAACTCAACTAGATTTCTAGCAATCAAATATGGAGGTTGGGGACTCTGGCCATATGGCTTAGCAAGATTCTTGCTAAAAATTCTTACCAAGGAGTTCCCAAGTAGACCTATGAGGGCTTTCAGACTGAAGTTTGGTCAAGCAGAGAAACTTTGTCAAAGTCCTAGAAGTTGAAGGGTAAGCAGCCTCCGTTTAGGCCTTTGCTCACGACATCCTGGAACACAGCTGAGACTGCATTAGGGCCAGGGAGCCCACCCTCCACCGCTTGGTAGAGAGCCTGCTCCCCACTAGCCCAGCACCTAGGAAGCCCTGAGGCCACACAGCATCTGCTTTTCCCAGTTCTGTCCACTGGCCTTCCCAGACGTAAAGATGAAGCAATGGCAGAGGCAGAGACTGAGGGGAGTCAGCTTAGAATTCCAACCCAGCAGCTGGTGGAGTGGCTCAAGTGGTAAAGCACCTGCCTGGCCCTGAGTTCAAACCCCAGTACCTCCACAAAAATAAATAAATAATCTGGTGTTGGTTTAGGAAGGGAATTAGGGAGCAAGAAAGGTCATTTAGCAAACTGAAACGAGCTGCACGCTGTCATTTTCTTACTGTTTAATATCAGCTCATAATTTTAGAGTGTGCACAGCTCACTTAAGCAGCCTCCTCCTGTTCCATCACGTTGGAGAATACAATTCGTTTTCAACTCATCTAGGGTCATATCATTTTGCGTGGAGAAAAAAGTTAGCTCGGGTGGCAGTTACATGTTTCGGAAGCACCTTCTAACCGGGATTAGTGATTCATGATTAACTTCAGCGGGCGATCCGTCTGACATGGAAGGGGAAAAAATTAGCAGCTGCCACTGCAGGATGAGTTAATTTCCTGATGGGCCTGACACTGAAAAGCCATTTGGAGACATGGCGGTGGCTGACGAGAAAACCTGGCGCTGCTTTAGAACTGAAGATAAAGGGCAGAGGAGCTGGCCGGGGGAGGCCTGTGGGGCTGCAAGTTTGGTGGGGGCGATGCTTGTGTCTGTCCTGGGGCTTGTGAGGACTGTGCTGGCGTGGCTGTCACCGTGGCTGTGGTCATGGCTGTGGTGGAGAGGCCAAGGCCCCGTACTGGCTGCATCCCTAAGTGGGAGGGGGGAAGGTGATCGCTCTGTCATCTGCCTCCTCCCCTTGTAATCAGGACACCCGAGAGTGACACAGTGCCTGACATCTTCAGGGAAAGGCGGAGTGTGATCTTTGGATCATCCCCTTGGCAATTTTCATAATTGCAGCTCAGTATTTTAGTCATGGGATGATCTTTTATCACCATAAAGAACAGCCCCGTGTAACAAATATTGTGAAAACTCAGGAGGAGAGGTGAGGGCAGCTCCCAGGAATGTGTGAAGAGTTGACCTACCTGCGGTTCCCCAGGGCCAGCAGGTCAACAAGGGGAGCCAGGCTTCTGGCGGTGGAAGTGGAGAAATCAGAGAATAAACCCAACCTTTAACTGCTACCAGACTGGGCTTCTTGGTCTCCCCTGGGGAGGGGCAATTGGTGAAGACTTAGCATGTGGGATTCTGGATTCAGGACCAGTGTGCAGTCAGGAGCTGTCTGTTTTTACCAACTTGTGAAAACCCAGGGCTGTGCCATTGTAATCTGGGAGGGCTGCTACTTTCCTCTTGTCTTTCTTGGATCCTGGGTCTGTAAAAGCAGTGCAGTAGAAACCTCCTGGGGGCCTAACCCTTGAGAAAGAAGCGCAAAGCAAAGCTCATGCCTTCCGAGCTCCTCCTGTGCCCTGGCTCACCACAGGATTCTACTTTCTCTCCATTAGCTGGACTCGAAGGGTGTGTTATGTAAGGAACCTGCCCAGAGCACGAGACTGAGGGCCAGAGTCAGGGGAGCCAGCACGTGATCGCAAAGAACCATCAAAATTAAACAAATCCATCCTACATCTCTCAGGCAAAGAGCCATTTACTTCCACCGTGGCCTGCATTTGCAATACTTTTTAATAAATTCTTTTAAAATGACCTAATTTCAACATGGCCTTCAACATCATAAAAAGACAATTTATAACCAGGATAAACATAAGCATATGAACCTCTCCTTGACGTCAGTGCCATGCTCAGTCCACTCCCATTTCTCGTGTTACTCTTCAGATAACTTTTTAAGTGCAAGAATAAAAAAAAAACCAAAAAACAAAGGCTTTGTTTTTAATGTCTGTACAGGGTTCCAGGTAAAGACGGGGAGCTATGCAAAGACTTCTCTGGCCCATAGGTGTCCCAGCCAGTGGCTGTCCCCTCCTGCAGAGCAGTCAGGGCATCCTTGATGTCTGAGGGGCTCCCTAGCAGGATGGCCTTTGTGCTGGCCACTGTTACCCACAGCTCAGCAGGTATTCAGAGCAGCCTAACTGATCTGTAAGTCGGCCATAATCTAAGAGAAAAAGTTACAACTGGCTTGTCCCCGTCCACCTTGCCCTGCTATGGCTTCCAGAGACAGAAGGTACTTGAATATCAGGGTCATGACATCCAGTGCTTTAAAGGACATGGTTTTCCTCACTCATAGCCAAGAACTGGGTCACTTTTCTGGTGACAGTGGAGGAATTGTGGTGACCAGACATGCCAGAGTGTGGGCTCTGTCCACAAGTACGGTTTCCAGCCCAACTTGGAGACAGCGTTTGTGGGCCAGTGGAGTCAAAGGCCCTCCACCAGCCCATGTCTCTTTCCCACGCTGCTCTCCTCAGAGCCAGGTTGCTCTTCCCACAGCTATCTCTGAACCTGAGCTGCCTTGTAGCAGAGCCTTGCCCTGCACCTCCATTCTTGGCTCCACCCATGTGTCCTGCCAGAGGCTCTCAGGTAGAGAGAATTCCTGAGAAATGGGTAAGTCCGTGGGTTCCCAGTCCTTCATTGGCTCTTGATTTCTTATTCACCTTCCTTTCAGTTTCCTTAGTCCTAATTTCTCAGAAAACACAGAATTTGGCAGGAATCGAGGGAAATGAATGTATCCGTTGGCCCAATCGCGCTCTCTATGCCTTTCTCACCATTTTCTAGAACACTTGATGAGGAGTTCTGGGGCCAAACCTCACGGCCAATTCAGCATCAAGTTCACCACTGTCTTGTCAAACACAGTAAGGTGACTTCTAGTTTTTAGCAACAGGAGTAGCTGACAGGTTTTTCTCTTCATTCGTAATTATCATAACCTTAAAGCAAGCATCAGAGTTCATGCCTGTGGAGCCTGGCCAAATGTGTTCTGTTCCTGTTAAGAAATTTTGTTTGCTCATCTTGTCATTTCCTTCTAACCTTGAGGTCTTGGGCTGGTGCTCTCATTCCACTCACTGTGTCTGTTCCCAACCCCAAATCCACTACTATGACTGTCAAGGAAAACCCACATAGGCAATGGGGCTAAGATAGGAGTAACAGCAGAGATGAAAATAAGAAGTGGCAGGGGTGTGTGACAAGTTGGAGAAGGGTACTGAGTGAGCAACACAGAGGAAGCTCACCCTCAGTACCAACAGAGGGGTCTGGATGGGTAGAGAGAAACTGATGCACTAGCTACAGGTCCTGCAAAGACAGGCAAGTTGGGGGATGGACCCAGGTCCCTTCCTCTACTGGACCTTGGCAGCCAGTTTCCATGTACCCAAGAGACAACTGAAAGTTCTCTCATCTGCAGAAATACAACCAGAAAGACTTGGGAGCTCTACACATAGCACAAAGAGTAAGGGGAAAGTCACACATGAAATGGGGCTTAGGGAGACTCCATACACCAACCCACAAATCCCCACTGTGCCAGTCTCCTCCGCACAAGGCTTCTACCACAGTGGAAACCAAATTAGTAACCCCGTGTAGGACAACCAAAGGTCTTTTCTGGAGAAGCAAAAACACTCCAGAGAGAAGACCTCTAAATACAGATATTCAAGGATTTCCAGTGAAAGGCTGGTTACTGAGAAGCCCCTCCTGCCACAGAGCTTCCAATCTGCCTGCAGCACTTAAGGCAAGTGTGACCAGAGGGCCTGACACCAACACAAACAAAACAATCACACATAAATAGCAGGAGAGCAAAGGAAACTTTAAAAAAATGTCCTTAGATAATAAGAATGTTTGCTTCTGTGAATTGATAACAGATTTTATATTCTTTAAAAATAGAACAAGAAAGAGTCCCAGGAAATTAAAAATGCAATAGATCTCCTTGTTAGAATTCCATCAAAGGGTTGGAAGACAAATTCAAGATAAGTTCTCAGAAAGTAGGAACAAAAGAAAAAGGCAATGCCTATAGAATTTTTTTCAAATCAGAAATTAAAATATCAATGTAGGAGATAAGAAACTGACTTTAAAATGTTGAGAAAGAAAAAAACAGGAAGAAGGAAATTATCAAGGGTGAATGCAAGAAATTTTACTAAACAAGGAATGAGAGTTTCCAGCTTTAAAGAACTCAGTGAGTGCCCGCAAAATAAATGAAGACTTGTATTGGACTCATAGACATGAAGTTTCAGAACCCCAAAATATGCAACAGAAGAAGTCTTCACAGAGAAAAAGAACGGAGCTCAAACTGGCATCAGACTTCCAGAAGCATCACTGTATACTAGAAGTCAAAAAAGGAGTATCTTCAGACTGCTGAGGATTGATTATATTATGAAATATGAGTTCTATATCCAGCTAAACTATCAATCAAATGCAATGATGGGATGAAGACATTCCGAGCTATTTGGGCTCTCTGAAGATTTTCCTCCCTTGTTCCTTTTCTATGAGGCTACTAAAAACTATGCTCTGGATGAAGATAGGTACAAAAGATCAACAGAGAAATCAAGAGACTATCCAGGGTAGTGGTTATCAGAGAGATAAAGGGAAGGCTGTAAGAAAAAAGATGACTAGATATATATTTGTTTCTATAGAAAATGAGTTCTAAGGGTTTGAATAATTTGGAAAGAACAAGTGGTAGTATATTAAAAAATCTAAATTGACCTTAAAAAAATGAGGTAGGTTTTACTGCCAGAAAAAAAGATAAACAAGCAGATAATAAGAAAATCAAATTCTAGTATAATGTAATGCTTTAACAGTGAGCAATGCTTACAGAGTCCTAATAGTCATAGTGAATATGAGTTGAATAGAAATTGTACTATCATTAAGCTTGGAAGATAGGGAGGAGACGCTAAAATGAGAATTGTAAATCCTCTCCCATCCTCACAGGAAGTTAACAGTATCTCAAATCAACACATCAACCTGCATCTCAACAAATTGTGGTCACCATTCCTTACCTCGATGAAGCTAGCACAGCCTGGCTCCCTTCCCAAGATTAACTCAAATAGAAACCGTTTGGATAGACAATGAGGAACAACATGTTGGAAGGCTTCTTGGAGGGGGTTGTTTGGGATGGAGAGAGTAGGGATAGGGCTGAGCTCCTGCAAGTCTTTGGGGAACCAGAGAACAACAGAGATGGAGACTCTTGGACCAGGAGACAACAGAGATGGAGCCAAAGCGGAACAGAAGCCTTGCTGAGTTAGACTGGGGACAGTGGATGGGGACTGGCTTCAGGCACTGCATAGTCCCTAGGCTGGAAGCTGACATGAGGGATATCCTCCCCCAACAGTGCTTCACCCTTTGTGTTTGAATGGTGATAGTTGTCTGAACATTAAAAAATAAGAAAATACAGAAATAGTATGGTAGAAAAGGAATAGTTCTATGTTTGGTTTTTTTTTTAAAAAGTGACACTTTCCTCTATCCAAGAGACCACACAAATTAAATGGGTTCCCATTTGCCTTGCCATGGTTGGCTGGCAGGCTGGCTCCATGCCACACTTCTCTGCCCCTCTGCCTCAAGGAATGAGACCAGAGATGTCTGACAACATCAGGAAATTGCCAAATCACTGGTCACGAAGAAAGATGTCCAAACAAAGAGTTTTTCTGCCACAGTCCAGGAACTGAAAGCATTGCACTCCCCTGGTTTCTGATGCACATGTTGGAAACACACACACACACGCACACACACACAGATACATTCACACACACATACACATACACACCCTTTTCAGCTATTGGGAAGTAATTGAGTCAGTTGCTTCAAATGGACTGCTGATAATTCCTACCAATTAGCTACATAATAGTCATCTTGGCCATGTTTAGTTATCCGAGCAAGAGACAAAATTATATACTATTGCATACCAAGTAACTTTTATAATATATATTTAAATAGTCACAAAATGCCATGTGCCACCAGCTCTTTGCATCCCCAATGGTTTCGCTAACATATTCTGCCATCTTGAGTCTATTTGCACAGTTCGGTTTAAGGGTGTAAAAAGGAAAAAAATGAAAACTTTGTATATTATATATTTAAGGTTTATATATGCATATGTACACACACACACAATACACATACATACATACACATACGCGGTGTAACTGAGGAAAGAGTGGGTTATTTCCAGGAGCACAGAACTATTTGGAATGGAGAATTTCATCAGTCTCAGTAGCTGTACACCTGAAGCAAAATGTCATCAGGCTTCTCTTCATAGGTTTCCTAAACAGTTTTGGCTTCTAAAATTTTCGTCCTTGTTTTGTTTTGAGCCAATGCCAGTAGATGGGTCTTCTCCCCTCCCCACAGCAGACAACATCAGGGTTGAATGTGAATTGACTTCACTTCTCACTTGTCTTCAGCAGTCATTGGCCACCATATTGACCCTGGGGATCCCTAGGACTCTCATTTGGATTCTGGCTCTGCATTGCCATGAAATATGCCCTCCTACTGGGGCTCCTATGGGCGATAACCTCCTCCATAAGTGCAACTTTTTTCAGCAACAGGTGGACTTCGGAGGGTTAGATGTAGCAGTCCTGCTGATGGGCTGATACCCCAGCACAGGTGGGCGCACCCTCTTTGCTCTTCGTATCATGCTTCACATGAAAAGAATTTGCTGGAGTTGATCTGCTAAGACCCTGGATGGACTGGTCTGCCTTCTCTTACCTCTTCTACCCTCAGTAACTGCGCAGCTGAGCCAGCATTCCCCTGGGTGACTGCAAAGCTGACACCATGAGCAGGGCAGGGGAGACCACTGGGCAAGTTAATAATTGTACTAGCCTCAGATCTACAGCCAAATCCTTTAATCAGCTGATTAGCAGTAACACTGGCTCATCTTTGGCATCTTATTTTTCAACTGATTTTGAACAAAGAAGAAAAAGAAAAGAACATTAATTTTCCCCTCTAACTTCCCAAAGCATAGACTTCAGTTGTAGACTTTAGTTCTCGATTTCCTTCCTACAATAACAGCAGTAAATGACAGTTAAAGTCAGCCTGCTAGATTTCTACCCCAAATACCTGGGCCCCATGCTAAAGACAGCAAAGAAACACCTGGAACCTCACTGCAAACAAGACATGTCATCCCAAGGGTGGAGCCAGAGGAGTCTCCTGGGAGCCAGGACAGGGATTTAGCAAGGGTTGCAGGGCACAGCACTGATTCTAGGTCTATAAATCCCCAAAACCAGCAACGTGGCTTCACTAATATGGTGGCAAAAGAATACTTGAATTTAAATCAGCTAATTTGGAACTTAGTCTCCAACTTGCCTCCATGACTGACTCAGGTCTGAAATATGGCCTGAAGTTAGAATGCTTAAGAATTATCCACCAGTGAGTCTTCTCTGTGACCAAACTTGAGAAACCCAGCTAGCCCAATTGTCCCTTCCTTGTTTATACTTAAATGAGACTAGTATTGGACAAAGTACACCCAGAAACCCAAAGAAGGTTGATTCACAGCCCTGCACTGGGCCCAGAAAATAAGATTCAGTTGAACAGAGATACACAGAAATGCCAACGTTTGCCTTCAGTCAACTGCCCAGGAAAAATCAGCTATCACTGCAGTGGACCACCGGGGTTCCTCACTTGTCGATGAAGGCCTTGTTGTGCTACATGATCCACAGGCTCCCTCCAGGGATGGTCTTGTTTAGCTTTTAAAGAAGGGAATAGTTGGTTTTCTGGTGACCCAGAGGTGAAGAAGGGTCACCACTCACCATGCCCCATGCAAACTGGCTGCTAAAGGTTAGTCTACAGGGAACTAGGCCAGCCCGAATCGCATACCACTAGGGCCAGATTTCACTTCTCTCCTGGAGTGCTGGGAGAGTAGAAGAGTGGAGGGTCTGAGAGCCATGTTGTAGGAGAATAGCTGAAGGAACAGCCTGTGACAACCATCCCCAGGGAAAAAAAAAGACCAAGACAAGGCTTTCCTGAAATGTTTGAGTCAGGAGTCCCACATGGAAGAAGTATGGATGCCCTGTAACTTACTGAGTGACCAAGGAAAGAAACCAGCACCCAGTACCATGAGATAGGAGTTTCCATTGGATCTGCCATTGAGAGCTTCCTGGGGAGCGCAGGTGCAGGGAAGGGTCTTCAAGCAGGAGGGCTTGAGCCTTTCCCTCGAGGAGTCCCTTGGCTCATAACTGCTGAGGCCCCACCATTACTTCTGGGAGAAGGAAAGCTGTTTTGCTAAAGTGTCACCATCTCTGGCCTGGGTCATCATGAGACAGATTTGAGGACTCACCTCTCCCTGGGGCACTGGGGCGAGAGTTAAGCGTTGCTAAAGATCACTGTTAATGATAAGTCTTTACCTTTAATGTGTATCTTTCCTTTAAATAAGCTAAGATGCTGGGAGCCACAGTGATTTGATTCCATAATTGACTAGACCCTTCCCTGGTGTCCCAGCTGCCTTGAGTGAAGGACTGCAGCCAAGCAGCCAGACAGACTGCCATCAGGCGAGCACTGACTGCTTTGAGCACTCCATGGATGTCTTGAGGAAGCTACACAGCTACCACTGCTGCTCATTGCTGAAGCACAATTCCAACTCCTGAAGTCACTGTCCCAGCCACAACTGTTTCAAACAGCTTGCCCCAGTCCCTTTTCTATGAAGGAATTGATGAACTCTAGATGATCCTACAGCCATGTCCACTCAGGCCAAAAGGAGAGCATTTTCCTGGTGACCTAGCAGATGACCTGTGACTGGTGCAAACACAGTCCTTCATTTGAATGAAGGTCTGCTGTGATTGGTGCAAACACAGTCCTTCATTTGAATGAAGGTCTGCTGTGATTGGTGCAAACACAGTCCTTCATTTGAATGAAGGTCTGCTGTGATTGGTGCAAACACAGTCCTTCATTTGAATGAAGGTCTGCTGTGATTGGTGCAAACGCTATGGCCGTACACTCTAGCTCTATAAGCAGGCTGTTCAACTGACTGTGAGTCACCTGGGAGACGTCCTCCGGTGCTGCCCTTGGTATTGTAATATTAGGCCCAAGAAAAGCCTTCTTTCAGTGGTCTTTTGTTACCTACTTTTGACCTTTCTCATCAGTTGAGCTGGCAACTTGGAAGGCGGATGGCAGAAGTGGCAGCAGACAAGTACAGCAGTGATGAAGGCAACAGCAGCCACCATTCCAGTGGCAGCAGCAGTAACGTGGTTGCAGTGACAAGAGAGTAGCTGAAGAGTCCCAGGGTGTGGCCAGAGCAGAAAGGACAGGTAGCAGAAGCAATAGAGATGACAGTTGTGAAGAGCCAAAGACAAGAAACAGTGGGCTTTGGTCAATGGCTAGATTTCCAGAGAGCTGCCAATCCTTAATGGCCAAGATCTCAGACACCCTAGGCCTGAGAGCTGTGACAGTGCTGGCAAGGGCTGAGCATCCTGACACCGCAAGCCTGAGAACGGTAACACAGGTCACCTGAGGCCTCTGTAAGAGCTGTAATGCTAGAAGGGGCCATCTGCTGCTGCTTACTACTGTCTGAAGCTGCCACCCACCGCTGCTGGAGCCAAGGACTACAATACCTTCCAAGTGCGAGGGCTGCTGGTAGTTGAAGCCCAGGATGATGATGCAAGGAGAGACCTGGAACCTCACTGCCACCAAGACATGGCATCCCAAGCCCACAACATGAGCACCTAAAGCCCTAAGTGTTTGGCTTCTGCATCCTGGAGCATTGGCCCCTAGATCTCTCGGTCAGCCGTGCTAGCGCCTAGATCTTGGAGACTCAAGGGCCTGAGATCACCAGCACTATGTCCACCTACAGTTCCTAGCTGGGTGGAGCAAAAGATCCCCAGCCTGCTGATGGGTCACTGTCAGAACTCTCCCCATCTCAGCCTTTCCTCTCCGTCTGCCCCTTTCCTTTGGATTCACCCTTGCCGGAATGATGTTCCTAATGTGAGTAGGATTTAACCCTTCATTACTTCAACTCCATAGTACATCTCATTACCTGTAAGAAAAAAACATCAATTCCTTACCAGGCTCTGTCTAGCTGACCAGCTTCATCCCCTTTTAGGTCCCATCCAACCTCAGAGTGAACAGTCATCCCCTGACTGCACCCTTTCTTTCCTCTGACTGGGCAGCCCTGACCAGCTCAGTGACCCCCTCAGACCCTTCCCACCCAGTGCTGTCCCCTCTCTGGGCTGCGATCGTTCATGCAACTGTCCTCCATGGCAGCCTGCAAGGTCCTTAAGGGGAGGGAGTGTATTATTCTCCTTTGGAAACCTTAGCGCCCATGGGAAGCCTTCTGCATGGTAAATGCACAAGGAGGGAGTGTATAATGGTGGAGGAAGACAGAGATGAGATCCAGGGAAACCAAACTGAGAAAAGCCATGAGCACAATAACTCAAGTGGGTCCAGATGAGACTGGAGGTGGGGATGGAGAGGTTGGGGTCTTGGAGAGCTGGCAGGAAGTCAAAGCATGCTGCATTTAGCACAGGAACCCACCAAAGCTTCTCAATGGACAGACAGCATGGTCACACAGAAAAAGGGGGCTTCCAGGTGCTCCTGGCAGGGGCAGGGACTCAGTAGGATGGAGATGGAGAGAGGCACTGGGGATGCATTCCAGCTGGGAAGTGAAGGAGGCATCAGGGAGGAGGAGGGAGTGCCTTGGAGACACTGGGGATCGGTTCTAAGAATTGGTGCAGTCCCACCCTGAGACGGAGACCCTGGAACAGAGGGGGACATCTCTCCCCCTGCAGAGAGCCCCCTTGACTTTATCCACTCCACCGGGTCAGGTAACTTGACCTTCCAGAGCACCTCACCTGTGTTGAGTCCACTGAGCTGAACAATGCTCTGTCAAACTTTCCCAAGTGTCCCGTGGGCCAGTGAATCTGACACTGATTGATTGTGATCCACAGAGAGAGGGATTTTCTATGACATTACATACATGCACACACATACAATTTAGAGTGGAAGGGAAGGCTCAAAAAGCAGGCCTCATCCCTAACTTCTGTGGAGTGCTGTAATAGTCATCGTCGTGCTGGCTCATCGCAACCCCTAAGGTGATTTCAAGACGCACTTATGAGTCTCAGCCTGCATTTGGAAATCTCTGCCTTGAACCATTGTTATCAAAAGTACTTGGGCTGTTTGTTAAAATACAGATTTCTGGGTCTCACTCCAGATATGGGGTCGGTGAGCATAAGGGTCCAGAAATCTGCATTTTAACATGTGTCATGATTGGGATGGGGACTCTTATTTGTTTAACAACTGAAGCTTGGGGTAATGTGGACATCTGTGCACTGGAAACCCTTCATTAGCATAACATAACTTTGTTTAACATCTTTTAATGCATCGATCCTAGTAATTAAAGCTCTAAGAGTTAATTTAGTAAAGTAGTTGTATGAGTGCCTGGCAAACGTTAGCACTCACCACCATCACCACGATCACCATCACCATCACCACCTTCACCACCATCACCACCACCACCATCACCACCATCACCATCACCACCACCACCATCACCACCACCATCACCACCACCACCACCACCATCACCACCATCACCACCACCACCATCACCACCATCACCACCACCACCACCTTCGCCACCATCACCATCACCATCACCATCACCATCACCATCACCATCACCACCACCACCACCACCACCATCACCACCATCACTACCATCACCACCACCATCACCTTCACCACCATCACCACCTTCACCACCATCACCACCATCACCACCACCATCACCACCACCATCACCACCACCATCACCACCATCACCATCACCACCACCACCACCTTCGCCACCATCACCATCACCACCACCACCACCATCACCACCATCACCACCATAACCACCACCATCACCACCATCACCACCATCATCACCACCATCACCACCATCACCACCATCACCACCATCATCACCACCATCACCACCATCACCACCATCACCATCACCACCATCACCACCTTCACCACCTTCACCACCATCACCACCATCACCACCTTCACCACCTTCACCACCATCACCACCTTCACCACCATCACCATCACCACCACCATCACCACCATCACCACCATCACCACCACCATCATCACCACCATCACCACCATCACCACCATCACCATCACCATCACCATCATCACCACCATCTTTGTATTAGTTACTTCGTGTTGCTGTGACCCACCCAATATCTGACATAAACAACTTAAAAGGAGGAATTAGTGATTTTGGCTCAGACTCTCAGAGGGTTCGGTCCATGGTAACTTGGCCCCATATGCTTGGGTATGACATCATGGGGGAAAGATCCGATAGCAAAAGAGAGCTAGCTGTTCAACTCATGGCAGCCAGGAAGAGGAGAGGGCAACAGGAAGGAACCAGAGATAATACGCCCATATGTATCTGCTTCTGGTGACCTACTTCCTCCAGCTAGGTCCTGCCTCCTAAAGTTTCCAAAGACTCCCAAAATAGTGCCACCAGTTGGGGACCAAGCCTATGGGGGCTATTTCATATGGAAACTGTAACACTCACCATTGTTATTGTCAGCATCACCATACTGTCAGGATGCCCTCTGAAGCAGCACACATCTTTCCATCTCAGTGAATGGTATTGTGTTCTCTCAGTTGCTCAAGATGAGGGCTAGGAGCCACCCCACCCCAGGTCACTTTCCCTCACCCTCCTCCTGCCAGCTCAGGCTTCAAGTCCCAACTACTCCCCCTCCCTACAACTCCAGAGTACCACCCAGCTCATGTCACCAACATCTCTTATCTGAACCACAGTAACTGCATCTCTGCTTCTATGATTTCCTTCCCACAGTCCAGAATGACCTTTTACAAGAATATATGGGATCATGTCACACCCACTCTGCACTAGTCACCTACAGCTGTGTAACAAACTACCCAAGACACAGTGGTTTAATCGACAACTGTTGGTTGCCATGGGTCGCGAATTCTGAGCAGCTCAAGCAAGGGGTTCCTGGCTCAGGGTCAAGGTGTCCCAAGGGCTGCTGTCACCTGAAGGCCTAATCAGGTCTGGAGGTTCCACTTTCAGGATGAAACATGCACATAACTCCTCCTTGTGGGTCGTTCCTGGCTGCTGGATGACCTCATAACATGGAGATTTCTCCAGAGAATGTGATCCCACACAATTCCTGCCTTATTCCACCGCACTAAGTCCTCTCAAGAGACCAGGTGTATGGCTCCAACTTTTGGAGGGAATGTCAAAGAATCTGTGAACAGATTTCAAGAAGTTCCAAGGTCCATGCCTACCTCCTGTCTCTTGTCTTGTCTCTTTTCAAAACACATCAAGCTCACTGAACCCCACCGCTTCCAGGCTACTCAGGTAATCTGGAAGTTTCTAGAAAAGCCAGTTCCTTCTTTTTTAATTTTATTGTATCATTTTTACATTTACTTACATGTGTATACATTATTTGGGTCACCTCACCCCCCATTGCCTCCTGACAGAACCTGTTCCACCCTCTTGTTCTCTGATTTTGTTGATGAAACAACATAAAAGATAATAAGAAAAACATGGCAGTTTTGATAGTTTGAGATAAAGATAGCTATACAGAAAGATTCCTAGCATTGCTTCCATGTATATGTGTCTTACAACCCAAACTGGTTCATCTCTACCAGACCTCTTCACTACTTCCTAGTCCCCTTCACGAAGTGATTGCTTTATTCTCTCCTCTACAGGGAGCACATCAACCACATTCAAGTTTTAGATTTCCTTTCCTTTCCCTATTCCTCCCGTGCATGGTCTCCCCTTAGTGTGGGACCCACGTCCAATAATATTACTGCATTTGTTTTGGCTCTATAATCCACAGATGAGGGAGAATATGCAATTTTTGGCCTTCTGAGCCTGGCTAACTTCACGTAAGATGATGTTCTCCAGTTCCATCCATTTACCTGCAAATGACAAAATTTCATTCTTCATGGGTGAGTAAAATTCCATTGTGTACAAGTACCACATTTTCTTAATCCATTCGTCAGTAGTGGGGCATCTTGGCTGTTTCCATAACTTGGCTATTGTGAATAGTGCTGCAATAAACATGGGTGTGCAGGTGCCTCTGGAGTAACCTGTGTCACATTCCTTTGGGTATATCCCCAGGAGTGGGATTGCTGGATCATATGGCAGGTCTATCTTTAGTTTTTTAAGGAACCTCCATATTGTTTTCCACAGTGTTGTACTTGTTTACATTCCAACCAGCAGTGTATGAGGATTCCTTTTTCCATGTATCCACGCCAACATTTGTTGTTGGTGGTGTTCTTGATGGTAGCAATTCTAACAGGAGTGAGGTGGAATCTTAGTGTGGTTTTGATTTGCATTTCCTTTATGGCCAGGTATGGTGAGCATTTTTTCATGTGTTTTTTGGCCATTTGGGCTTCTTCCTTTGAAAAAGTTCAGTTGCTCACTTCTTTATAGGTTCACTGATTTGGGGGAAGTTTATTTTTTGAGCTCCCTGTGTATTGTGGGTTATCAGTCCCTTGTCTGATATATAGCTAGCAAAGATTTTCTCCCACTCTGTGGGTGGTTTGAGCCACTTGAGTTCTACTGAGGAAGTCCTTGCCTATTCCTATTGCTTCCAGTGTATTCCCTGCTCTTTCCTGTACTAACTTCAAGGGTTTGGGTCTGATATTAAGGTCCTTAATCCACACTGAGGTGATAGTCATGGATCTAGTTTCAGTTTCTGCAGGCCAATAACCACTTTCCCAGCAACATTTGCTGAAGAGGCTGTCTTCTCTCCATCTTATGTTTTTGGCACCTTTATCAAAGATTAGATGAGCATAGTTGAGTAGATTCATATCCAGGTCCTCTAGTCTTCTCCACTGGTCCTCATGTCTGTTTTGTGCCAGTGCCATGCTGTTTTGATTGCTATGGCTCTGAAGTATAGTTTGCAGTTGGGTATTGTGATACCTCCAGTGTTGTTCTTTTTGCTGAGTATTGCCTTGGCTATTCGTGGTCTTTTGTGTTTTCAAATGAACTTTAGGGTAGATTTTTCAATCTCTGTGATGAATGTTATTGGGTTTTGGTGGAAATTCTGTTGAACATGTAGATTGCTTTTGGTAGTATGGCCATTTTTATTATGTTAATTCTATCAATCCATGAGCACAGGAGATCTCTCCACTTTCTACAGTCTTCCTCAATCTCTTTCTTCAGGGGTTTGTAGTTCTCCTTGTAGAGGTTATTACATCCTTTGTTATGTTTACTCCCAGGTACTTGATTTTTTTTAAGGCTATTGTAAATGGAATTGTTTTTCTATATTCTTTCTCAATCTGTTCACTGTTGGTGTATTGAAAGTCTAATGATTTTTGTAAGTTGATTTTGTATCCTGCTACATTGCTGAAGCTGTTTATGGTGTCTAGGAGTTTTTAGGTGGAGTTTTTCAGATCTTTAAAGTATAAGATCATGTCATCTGTGAATAGGGATATTTTGACAGTTTCTTTACCTATTTGTGTTCCTTTTAGTTCTTCTTCTTGCCTTAATTGCTCTGGCTAGGAATTCCAGTACTCTGTTGAATAGAAGTGGGGATAGTGGACACCCTTGTCTCATTCCTGACTTCAGGGGAAATGGTGGCAGTTTTTCTCCATTAAGTGTGGTGTTGGCTATAGGTTTGTCATACATAGCCTTTATTATGTTGAGGTATTCCTTCTACTCCTAGTTTTTTTTTTCAGAGCTTTTATCATGAAATGGTATTGATTCTAGGCAGGTGCTCTACTGCTTGAGCCACTCCACCAATCCAGTATCAATTCTTATTGAAGGCTTTTTCTGCATCTATTGAGATGTTCAAGTGGTTTTTGTCTTTGCTTCTATTAATGGGCTGTATTCCATTTATTGATTTGCATAAATTGAACCACCCCTGCATCCCTGGGATGAAGCTGACTTGGTCATGGTGAATGATCTTTCTGATATGTTGATGGATTCGGTTTGCATTGTGATCAGGTAGAATGCATGGGACTATTTCTATTTTCTTATATTTGCTAAGGCTTACTTTGTTCCCTAAGATATGATCAATTTTGGAGAAAGTTCCATGGGCTGCTGAGAAGAATGTATATTGTGCAGATATTGGATGAAATATTCTGTAGATATCAATTAGGTCCATTTGATCTATGGTGTCATTTAGTTCTAGGATTTCTTTGATGATTTTTTTTGATGACCTATCTATTGGTGGTAGGGGGGTATTAAAGTTTCCCACTACCACTGTGTTGGTGTCTAATGTGCTTTTAAGTCCTTTATTGTATGTTTGATGAAATTGGGTGCACTGACATTGGGTGTGTATAAGTTAATAATTGCTATTTCCTTTTGATGTATTGCCCCTTTTATTTGTGTGAAGCATCCTTCTTATTGTCTCATTTGACCAATGTAAGTTTGAAGTCTACTTTGTCTGATATAAGTATTGTTACACCTGCCTGTTTTGAGGGGCCATTGGCTTGGTAAATCTTCCAGCCTTTCACCCTAAGCCAGTGTTTGATTCTGTCAATGAGATGGGTCTCCTGTAAACAACAGATTTTTGGCTATTCCTTTTTAATCCAGTTTGCCAAATGGTGTCTTTTGATGGGGGAAGTTGAGTCCATTGACATTCAGTGTATCAATACCTATATTGATTGATAGGTACATGGTGATTCCTGCCATTTAGTTGTTTTTGTTGTTTAAGGATTTGATCGTGTGCAGCTGAAACATTGCTACTCTCTGTGGTTTGATACTTCCCATCCTTTCATGGTTTCGTTTGCTTTCATCTTCTATGTGCAGAATTCCTTGTAGAATCATCCGTAGTGGTAGCTTGGTGGTCATATATTGTTTTAGTTTCACTTATCATGGAAGACTTTTATTCCTTTGTCAATTTTGAATGATAGTTTTGCTGGGTAGAGTATCCTAGAGTTGAAATTATTCTCATTCAGTGCCCAGAATACATCACTCCTTGCCCTTCCCCTTTTAAGGTTTCTGTTGAGAAATCTGCTGTGATTTTGGTGGTTTTACCTTTGTACATTATTGTTTTTTCTCTCTTACAGCCTTCAATATTCTTTCTCTGTTCTCTGTGCTTGTTGTTTTAATGATAATATGTCGAGGGGAGGTTCTATTTTGGTCAAATCTGTTTGGTGTTCTGGAGGCTTCCTGTAACTGTATGGGAAAATCCTTCTCAAGATTTTGGGAAATTACCTCTTATTATCTTATTGAATATATTACATATCCCTGTGGCTTACACCTCTTCTCCTTCCTCAATGCCTATGATTCTCAGGTTTGGTTTTTTGATGGAGTCACTGAGTTCTTGTATATTTCTTTCACAGCACTTGAGGTGTTTGACTAAGATTTCTCCTGTTTTATCTTTAATTTCTATTTTATCTTCACACTCTGAGATTCTGTCTTCCATTTGTTCTAGTCTGCTGGAGTAATCTTACACTGTGTTTTTTGTTTGACTAAAGGGACTTTTTATTTCCAGGATTTCTGTTTGATTCTCTTTTTTGATGTTTTCCATACCTTTGTTCAACTCTTCTTTTGTGTTTTATGTTGTCTTCTTTATTTCATATATCTCTTTTTTTATAGTGTCCTTTGTTTCACTTTGGTGTTTGTTGAAGGCTCTCTAAGTTCATTTAGTTGTTTCTGTGTCTTCTCAAGTTCTTCATTTGTTGTGTCTTGAAATTTCTTTAGTGCATCTTGTTCTTTCTGGTTAACCTTGTCTAGTATCTTCTCCATGAAATTCTGAGTGACCGCTTCCATTATTTCCTCTTTGAGGTATTTTTTTGTGGGCATCACTGGGCTCATTAGTGACATTTATTATTCTTTTGTTGGGTATCCATTTGCTTCATTTGCCACTAAATTCTCTATTGAATTATTTTTTTGAGGAGTGGTTTCCTTCCCTTGTTCTTCTCCCCATAGCTCCAATTTGTGCTGTGCAACTAAGTTCTTGATTGGCTAGTTGATGGTTTTAATTGCCTGTTTTCTTTCCCTCAATTTAATTTTTGTATTGTGACAGACTTGGTTGTTAGCTAGGTTGGTGTGCTATTTCTGTCCCTGGCCTGGAGGTGTAAATTATCAATATCAAGTTCACAGCTTCAGTGCCAGCCCAGTTGTTTACATATTATATAGAAAACCTCCTGTGATAATATCTATAAACAGTGGGAGTTGGGGAGATAATGGTTGTTTAGCTAGAGATAGAAACTTGGGTAATTGGTAAAGGTGACACTAAAAGAGGACTTGGAAAGGGTGGGGTGGGTAGGGGAAGGTGAATGGGGGCTGCTGGGTTTTGTGGCCCTTGTGTGTGTTTGGGTGTGTTTCCACTGTTGTAGTGGAGGGAGCTTGTGTCAGGGATTTCAGGAGGCTGGAGGTGTGTACAGTTGGTACAGTAGGCCAGTCAGCAGGTGGTGAGTGTGTAGGAGGGAGGGGTGATAGGTTGGGGAAGGATAGGAGGGAAGCAAAGACAGAAAGAGTGGATAATAATGGGCAGAAAGATTAGTTGGGAGGGAGATCAATGGATTGTAGCACAAGAAAGGGGGGAAAGTGAAGAGGGTAAGAACAGAGACAAGAAAATTGTGATGGTGAAGTTAACAACACAGGAAAAAAAAAACAGGTACAGCAACAAAAAGTTCAGTCTGCTTGGTAAGAGTTCTGGACTTATTCCTTTGGTGTCCAATCCTGGTATTGGTGCTTGGTGTGCTGGGCTTTGTGGAGAAGGGTGCTGCCCCCCTTGTTGGACAGCTTGGGGGTGATGACTGGAGAGTTTTTTTCTTTTCTTTTCTGCTTTCCTTGCTCTTATGGGCCATCCATTGCACGTGGGAGCTCTAACGTGGTCTCACCAGGTGACTGGCTTGTGAGCAGTATTTGGTTCCTTCTGTCCACAGGGCAGGTTGCAATCAGGACCAAACTCTGCCAGTTTGTGCAAAGTGGTCAGATTTGATGTTTTTGCCAAGTGGCAGCTGTGTTGCCCTACAGCTGCAATTCTGGCTGGTCAGCTCCTCCCCCAGCAAGGTGAGACAATTCAGTTTTGAGTCCTGTCCTCAGTCCTGTGAGACTAGCTCAGTGATCCACCACAGCCCTGCTTTGGGAGGTTGGCTTGCTGCTCCACCCATGCTCTCAGACTTTGTGTCTTTTCCCACCTTTATTCACTGAGAGTTCAGCCCCTCACCCCACACCCATTCTCCAGAGCAGGTTCAGTGTTCCATCCCATCCCTGTTGTCGGTGTTAGATTATAATTTGCTGCTTATGCTTTTCAGTTTTGTTTGGAGGTGGGGAGTTCAACCTGCCCAGGGGCTGCCTGGACTATGTTCCCCAGGTGTGGGTGGGGGAGTTGTGTGTGGAGCATATTGCTCACCCACTGGGTCTGCAGGTTTATGTGCGCAGCTTTGAAACAGGCCGACAAGGAGAAATCGCCTGCCACTTTTCTCAAGGCAGACACTGCCTGGGACTGGGTTCAGTGCAGTGGAGTGTGGGGAGGCTTTCCACAGATTAGGGGACTAGGATGTTGCAGAGTTCGATTCTGGTTGATGCTCTATCTTCTGCTTATTGAAAGAGGGCAGAAAAGGGTTGGGGGAGAAACAGCCAGGACCTTTTTTCCCAGGGCAGACATGCCCTGTTGGCTGTGCCACACCAGGATTTTCCTGGCTGTTAGGTGCAATTAAAGGCTTGCTTAAGGGTCAGTCCTTGCATTTGATGTGCACCAAATGTGTTGGTGATTATTGTTCTGGCTAGAAGCAATCAGGATTACTCGAGGGTAGCTCCCATGTCTTCAGGTGGTTTCTGGAGTCACAGAGCTCAGAAATTGTGATTCCCTCCCTAACTGCTATCAAGCAGTTACTTCCTGACATTCAAGTCTCAACCCTCGTCCTCCTTTCCAAGAGGGCTTTCCTGAACATCCAAGTAAACAGCTGTCCTCATTTGTTCAGTGTCAGAAAGCCACTTCTTATTGCTCGTTGAGTGTGTGTCTCCGCCATCAACCCTCAACAAGTTGAGAGCAGGCTCCTTGCCTGGCCACACCAGGCCTCCAGGCTGAGTGAAGGAACAGTCACACCATCCCGACATGAAGAACTTGTACAAACACAAGCATGGGTAAGAGAGGCTCTTGAGATTGTCACGAGGAATGAACCATGTCAACCTGAAGTAGAGGCATATAAAATTAATGTCTTGAAAATTCTGCCCATCTTGTCGCATTAGAAATCGAGGGAGACAGATGAAGAGACTGCTACCATTTCACCTCAGGAGCTGTGAAAGGAAGCTCACTTTTCCATCATCCTAGCTTGGTATCAAACCATTCTAACATCTGGTTTTACCAGAGCATAAATGAATTCATTGATGTCACAGAACAAGCTTGTGCACTTTTTCATTTATTAAATAAAAAGTGTGTAAGTGTGAATGTGCGCACGTGTATGAATGTAAGTTCACACGTGTGAAACTTTGTCAAAGTTATACTTTTTAGCTTTTTTCTAAATTGACCAAAAAAATCTCTAGAAAATTACTGATGTCCTCACTAAGTAAGAAATCAAGTCTTAGTGCAGGAAGATGCTGCCGGAGATGAGTCCTGGGGGAAGGAAACCATGGCTGGTTGTTTTAAAATGGATTGCAAGAAGAGGGAAAGAAATCCTTTCTGGAGAAACAATTGTTGTTGTAAAAAGCCTTGTTTTCCTGAGGAATCTATCCAGAGCACATTGAGGCAACTCAGCCTGACCAAGATGGAGCTGCAGAAACCAGGACAGCCCGAGCAGGCGAGGTATCGCTGTGCATGTTCGCCTCTGACATTTCAGACAACACGGACTTTAAGTCATTTTTATTATTGTCGGGTTCCAGAAAGCTTCTTTCTTCTGTGAAAAGTCTCTTTAATTTTGAGAACTTCCTACTAATCACTTTCCCTTTGCTGATGATCCTAACCTTCCACAAATTGCTTCTCTCGTGTCAGCCTTCATTTTACACCCGCTCTTTCCTTGCGCTCTTTTCCTCCCTCGGATTTCCCATTTTTCAAGCCACAAAGGCAGACTTCTTTCTGTTGAATTTCAGCTCCTTCTTCCTGTCTTGGATTGCCTATTACCTGCTGCAAAGGTCATTTCGAGTGTAATTCAGCTAAAATTACTTTATTTTCTAATCACTAAATCTCTTCTCTCTCTGTGGTCTTCATACCATCCTGACTTCCTCCCATCTAAACTCCTCATTTCACAGGTGTTGTACTTGCAAGGGTTCTTGGTGGAAAAGGTGACAATGACCTTTGGACCTGTTCTTTTAAAGGACAAAATGTGGGCACTCACCATGTGGCATGGAGTGGGGAGGGGTGTTCTCCGGGACAACCGAAACCTCTAGCAGAAATCCCACCCAGCGCCTGAAGACCAAAATCCACAAACCCTCTTCTCCAATAGCAGGAGTCATGACCAGCACTGTGTTCTAAACTCCACAGGAGGAGGGCTGGTCAAACTGCTCCAGCCTCACAGGGTCCTGAAATGTGTGCACGCGTACACACGAACATGCATATACACACATTGTGGGAGTATGAGTCACACGTGAACCTGTGTGCACATGGATGGGTGTGTGTAAGTGTGCAGGCGTGAGTGTGAACCTGTGCGCACATGTGTGAGGTGTGTATGAATGAGTGCACACACGTGAACCTGTGTGCGTGAATCTGGGTGCTCATGTGAGAACGTGAGAGTATCCATGTGTGAGTGCATGACTCCACACACGTGAACATGCAGGCACGTCTGACTTTGGAGGAGTGGGTTAGGGAGAAGCAGTGACCTGCAAAGCTTCCTACTGTGGCGGATTCTGCCTCGCCTCTTGAGACTTGATACTCCTCTGGCTCTTCCAGAAGGATCTGTTCACACTCCCGTGTACTAGGCCTGCACAGGGGGCTTTGCTAGCATTGGTTGCTATCTGAGTTTCCCCAGGATGCTGAGGTCTGACCATCATTCCGGCCCAGCCATGGGGACACCGCAGCTCCTTCCAGCTTGGGGGTTGGAGACCTCCAGCCTCAGGCAGCCAGGACGTGCATCAGGGCTCTGACCTGATTACCCAGGCATTTTTCTTTCTCCCAGCAGACAGGTTCCTCCGCTCATTCTAGTCTCTGCCCCGTGCCCTTCCTGCTGCGAGGCCCCAGGGGCCAAGGCATCGGTGGAAGGAGGAGTGGGAACAGTTAAATTCAAATCGAACTGCAAAGTGCACCGGGGTGGGGGCAGGGCCCAGTCCCCCACCACGGCCTCAAACCCACGGATTTCACTGACAAATCACCCTTTTGCAGTGGGCCTTTCGTTAACGCAGGTAGAAATAATGAAATAAATATGACAAAGGGCCGGGCACCGCCCGCCCGGGGAGGGCTGCGTGAGTGACCTTAAGTGAGATAATAAGCCGGAGTGTGAACAGAGACTTTGTCTTTTCATGTCGCAGGCGGCGGGCACGGTGGCAGCAGCTCGGAGCCGCGCAGCCTTTCCTGACACGGCAGTGAGATCGTGCATCGTCTAATTAATCCCATATTTTCACACGGCGTAATTATGGAGCCGGGGCTGAGGTATTTGGCTGCTGAGGTGGAGTCGCGCCGGCCCTGTCCCCTGCTCAGCTCCGCACAATTTATTACGCTTCCCAGCAAGACCCCCGAGCGTGCGCGCAGGCGATCTGTCACCGCGATGTTCTCAGGCACGTGCCACCTTCCACACGGGGCTACGGGGGCTCGAGCAAATTGCTATTTTTATGGGGTATGATAAAGGCAATGCTACCTTATGTTCAAACCTTTACTGTCGCTGCGTGGAAGGCACAGCCCGGCACCACGTGTGCAGGCGGTGCGTTGGCTGTGCGTCCTGCATCTGGGCAGGACAGGGCAAGGAGGACCACCTAGCAACCCAGCACCTTGGCATAGGGCCGCCTTACGGAGGCACCTGCAGACTGGCCCTCCATCACCTCTGCCTCCCCAGTCCCTCCTCTCCGTGGCCGTATCTGCTGATATATGAGCTTGCCATTTGGAAGCTGCTGGACCCCTGCTTGGCCTGGGAGATTTGTGGCTTAGGCATTGCTCCTGGGTGGGGCTCCTCGGCTGTTTTAGCAGTGGGCTGACCCCACGGCCTCTGTCCATGGGACCAGGCAGTTTACAGTAGTGTCCCGTCCCTGCCTGTGGCACAGCTGGGGCTGAGGATGCGTGGTTGTCACATGTACAGAAAGGGCTGTGAACACAAGGCCAGGCCAGCCCAGCCTGGGAAGACTGGGGAGGAGAAGCAGGGCCCATAGCTGAGGCTGGGCGACTGTGGCCTGGCTCCAGCACCCCAACCCCGGCCCCTTGTCCAAACCTGGGTTTTGCACAGACACTCAAGGCTGATGTTCTGTCTCCAGTGGAAGCTCTTTGGCACGAGCAGATGGGCATGGCAGCCTGTTTCATGGGCCTGGGAGTTAGGGTTACCCTCTGGGGTTTGTTTCCTGGTCATTGTAGGTAGCAGAGGCAGCCCAAGTTCAAGGGTCAAGTAAGGTTAAATGTTCACCTACTTGAGCTTTTTGGGATCCCCAGGCCCAGCCTGGCCACATCTTAGCCTCAGCTACTGTGTTCTGCAGGCAGACCTTCAGTGGGAGGTGGAGGAGGGGAGCAAAGCCACTCAAAGAGGCCATGGACAGGCTTTGCCATGTCCTTCTGTTTCCTGCACACGGATAATGCAGTCCACACAACTCACTTCTTGTCCACCATTCTTGAGAAATAAAACTCCAAGTAAATGTATGCATTTCAACTTCTGCTGCATAATTCTATAAAACACGTTAAATTTAGGCAGCCAGTATCTTTGAGATTTCTGCATCTCTCCAGCCTGCACTGTTCCTTAACCGTGGTCATTGTGTAGCTTTGAAGACAAACAGGACACAGGTTAATTGGGGGAAGGGAGATGTTTACAAAGAATAAAATTACTGTTTTATTATTACTATAGCCCTGTAATGCTGTTGGAGAATTTTAAACATCAGTAATAAATGTGAGCATGACCAGACACTCTTAAGAGCTTACCTACCTAAAATATGCAAGCACCTTTTTCCTTTCTGTGGACCGATGACTGAACTCAGGGTCTTACACTTGTCCTCTGCCATTTGACCTATGGACCTTTTTGCTTTAGTTTGTTTTTAAATAGGGTCTTGTACTTCTGCTTGGTGCCAGCCTCAGACACTTTTCCTCCTACTTCTACCTCCTAGTAGCTGGGATTATAGGAATACACCACCATGCCTGGCCATCCAAACCTTTTTCCTGGTTTCTCTTCTGTTTCTATCCTGGGGTGGTGATTCTTGAGAGAGTGCTAAACCCCTGCCAGCCCTTTCCAAACGGGAAAGAGAAGGGGTAGGGGCAAGCCTAAGAGCCAGCATTACCAGGTGAGTACCATCTGGGGGCATGAGCAGACAAGCAGGCAGCAATCTGCACACAGACCCCAGGTGGCTACACAACACCTGGATGTCCTTCCATGCTGCTATGGGTGGGGTGTTCAGTAGGGTGGGGACCTAGGCTCCATCTTCAATCTGGGTAAGGAACAAGCACATAGCAAGGCATCAGTGGTGATGGTAGAGTCCATGGGAAAGGGCTCTCAGGCCACAGGCGCTGAGGAACTGTGCAGGTAAGCGGGAAGGACTGCGCACCCAGTGGGAGGGACAGGAGTGATTCCCCGTGGGAGAGCCTGTGAAGGAGGCAGGGCTCCTCCACCACCATGGTCCTGGGACCACCAGAGATTTTGGTAAAAGTCACTTGCCGTGCTGCTGGGCACAGGCCAGCTCTGTGCTCTGCAGAGCTGCTCGGCTCCCAGGCACAGCTGTGCTGCTGATCCCCAGGTTGACCCCGGGGTCTATGAAAGTTTCCGTCCTGCATGCTTTGGTGGGTAGCTATTTTCTTCTGGAGAGTTCTGTGTGAAAGCATGCCCATCCCAGGGCAACGCCCCCTTTTCCTTCCTGGGCTTCACTGTCACTGCTCTTCCATGGAGTTATTATCTGCCACTAGAAAAACCATAGGAACAGCAAGCACCACTCCTTGGTGCTTTTGCAGATCCCCAGGGAGGCTAGCTCTGTAGGCAGGTGGACAGTGAACCCCGGGCATCGCTTAGGGACTGCTGGATAAGAAGGCAGGCTACACCACAGGTTCCTTCTCTCTCCTGCAATTGTCCTTCAAAAGCACCATGGAGTTCTTTCCCCATGAACTTTTTATGTGTTTTATTGAAACCTGATATAAATAAAGAAAGTGCACATACTCCATGCAATTCATAAACCGACCCCCCACTGGGGGCCCCCATCCCTGTCTGTCGCAGCCAAAATCAGTACTCAGCCACTAAAACTCCATGTGCTAATGCTACCTGTTTCCCACTGTGGCGTGGACAGTGTGTACTTCGGCTGGCTCCAACACCGGGGATGTGAGATTCCTCGGAATCGTGTGTCAGTTGCTCACATCATTGCTGTTGATGTCAGAGACACCAAATATATGACAGACAATGGTCAGACCAGAGAAACGCAGAACTCCGACCCACAGGACAGGCCTCATCTCCAACAGAGCACAGGGAGCCAGCCTGCCCATGCCAGCCTTGCAGGAAGCCAGGTGTGTCTCTATGACAATCCAGGAAGCCAAACGATAACTTGTGTGATGCTCAGCCCCAGTTGGCCAGGACGTGACCATTATCTGACAGCTTCCCTAGTTTTTGATCATATTTCTAACTCAGGACCAACCAGAGAAAGCCCAGTGTGTTCCCAAGCAGTCACCAAGGATGCCCAGCTTCTGACAAGACGCCTCCAGCCTGCCCAGGTCAACGCCACAGGGCACAGCTGCAGCCTCCCTTTTCTCCCCTGTGAGGCCTCCCCATGCTCCCTGCCGTCCAGTCTGTGCCAGAACCAAGTGAGGGCGGCCAACTCTCTTGCAAAACTCAGCTAAATTACCTTTGCTTCCTCACTGGGCTCCACGATCCATAGTGTGTGTGGATTGCTCACATCCTTACTGATGCTGTGTCCATGTTTTCATCCACTGTGGATGGTTATTCAGGGACAGATGGGGACATAAGATCAGTGACATGCCGAGTGTCTCCTTGGACATCATGTGCACTTTGGTGGGCGCACGCCCCTTTGTAGAGTGTAGGCCCGTGTGTGGTGCCAAGCATGAGTGAGCTGAGCAGTGGCACCAGTGTCTCCCTCACCAGTACCCAGGGTTCCAGTCTCTGCATCCTTGCCAGCACTTGGTACTATGTGTCTTTCTCATTTTATCCACTCTGGTGAGTGTGTTGTAAAATTGTCATGGGGTTTTAAGGTGCGTTTACCTAGCGACAAGGGTAGCTTTCAGCTTTTCCTATGTCATCGACACTTTGTTTTTGTTTTTCTTTTGGCAGCACTGGGGTTTGAACTCAGGGCCTCATGCTTGCTAGGAAGGCGCTCTACCACTTGAGCCACTCTGCCAGCCTGTTCTTGCTCTTTAATAAAAAGTTTTAATGAGCTATAACTCACAATAATGTAAATTTTCCCATTTAAAGTGTGTAAGTCAATGTTTTTAACACATTTGCAGATTTGCGCAGTTACCAGCACAATCCAATTTTAAAATATTTTTAGCAACAAAAAAGAAATCCCACACCCATGGTGGTTGCTGTCCCATTGCAGACAACCACGAATCTCCTGGGTTTTTTTCCAGGAATGTTGTAATCTTAGTTAATACATTTAGGACTATGATGATTTGGGGATGGCTTTTGTGTGTGGGGTGAGGTGGGCTCCACCTTCACTGTGTGCATGTGGCTTTCCCTGCTCTCTTCCTGGCACCCAGGTCACTTATCAACTCTTATTAGTGAAAGGGTTTCTTTCTGGGCTGTTGTCTGTATGTCTGTCCTTATGCCAGCACTGCAATGTCTGGATTGCTTTAACTTTGTAGTAAATTTTGAAATAGGGATTTCGAGTCTTCAATCTTGGTCCTTTCCAAGGTTCTTTTGGATTCTGGGTCCTTTTCATGTCCATTTGAGCTTTAGCACCGCTCATCGTTTCTGACAAGATGCGGCTGGCATTGTGATAGCCGTCTTGAGTCTGTCCATCAGTTGGGTACAGGACGGATGCCGCTGTTTTAACAATTTAACTCATCTGTGATCCGTGAGCATGGGGTGGCTCCATCTCTTTAGATTTTTCCCAGGTCCTTCCACTGGTGTTTTAGTTTTCAGTGCACACCCCTTGCATTTAAGTGAATGCCTAAGGATTCTATTATTTTTAATATTGCAAATATAATTGCTTTTTATTTTCATTTTCAGGTAATTTATTTCTTCTGTGTACAAGCACTTGATTTGCATGTACTAATCTTGTACCCTAATATCGTTGATCAATCATTCGTTAGCTTTGAAAGGAGTTTTGTGGCTTCCTTAGGATTTTTTATTTGTGAAATCGTGTCATCTGAACAAGGGTAGAAATAGTTCTACTTTTCCAATACAGATGTCTTTTTATTTACTTGACTTGTCTGATTGTCCTACTAGAGGCTACAGTACCATATTGTGCACGTGGTGAGAGGCCGCCCTTGTCCTGAGTTTTACTTTTGGGGTGTCTCTTTCGGCCTTGCACCATTAACTATGATGTTAGTTCTGGTTCTTGATGGAAGCCTTTTTTTTTTTCAGGTAGAGGATGTTCCCATGTATCCCAAATAGATTCTGATTGTTTTGTTCTTGTTGTTGTTATAATCATGAAATAGTGTTGGATTTTTTCCAATGCTTCTGCCTCTGTTGAAATGGTCACATAGTTTTGCTCTTTATTCTAATGACATACTGGATTTCATAAAAATATAAAACCAACCTTACACATGTGGAATGAACCGCACTTGGTCATAGTATGTAAGCTTTTTTATGTAACGCTGGATTCAGTTTGCTAGTGCTTCGTTGAAGATTTTTACATTTGTATTCGTGAGATATTAGTCTATTTTTAACATGATGTGTTTACCTGATTTTGTGTGTGTGTGTGTGTGTGTGTGGTACTGGGGTTTGAACTCAAGGCCTATAACAGGAGTCACTCCACCAACCCTTTTTTGTGATGGGTTTTTTTGAGATAGGGTCTTGCAAACTACTTGCCTGGGCTGGCTTTGAACTGAAATCCTCCTGATCTCTGTCTTCTGGGTAGCTAGGATTACAGGTGTGAGCCACTGGTACAGCTTTTTCTGGCAATAGTGGGGTTTGAACTCAGGGCCTCACACTTACTAGGCAGGTACTCTACTGCTTCAGCCACTCCACCAGCCCCTTGTACCTGGTTTTGATATCAGGATAATATTTGAAATATTTGGTAAAAACTATCAGCAAAGCTAATATAAGCCTGAGGTTTCCTTGGTGGGAAGTTTTCAAATTACTAATTGGATTTTCTTTTTTCTTTTACTTCTTTCAGGGCTATTTAGATCTTCTGTTTCTTCTGGAGTCAGCTTTAGTAGCTTATATCTTCCCAGGAATTCACACATTTTATCTCTGTTTTCTATTTTTTTTTTTTGGCATAGCATTCATTTTATTTCCTTATAATTCTTTTTTGTAAAGTTGGCTGAAATATCCTTGTGTTCATTCCTGATTTTAGTAATTTGAGTTTTAAATTTTCTTGATCTTTTCAAAGATCAACAGACTGGGTTTCTTGATTTACTCTTTTCCTATTTCCTTTATTTCTGCTGTAATCTTTATTAGTTTCCTCATTTTCCTTGCATTGAGTATAGCTTCTTAAGGGGAAAGATCAGGTTACTTACTTAAGATCTTTAAGAAAAAATAGGTGCTTACAGCTATAAATTTTTCTCTGAGCCAGGTTTTACCACATCCCATAAGTTGTGATGTCCTGTGTTTTCACTTTTATTAAATCAAAGTCTTTATTTTTATTTATGACTTCGTCTCTGAACAATGGGTTATTTAGAAGTATGTTCTTTAATTTGTACATATTTTGAATTCTCCAAATTTCCTTCTGTTATTGATTTCCAATTGTCTATTGTGTTTGGCGAATATATTTGCATGATTTCAATTCTTTAAATCAAACGAGTATTCTCTTAGGGTCTATCGTATATCTGTCTTGGAGGATGTTCTATTTGCATATGGTAAGGTTTGCATATTCTGGTAATGAACTCATGAAGGATGAGTGGGGTATCTATAGGTGTCTGTTGGGTCTAATTGATTTAAGGTATTGTTAAAGTTTTCTGTTTCCTTGTTTATCTCCTGACCAACTGTTCTATCCACTATTACTTTTTTCCAGTGCTGGGGATCAAATCCAGGGCTTTGCACATGCTAGAAGTCTCCCCAATTTCTTACATCAGAAATCCTGCTTCTGGCTATTGTCTTTTGTGTGATGTGTCCTTTCATTTATTTCACACATATTCCTACTGGCTTGTCTGTCTTTTTCTTGTTGCTTTGTAGGATATATATATATATACACATATATCTTTTATAAACAAAGTCTTTGTTAGAAATACAAATTACAAAATACTCTCCTACTTTGAGGGCTTGTGTTTGGTGCTGTCTGTGGATGAGCAGAAGTTCTAAACTCTAATGTGGTTGATTTACTAACACGCTATTTGATGGCTAGTGCTTTTTGTCAATCTTTGCAATCTCAAAGGACACAAAGATCTTCTCTATGTTTTTCTCTCAAAAATATTTTATCAGCTGAGTGTGCAGATCAGTGTACTTACTTAACATACCTAACACCCTGAGTTTAATCCCCAGGACTGAAAAAAATGTTCTGGAGTGTTTGGTGCAAAGGCTACACATCTATCCATTATGTCTAGACATTTGGTGTCTTGGGTGCTGTTGTAAGTAGCACCATCTTAAAATTGTATTTTCTGCTTGTTTCTGTTCTATAGAAATATTTTGAATATTCACCTGATATGTACTCCTCCCCTTTTCAGTTTTTTTATTATTGAGTCTGTTTGCTTGTATGTGGTCAGAAGGGCTGTCTTGGTCCTCCCCACCTCACCGGGCTGTCATTGGTTTGCACAAGCGAGGCTGATTGGCTGGGTCTGCTTGTTTGCTTGTCTCCCTCTTCCCTGTCCCTTATAGACAAGCATTTTCATGTGTCCCATGTGTACTTGTTTTCTGGTTTCTGGTGTCTGGAGAGACAGTTCAAGTCCTTTTGCAGTTTAGGGTCCCTGCTCGGGTGTTTACAGTTCCTGATCCTTGCTGCTAGCGATGTTACTCTTTATTGGTCGGTGTTTTGTATTCCTGCTTTTTCCTACCTGCGCCTATGTCAAAACAAGAGACTAGAACTGAAAGTGGGTGGTCTCTCTGGTTCCACTGTCCCATCACCTAACAGTGTCTGACGCTGAGATAGTGACATACTAGCTACTGCCACGGATGAGAAGGAAAAGCCCCAAGTTCAAATTCACGGTCAGATTCCTGCATGGGAATACTGTATAGGAATCCAAGTTCTTTATAGTCAAAGAACTGGCCTACTGCCTCAGCAGTGTGGCCGGGCTTCCTCCGTGTGGCACAACAGTGTGCCTCCAGTGAGGCAGCACTTGTGGTCCTCTTACGAGCATCACCAAGGGCCAGTGTCCTTAGCAGTAGCTCAGTACAGATGGCACTATGTTCAGATGGCCCGTCTATAATCCATGTTAACAGTCAACTCATGGTCAATACCATTTTAGGAGCTAACTCAGCCTCATCAAGGGCTCCCCGGGTCCTGTGTAAGGCTCACCCTGGAGGAGCATGTGACCAGGATCTGTAATACTTCAGATAGAAACACAAACCCGACATACGTGTGGACCTTAAAGCAGTGAGAGGACCTTGGTGGCCGGGCCACCTTCCACATTCTACCTCCCATTTTCTCCGTTATGCTGGCATTTACTATGTTTTCCTCAAATCTTGCCCACGTATCTGCTTGGAGTATCTTTGGACTTTTTGGAGGTTAAGCCCTAAGACACAAATAGCCAGCCTTTCATTCCCTTAACCAGTGTCCACCAATAGCTCCTGTGTTCCAGGCACAGTCCTGCCAAGGTAGTGTGACAAAGATTTGAAGCCACCTCCTGCCCTGGCAGATTGTGGGGCCACCAGCACCTAGGACCATCCATGCTGCCTGTGAGTGATCTCTCAGAATCATTTCCAGAGAGTCAATTTGGGAAGCAGAGATGAGGAAGATGTAGGTGACAATGACCCCTAAGAAAGTGGGGTCCCCCAAAAGGGGGAGGCCACAGGAGTGAGGACTGGGGCACAGGGAGACCCAGGATCCATAATCTCCCATTTTCTCCCAAACCTGGCCAAAGATAATCTCAAATTGTTCAGCAACCAAGTAAATCCAGATCAAAGGAATCAAATTTTTGCATTAAATTCTACCAAGTCACATTTATTTTTATGTCTAATGTACCTGACATCAAATAAACATCTATTTTTAAAAATTGGGTCCATCACAACACTGTGACATGACCAACCTTTAAAAAAAATGAATGATTTATTTAAAAGGTTGAATGTGTCATACGAGCATCTAGATCAGCGGGTGAAATCCGACATCCAGGCAGTGGAGAGAACAGAGTGAAACCAGAGCAGATTACACAAGAGTGTCTCTCCCCTACAGAAATGAGAGGACCCTGGGCAAATTCATTATCACCTGCTGAAATGAAATTAGCAGAGCGCTCAGACTTCGCTTTATCTTAAAGAATACCTATTCTAGCTTTAAGCCACATCCAAAAGGATTTGTAGGATAGTGATGTTTGTTTGTTTTATGGCTCTGGGGTTTGGCCTCAGGGCCTTGCAACTGCCAGGCAGGCACTCTACCACTTGAGCCCTTTTTTACTTTAGCTGTTTGTTGGATGGGGTCTCATGTTTTTATCTGGACTGGCCTCAAACCAAAGCACAATCTTCCTGATCTCCCCATCCTGGGCAGCTGGGAATTACAGGGATGAGCTTTTATTTATCTATTTATTTTGGGATGGATCTTGCTATGTGCCTCCAGCTGGCCCTGAACTCATGAGCCTGCTGCCTCTGTTTCCTGAGTACTAGGTTGGAACCCAGGGCCTCCAGCACGCGAGGCAAGCATTCTACTACTGACACATTGTCTCGTGTTTTGGCTTCTGCCTGTGACAGGTTCTAGGGATACGCCAGTGCTGTGTCTTGCTCTCAGACCTCATGGGGTGCTGATAGCCCCACACAAACAAGGCTCCCTACCTGCATCTGCTGACCCTCTGTGTCCTCAGGAACGGAAATGTGACAAGCATTTTGCCCCTCCTGAGAAGCTGTGTGCCTCTGGAAGAAGTCCTTGCAACCCCGTGGGAAGAGCGCTCGCCAGGGGCAAGGAGAGCTGGGAGTCGGGGCCCTCTCTGCTGTTTTAAGCTGGGTGACCTTGAGCAATGTCTTGACCTTGGGATGCCATCTTGCTCATGTATACACAGGAGTTGATCCCAGAGCATCCTAAATGTCCTGCCCGTTCATAGCATCAATTACACAGATCTCTCTAATGTCCTGAATTGTACAATCCATGTATGTTGGTGTTTGTCCCCAGTGTGGCCCAGCGCACAGGGCAGGCACTCAGTAGAAGGTGCTGGGCTGAGGAGCATAGGCAGGAGGCCAGGGAGGCCAGGGAGGCCAGGGAGGCCAAGGAGGGAAAGAAGGCATCACAGCCAACAAGGGAGGCGTCAGAAGCAGGAGTGAGGCCAGGGAGGAAGGCCTGAGGAGAGAGCTCAGGCTCTCTTACAGGTTAAGGGACCCACCCCGTAAATGAGACAGGGACAGCTTCACCTATGAGCAGGAGGGCTGCATGGAGGACTCCAGGGAGCCCATCTGGAGAGCAGGACAGGGAGGAAAACGGTCCTGTGGCCTGGCAGCCTGGCTCTGCTCTGCAACTTGGCATGCTGGCCATAGGAGGAAGATGGGAGGAAGTTCTGACACTGCTGGCTCAGCCCGGGCTCTGGCAGGCATTCTTGTTCGGCATTAGTGATTTGAGCTCAGTGCTTAGAAACCAGAGGTTCAGAATCTGGGGCCCTTTGGGGAGAAGGTAGGGTGCAGAGCTGTCACCTCTCCCCCAGGCTCTCCAGGCCGTGAGCCCTGGCCCCAAGAGAGGAGCCGATTGTGCTTGTGACAGGGGCAACTGGCCATGAAATCTCTCTGGAAACGAGTCAACCCTCTTGGGATTTCTTAGCAAGAACCCTGCTAAAGTTTCTTTTTCCATCTGATTGGGGTCCTGAAGAAAAATGCTTTGAAACCAGAACAAGAAAATGCATCAGCAAGTATTTTGAAAACCAAGACAGTATGTTCATACAGGAGCTTGTCGTCATTCAGCGCTGAGGTGTCACCGCTGCGAAGTGCACCCTACATTGTGACAGAGTAGGGACCATTATTACTGTGGTTAGGTGAGCCAGGGTTGGCATCAGCCTGTGATGTTGCCCCCCCAGCTGACACAGGGCACAGGGCCCAGAACAGCCTGGCACTGCCCTCCTCCCGGCCCCCAGCTTCGCGCTGTGGACAGGGTGAGAGTTCCTGTGATGGGGCCACGCAACCCTGTGGGCAGAACCGGCACAGCCTGCAAGGCCAGAGACAGGGTCACCTCTGCAGGGCAGGGAAGAGCCTCCGTTTTGAGAAGCCACCCCTGTATGTCTCTTAGAAAGAGAACGAACAAAACAACAGCCACAAAGTAGACCGGAAATGGCAGCCCCCACTGAACCTGCTTCCTTCCTGGGGTGGGTGCCATGCTGTTCTGTGTCACACTGTCCCTCAGGGCCCCTCCTCCACTACTTCCACCACTAGGTGCATCCAAGCTGTTCTGGGCTGCTGTGTTGAGCCCAGGGCCTCTGGCCTGCTCACCTGTGTCTCTCGATGCTCACTGGGACCTGCCTTCCCTTCTCTGAGGGTCCCAGTTAGACCCTGCCCTCCACACCAGGACCCTGGCAATGCCTCCCAGCCCAGCATCCAAGCACCATGGAGCTGTCGTTCACAGGACTCCCGATTCCATGGCTGAAGTGTGGGGTAAGTTTGATCCTGCAGCATGACCTAGTGGTCTATCTCCAGTCTTGCCATTGTGTGCTCTTGACAGGACAGGCTTCCAGGGGCCACCTGGTCCACCTGCTGAGATCCTTCCCCTGGCTGAGTCCCCTCATCTCACTCTCCAGGGACTCTGTTGGCAACAGGGTGAGTTGTTGTCCAGTTAGGATGTGTGGGAAGCTCAGGTGAGCACAGCACCTGACTAAGGGACTTCAAGCAATAAGGTTGAGTGGCTCAAAGAACACCAAACTGGCAGGGCAGTTACAGGGTGGGTGGTGCTGTTCAGTTGTGCCATCAGTTTTTGCCTCCCACACTTTCCCAAGTCTATATCCTCATGATCGTGATCTCAGAGCACAGAATGGCTGCTGTGGCTCCAAACATCCCTCTTGCTGAAAGATGGGGCTTGGAGAAGGGGGTGTGTTCTTCAGAGACCTCATCATTTTATCTGGTAAGGAAATCTTTTCTGGACGACTTCTCAGGCCTTATTGGTCAAAACTGGGTCACATGCTATCACTAGACCAATCGTTGACAATAGGAGCTTGTTGGAAATAGAAAAACTACAATCCACTTCTTGGGGCAGGGAGAAGGGGCCAGTTTTTCCAGGATTAGGAGATCTGTGTTACTTGATCATGAGCAGAGCATTGGTAGGAAATGAGGGTCAACAAGGAACAGTGCAGCCCCAGCCTGGAAGAAAGCTGTTGCGGACACGGTCACTTCTCTCTCTCTTTGTTCTCCCCTGGCCCAGTCGCTGCCACTTGCTGACTTGTTGACTTCTCCCACGGACTCTGGGTCACTCCCCACACCACACCCCAGTTTGGGAATTAATCTGACACCCACAACAATCCCCCTGCCTCCCTGCTGCCATTTTGAATTTTGTGGTGTGTGTGTGTCGGGGGGAGGAGGGTGGTGCAGAGGGCTCTGCTTGGTTGTGAACTTCAGACTTCACTTTTCATACCCCAAAGCCTCCCCAGCCACAGTGGGGACGCAGGCTCCCACTGTAGCCTTTATGGTTCCGACTCCTCTGGTGACACAGGCAGCCAGGGGTGGTCAATGTGCACAGCAGGTTCATTCATTTCCTGCTGGAGCAGATCAATGCATCCTCAGGTGACACACGCATGGTTTCCAGGCCACATGGGGACAGTGGTAATGGTGGCCGTACTAGTCACAGCAGCTGGCATTACTGGAAGCAGGTGACATGCTCAGGGCGTGTTTGCCTTTCGTCTGTCTTTCCTTGTTTACAGACAGACAGAGGACAGAGTTTCCCTTCCAAAGGTCCCCTCATAGCAGAGGCAGTGTGGGGTAGTGGACATACCCAGGCCAGGGCCAGGAGGCAGGCAGTCTTGGTGACCAGAGAGCTTCGCCCTGTGTACCACATGGGGCCTAAACAGCCAGGTCTCTTTCAGCTCCTATCCAGCCTCTTTGGCGAGGCAGCACCTGTACACACTGGTTCTTAATAAAAGCCCAAGGAACAGGAGGAGAAGGGCGCTGATGTGGGGGACAGGAACTTTCCCGCAGTGCCACCCCACGCCAATAAATACAGTCCTGGAAATGCGCCTGGCCCTGGTCTCTCTGGGGTGTAAGAGATATTTTCCGATTGCAACCAGATGCTGTGTTTGCGATATTATTTACACGGGTTCTCCCCCTCGCCCCAAGACTGCAGCGGGGCCTCCCTGCCTCTATGAAGGGTCTGGGATTTTGTGCATCTCCTGCCTCTAACAGCCTCTCCAGTCCATATGCCTCTTTTGCTATGCCCCAGTGGTGGGAAATACTGATTTTATTTGGTTACCTAATGATATTAAAAATGTCTCCTCTGCTCTGGGAGACGTCCTCCGGCCCCGCCAGTGCTCTGCACGGCTCTCCAGGCTGCACTTACTTTGTTTACTGCAGAATTTAGTACAGGTGGAGGGCAGGGAGCCTGGGTCTTCCTCCTAGGAAGATTTTTCATCAGGTTGTAAAAACGTAAATTTCAGTTTGCAGCGGGGCCCTGGGGAGCTGGTGTTTTCCACTCCAACTGCCTGGCCTGCGCCAGTGAGCCCGGATGGCTAGGCGTCCAGGTGACACCACAGCCCCAAGACCGGCCCCTCCAGCTAGGCCTGATGTTGCTAGAGGCAGAGCTGCAGCCACGCTGGACTGGAGAGGCCAGGAGGCTACGGCCAGTCTCTGCCACCCCCAAGCTCCTGAAGTCGGCCTCACTTGTGCATTGCTGTGAGCAGAAGGAGACCTGTGGAAGTGACGCCTACCGCACTAGGACACGTTTTGTTCTTTTCCTAGCCATGCTCAAAGGCTTGTAGGCTCTTGGGGCTATTGGTGTGAGTTCAGAAAGAGACCGGAAGTCAGGAGTTGGGTTCAGGTACTGTGCCTGGTGACAGACACACTCTTGATTTATCTTCTGCAGCTGGAGACCAGCCTTTCACTCCTGCTCCTCCCCTTGGGCTCTTGAACCAGCAAGCATCCTTCCTTTGAGGAGGCAGGCTCTCCGATCTCGACCTTCTGGAAGCCTCCATCTTGCCTGTGATACTGGAGGATATTTCTTGGAGCTCTGCAAAGGCTTCGTCTTCCATATTTCAACCTGGAGAATGTCACAGAGCAATGCCTCGGCAACTGCCAGTGTTTCTGGAAATAAAAACAGGGGCCACTCTGCAGATGGCAGCGCGGACTGTCCGCTCTGCAGATTTATGACTCTCAGAGAAAAGGGCTCCCTGTCCCCCGGCTCCTGCTTTATGGTGCCTGGCTCGAGGCTGAGCTGGATCCAGGTCTGCTGTTTCCTCCCACCAGCTGCACACGTGCTGAGATCCCGGGCCGGGGTCTTCCCCTGGGAGCCAGGAAGGTGGCCAAAGGGGTCAGAGATGAGCAGGAAAGAAGAGAGGCCGTCAGCACCCCTGGGCCTTCAGTGTGATGGCCCAGGGAGGGTTGAGTGGGAGAGGTTCCGGCTGCCAAGATGCCCGGGCAGTGGCCCTTGTCCTTGTCTCTGTCCTGTGACTGCCCCTGTGACCGCCCTTTGCTCTCCCCAGTTTGGCTGTCCAGGAGGACAGTGAGCAGAGTGCAAGGTGACCTTGGGCCTGCACCTGTGTACTTGGAGCCGCTTCTGTGATGTGGTGACAATGGCTGCTGTTTAAAGACTGGACAGTGTCTCCACTCCCCAGGTCCTCACGACAAGCAAGGAGGCGGCCATCGGTGGGTGTCAGCCACCCACCTTGCCATCCCTCACCAAATTTGCCAGAGCCAAATGGATTAGGAGCAAAATCATTATAATAAAAAGAATAAATATGCTGGGTGAAAAATGGATTATTAATTCAAGCTGTGTCCTCCATCCCAATAATAAATGACCCAGCATTAGGGAGAGCCGGCTGCTAAATTAGAACTAATGGGGCCGGGGTGCCCCGCCCGCGCCAGCCCGTCGGGGCTGAGTCCCCGCACCCCGGCCCGCTGCTCCCCGCCACGGCCCCGTCCCAAACTGACAGCTCCTCAGAACTGCCGAGAACCCAGCAGTAATTAAGTCATTGCTGGACTGTAATTTCCTTGAGAAGTAAAAAATTCTCACACAAGAAAAGGTTACGGAGACCTTTTCCGTGTCAAAATTACCATGCGGCATGAATATTAATGCTCTTAATGAAGACAACCTTTTTTTCATCAGGAAGTTCTGCAGCAGGTGCCAAGCCGGGAATCTCAGTCTGGGCTTCACGGTCGGGGAAGTCGGTCGGCACAACGCTTTCCCCTGTCCAAGCTGGTGTCCCCCACAGCCACGCCCCTTCCCCGTCTGTCCCCAGTTCCCACGCGCCTCAAATCCTCGGCTGCGGAGGACAGGTCACCTGCCTAGAATGAAAGGGAGAGGGAAGGAAGGTGGGGAGCTGGGCTCCTGTGACAGATTGCATGCTCTGCTCCATAGGTCAGCTGGTGTCGGTGTCCCCAACTGTCTTCAACACACTGGGGACACCGCTCCAAGGAAAAAGCCCAGGGAGTGGGCAATGGCCTTTTTTTTTCTGCCTCGGCAGCCTCTCCCCTCCTACCTCAGGAATATTCTGGCTGGAGGATACTGGCCACCCCACTGGACCAGGGAGTCCCCTGTTGTGCTGCCCACGGCAGCCTTCTGGGGACCTGGAAGGACTACGTATGGGTATTGCTGCTGGCTCCTAAAGCTGCTTGTGGGCCCTGCAGAGAGGCCTGGCCTGGGACTTGTGGGGTCTGCTCAGAGACGTCTCAGCAACGCTGGGCTTTGGGTTTTCTCCAGGGAAACTAGGAACCGAGGAAGATTTGGGGTAGATTTTAGGGATTTTGTCAGGTGATCGTTTTAGCACCTGTAGTCACATTATTATAATAATCCAATGAAATCTTTTGAGTCAGTGTTTTTGGTCCTGTCCTTTTGTCCCTTCATTTCATGGAAACAGAGAAAACAAAAACAGACAGGCTGGCCCGTTCAGACTGAAGATGTCCAGGGGCCCCCTCGAGGGCAGTGAAGTCACAGGCTCCCGGGCGGGAAGGGGTGATTTATGAAAAACAACTTGGGAATGAACCAATAGTTTACAAGTTGTCTTGCATCTCCAGTGTGTTCTGAGATGACCATGGCCCAGGACAGGTGATGCCACCCTCTCAGCAGCACCTAGAGACACCTCCAGACTCAGACTCAGCCACATGCACACAGGAGGAGGGGAGAGGGCCTGGTGAGACAGCTGCCACCTCCTGCCCCCAAAAGCCATGGGGTAGATCACCTCTGTCACACCATCTCCCTTCATTTTTTACTGATTAGTCATTTGTGACGTAATAAGGGCTGTGGCTAACCAGTAATAATAAATCTGGCCATTTCTGCAGAGTCGTATAATACCCTGTGTGTGTTTAAAAGGTGAGCATGATATATAGTTATGGGTGCTGATGTAATAGCTATTAGATTTATAATACATCCAAGAAGCATAATTTTATTATAAAGAGCAATAGTTTACAATCTTAGTATTGTTTATTACTGACGTCAGTACAGGCCTGTGATGAGAATGGGTTGCAGATAGGAATAAGATCTGTACATGTCATTGGTTTTGCCGGGAATGGCAATGTTCCTCTTCTGAGCCAGCAGCAGTTTTGAAAGCAACCACACCTGGCCAGGTCACTATGTGTACTCACACTGCTCGTGCCACCTTTGCACTTTTCCCGTCAAAAATGCAAGGAAGAGGCCAGTTCAGAGTGCAGGTGCCAGGCACAGCAGACTGAGGTCTGGGCAGCAGCTCTGCCCCCAGGAAAGGGCCAGGAGAGGAAGGCCTCACAGAGGCTGAAGCCAGGGAGGCAGGACTGTGGAGGCTGGGCTTTGCTTCTAGCTGAGCCCAGGAGAGCTTCAGCAGAGTCTTGTCTCCCTCAGGATGGGTCTTCACCAAACTTTCCCAAAGATGCCTTCCATTTCCCCTGAGTCGGGGGGAAGTGAGGACTTGAAACTGTGGCCCTCCAAGTCAGGCCATGTCAGACAGAAAAATTAAGCCACACCACCTGGCACAAGTCTCTGAGCCCATCCACTGGTTTTATGGCTGGTGGTCTCTGTTTAATGTCACACGAACAGGCTGAGAAAGTCGCAGCCTTATTAGGTAAATCATCCAAGCTTCATGAACCGAGCACCATGGGTGGGCTGGGGCCACTCAGCAGAGGGCTGGGCCTGGCAGTGGTGGAGAGGGTGCTGGTCCCTCGGCTGGGGAAGTGTTAGTCCGAGAGAGTACTGCTCCAGCATTATCAACTCTCCCTCACATCTGTGGCCACCCAATGCCCCTGGCTTTCAGAACTGTCTGCATTTCACATCTGAAGCCTGCTTAAAAATGGTATTAACCATATCAAAACACATGCCCCAAATCTACCAAGCCCTTCTTCCATGGGCAGCCAAAGCAGCGCTGTCCTGTGGGGCGGAGCTCCCGCAGGGATCATCAGGGATCCCAGGTATGGGGCTGGGGGGAGGCTTGGGACAGTTTGCCTGAAACCACACATCCTTATAGGTTTGTCTCTGAAGTCTTGTGTCACTGGCGGTGAGAGAGAAATTTCTCCAGTCACAGGGTGCTTGTATGTCTTAGCAACTCGTCTGGTGAGCTTCCGGAGGTCAGAGTTGTGTCTCATCTGGGCCTTCACCTGAAGCCGCTGATATGCAGGGCAAGTATAAAACAGGGGGCTCTGTCTGAAGTGGTCACGTTCTCATGCATGGGAGGAGGTCCCCGCCTGTTTCCCAGGCTGCCTTGGATTCTCTGATCTAGGGACAGCCCCGTTTCTCTGAGGGCCCTGAGGAGGCTACGCTAGTGTGTCAGCTCACTAGGGTGAGGTTTCTACATTTCTATGCCCACTGAAATTCTCAGTCACACACACAGATGCATGCACGCACACACAAGCTGGACATTGCCTGACACTCAAAGCTTCCAGTCCTGTGCCCTCGATAGCCATCACCAGGGCTCTGATTTCAATTGGTGAACACTGGAAGCAGTAAAGATTGGATTTTTCCAATCTATGCAGTCTGGTTTGCATCCTCATTACTGACTTTCCACTTGGAAATAAATAGGTGACAATAACCAAACACAGCACCTAAAATAGCAGGTCCTTGAATTCAAGTGAAAGGAATGAGCCAGTTCTAGTTGTACAAAATACCAATGGCTTGGAATAAGCAAGAGGCTGGCTTGGGGGTGGGCATCACAAAGGGGTGTGGTGTCAGGTTGGTCAGAGCCACCTGGTAATTGCACTCAGCTCCCCAGGGAGGTCTGTTGCTGGACACACCAGGTGCTGGACAGAGACTTCAGATTTCAGAGGCTCCTCCGTGCTTGATGGGAGCCACCACCAGCTTGTCAGGAGAAACTGGGCTTCTGCAGTCTCTCCCCTTGCTCCCCACGGCTGGGGTTGACTCCAGCAAAGGCCTTTGCTCACAGAGCCCTGGGGCCTGTAGGGGTGGCATGGTGACATGTCCACACCATCCCACACAGGGATATAACATCCTGAATGTATTGACTGGTGCTAGTCGAGATTTAATAATCATGAACTCCACCCACACTATGCATGCCACGAAATGGCGTTTTTAATATCACGGACCTGGTGACATTTACACAGCACTTGAACTTGACTTCAGTGGTTTATATATTGCCATCATGATCCTTTAGAAGTGTGGCTTCCAAAAAGTTTATTCTGTGCTTGGAATTATTTCTGGGTTTGGATACAATCACAGTTTACTGGCCTCCCACAGTTTTAAGGTTCCCCTAACACTTAGCATGGAATATTCTATTTCCAGGTAATGCTAAGGTGTGCAATAATTTTCAAAAAGATAAAACCACAAAACAATGTTTTTATACATTTAATAGAGATAAAAAAATTAATACTTCCCACTTCATCAAGTCTGTAGAATTGGACCCAGAGAATTATTCCAAGGGTATTCTGTCAGCTCTTTTCCCCAGCATTCCAGCAGTCATCACTTTCATCAGCCCTTCCCCCATCTTCTCTTCTTCCAAATTATAAACTCTCATATTGCGGCAGTGAATATAAATTTTATGTATCAAATAAACTCATTTGTTCCCTGTCATTCATTTTAAGATCAGATGAGTTTGGAAAGGAAAAAATGTCTCTCTTATTTTCGTGAACTTTATCTCTCTTTCTTCCCCAATCTCCAGCCAAAGGCATCCACTCAAAAGCGAGAAGTCCCATTACAGCTGCCTTAAACAGCAGGGTGTGGATAGCCATCCACAGTCACACACCATGGCTGGCTGAGATGTTTTGGAGTGAACAGTTGGTGTTGGAAAGGCAGATCCTGGAGTCATAAGTTCAAGGGCACCGTCAGCCAGTGGCATAGGAGCAGACTCTTCATGTTTGCCCTGGCCGTGGTGAGAAGAGGTTTGTGAAGATGCCAACTTTGGAAAATAGAATCAATTCATACAACCTAAAACAAAGAAGGCTGACTGTATGAAAAAAGTTGCATGGGGGCACAGCAGCGTCAAATCCTGGAACCACGCATCACGCTCAAGATGCCTCTGGTGCCTTGAGAGCATCGCACCTGTACTTCTCACATGTCCTCTGTGACCCGTCATTACGACACAGAAATAGTAAATGAGCATCCGCCAACGGACAAGGACTCTGACTTGAGTTCATCCCGTGACACAGATAGGGCCCACCTGGTGAGGGCTGGCTCTGAAATGTCACTTGATTCTCCCCGTCATAACTGAAGGCTCTGTTCATCCCTCCAGGAATTGGGTCTGTTCTCACTGCACTGGGGACCTGTGGCTTCTGCACATTGAAAGATGGAGATGAAGGGTTGTCAGAGTAGCTCAAGTGGTAGAGCACCTGCCTAGCAAGTGTGAGGCCCTGAGTTCAAATCTCAGCAACCTCTCTCTCCCCCCAGAAAGAAAGATGGAGATGAGAGAGAACTGGGGTGACGAGAGGGATTTCTACACACTGAAAACGAAGTGAAGAGACTCCTGGATGCTTCCGGTATAGAGGACAGATGGCCACAGGGAGGCTGCGAGCCTGGTCCCTTCTAATGACACTTCTAGCAAGGCCAAAGGCAGAGCAGATGCTTGTCTGCACCTTTGCTTGAGTCTGGTGAAGGCTCCTCCCAGGCCTCGTGCCAACAGCTGTGCTCAACACATAGTGGGGTCATCCCCATTTTAAAGATGAACGAACCTGAGAACGTCAGCCCTGGCAGCTGCCACAGGAGAGCTGAGCTGCTTCCTTGCTGTCCCCTGCACCTAGTCTGCAGAGGGTGATGGGGGAGGCTGAGGCTGGGAACATGGCCAGGCAGAAGGCGCCTTGTCCCGGACAGGGGACACAGCGGCTAGCCCCCCTGGCTTGGCATGATTCCCAGATACTCTCAGCAGAGTCACTATGATTAAGAAGAGCCATCCGGGAACACATCACCACTAAAACATGTCCTGGGAGGTGGCGCGTCTGCAGACCTGCCCTGGCCTCGCAATTCTCGGGTCAGCCTGTTTATCTCTTACCTGGCTCCCTGGTGGTTTATGTTCTGTGTGGTAAAGAAATGACCATAAAGTCTGCTCTGGTTTGGTCATTCTGAGCAGGCCACCAGGGAGTCACAAAGGGCTCACGGATCCCCGACAGCGAGCCAGAACTGAGTGTAAATCACTGTGACTGCCTGGCAGGGAGGGACAGGCATGTGGCCATGAGGTGAGGTTGGGCTGCCATCTCTGCTCTTCTAGTCTCCATGGGGACAGGGCTGCAAGAGCCTTGCCTGACCCTGGCCCTGGTCCTGCTCTGCCCCAGTAGCCAGGCACCGTGGGGTACCAAACAGATGGTCCTGATGTTCCTTGCCAGCTTCCTTCAGCCCCCAGGGTGGGCAGCTCCCTTTGGCCAGCCATTAGTAGCCTGGGGCCAGGTGGGGACAGGGGAGTGGGTTGGGACCAGGCTTCCTGCCTGTGCCTGCACAGAGATGGGCCTCCCAGAGTGTGCAGGGTGAGGAGATGTCTGCCCTCAGACTGGAAGGGCTCATACCAAGGCTGACCCAAGAGACATCCCAGGAATCCCATCTGTCCATTCCATCCCAGCAGAGTTGCCCTCTTCCTTTCTCTGGTGGGGGACACCTTCGAGTTTTCCTGATGAGAAGTCCACGATCCAAGCACTGTGTGATCAGGCAGGCTCTTCCCTGCTGTATCCTCTGGGTCCTGGGCGATGAACCAAGTGCGATGCCCACATTGGCTGCGCGAGTTCTCGAGGCTGCTTACTGACCGTGTCATCCTGAGCAGATATGGCCATAGCTGAGGCTCCATGGAGAGCAGACAGAGGGAGCCCCTGGCACAGAACTACGGAGCACTTCAGTTTCTTCCTGGAGTCCACAGGTGGCATTAGCAATGGGTACAAGGAGGAGGTGTCCTTGCTTGGCACTGACTGTCTCCTGTATTTTAACTTTGCAGTCTATCTCCCCATCAGATGCAAAGCCCAAGAGAGTCCTGGACTGCCGTGTTCCCTATGCCATCCTCGGGACAAGCAGGTGCTCAGTATCAGTAGCTGGGAACTCAGTGGGTGAAAACATGTCACCTGCCTCCCTGAGGAGGGCTGGCAGTCTCAGCTATCCTGTCACCTGGGTGTTTGGATGTGTGCGTGTGTGCGAGAACGTGGGATGGCATGTGAATTGTGTGTGGATCATAAGTGTGAACTGTAAATGAGTATGAGTGTGAGTTGGATTGTGGGGCTGAATCCTGTCTGTGTCTGGGGGCAGGTCGCTGTCTCACATGGCACAAAGCAGTGTCTTCCACAGCTGGAAAAGGCTTGGGACCCGGTGTTTAGGGAAGACAGTGTCTGAGTTCTGACCCTTGGTGGACGTTGTGACAGACACTGAAAATGCACCCAGCTTGAGAGTCCAAGCCACCTGCATCAGGTGTCCCCAACCTGAGGTCACTTGCCAGCACTCACTGTCTGCTCTTGGGCAGGATGGGAGCAGTGATGGAGCTGAGGTCAAGACTACTGTTGTGTGTGTGTTTAAGGTACAGCATGGTCTCCTAGTCGAGGCCCCTCTGATTCAGTGAGATTTATCCATACTGTATCAACCTGGTGACAATATCGGGCCTGCCCTGTAGCTCCCGGCCCTCTTGTGCAGAGGGACAGCTCTGGCCACTTGGCCACCTGTCCTGTCTGGACATGAGCTAGCCTCTGATGATCCCAGCCTCCCTGAGGCAGGAAGACAGCTGTCCCACAGATGTGCAGATGCCACACCCAGCCAGCAGTTGCTCTATTGCCCAGGCAGGAGCCACCATACCCATGGGACCTTGGTGCTCTGGGTCCCCAGAGTGGCTGCTCTCTCATTAGGCCCAGATGTCACCCGGCCAGCGAATCCCAGCTCCAGGTTGTCTATGACTGACAGGGACTCTTTGCTGGTACAAAGCAGTCAGCTTGCTACCTTGGTATGGGCCTGTCCCCCAGCGTGTTCCTCCTGCCCTCTTGGACTGTGCTTTCGGAGCCTAGAGTAAAATACTTCCTTGACAATGTAAGGGCTTCCAGCTGAATACCAGAGCCATGTAAAAACCACAGCTTTTGACACCACGGAGGTACAACGTCACAGGTGTGTCAGGTTCAGGGAAGGCGCGTCTCGCGGGCCTGTGGAGGCACTGTCTTTTGAAGAGTTCCTCATGACTGGCTAACTCCCAACACAAAGTCATGGCCAAAGGAAAATTCTAGACCTTTCCCTGGAGTCACTGTACCTTCAGTTATTACAAGACACACTGTCAGGTCAGGCTTGTCAAAATGAAACAGCAGCATGTGCTCACTAAAAGTCACCTCTGAAGGACTCTCGGTGGCCTTCGAGAAAGCCAGCTGTGGAGGGTGCTGGGGACAGAGGACACTTTTGCTTGATACCAAGTAGGGCCAACAACTCTTCACCGCAGAGACGTGCGATTTTGTTCAGTGGGACGTGCTGGGCCCGGATGTGAACAGGGGCCCCGTCTGAGTTCTGATGGCCCCTTAACTCACCCGCACTCCACCCAAGTGGGGGACACCACTTGTTTTACTGCAATGTGACAGAGCCTTGTGGTCCCACTGGGCAGCCATAGCCACTGTTATGGTTTCATGGCGGTTATTACAACCCTGCAGAAAATGCTGGCCAAGGGAAAGGGATCCATTTCCCGTTTGACGGCACTACTGTATTTGCACAGAAAATACAGTTTTCTGGCCAAAGGAAAATGAGGAATGACATGCTGAATGAGATTAGTCACTTAAAGTCCTCTAATGGAAACATTGCTTGGAGGTTAGCTCCAGTCGGCTGCCTATCAAGACACAAAGGCTGGCTTGACACGAGGTAGTAATGAGGAAAGGCTACAGCGAGATGAAGAGTCTGTTGTTCAAGAACCACACAGCGTTCCACTCCCCACGGGCCAGAGGTAGGACCTGCCCCCGAGTCCCTTCCCCAGGACTCTGTCCTGGAAATGCATTCGGTCATAGGGTGACAGGTGATGTGAGGAGAAGTGTCTTTCTTTTTCAGTTCTAGCTCTCATGTTTGTATGTGTGCACTTGTGTGTGTGTGTGCATTTATGCTTGTGTGTATGTGTGTGTATGGGCTTGTGTGTGCAAGTGAGTTTGTGCATGTGTTTTTGTGTGTTCATGTATGTGTGCATTTGTAAAGGAGTGTGCGTTTGTGGTACATGCATTGCTTGTGTATGTGCGGGTGTACCTGTGTGCCTATGTGCTTGTGTGTATGCATGTAGCAGCCTCCTTCCTCAGGAAGAACTGCCGTCTCCAATACTCTATTTGATGCTTTTGGTGGCCAAGGGACAGCATAGGGCAGCTTCCTGTGCACATGCCCTGGATGGCACCCTGGAAGCTGCTCACCCTTCAGAAGCTTCCCTGGTGCCTTCTGCAGGGCCTGGGGACACCCACGTCAGGAGGGTGACTCAGGGCAGACCTGTGGGCTCTGCTGCTGCCCGTCAGGCCCTGTTGGACCTAGGGATACCATGTCAGGACTCACACATTCCTCTGCATCACACCGTTAACCTGAAGCCCAGCAGAACCAAGAAGAAATCCTGCTGGGACAGCAAGACGATGCCAAATCATTACATTTTTGTTGTAGTTTTGAATGGGCATTAAAATTCGTCTCTGCTGAACAACAAATGAAGGAAACCCCGTAACAGCACCAATCTTTCTTAATATGTGCACCAGAGGGTGCTGTGCTGTGGGTCTGACCGGGAACATTAGCATTTAGGTTTCGTTTTCAAAAAAGGCAAAAATGCCTTACTGTGGATTTCTGCCTCCCTCTAGAAGAAAAAACACGATACTGTTTTAAGCTGCAGCAGTAGGGGGAAAAAAACCCGTGAAATATGTGATGTGGTGTTTTTACCAACTGTCTAAATAAAGGTTTAGTGAGTCACTATGGAAAACAGAAAATCTTTCTTTATTTTAAGAGCTGAGTTTAAGAGTGTTTCTTCTTCTTCTTCTTCTTCTTCTTTTTATGCAAAAGCTTCCCTTAGGTTTGCAACTTAAACATTGCCCATCTGTTAGATCTCTCTGGCTTGAATTTACAGCAAATATGAGATTTCCTTTTTTCAAAAAATGTACTTTAGAAATGTGTCTGGTGGCTGGCAGTCTGTACACGAATGGAGAACTGGTGCTCTGGCCCCGAGACCCCCTTGTCTGCACTAAAGGACAGCATCTCTCCCCAGCTGAAATGTTTGAAGTTAGACCAGCATCTCAGAGCACACACACAGAGGGGTGTGCAAGGAAGCTGTGCGCTAATTGGGACCTCAAGTGGCTTCCCAGAGTTGTATAGGAGTCTGTAGACCAACCACTCAAGGTTTGCCCAGAGACCTTGTTTGTGAGGGGGTCTGACAGAGCTGGCAGTCCCCAGTCCCCTGGCTTCTGCTGCTGTTCCCTCAGGCCACATACCTCCCCAGGCTGGAGGCCAGCCCCAATTCATTTGTTTCCAGAGGAAACCCTGGGTTTTCCTTTCTCATCCAGTGTGTGCTCCAAAGGCTGTAGTCAAAATGTCACTGGCACATTATGTTAAGTTACACCTCAAATTTTTTTAATGAGGTGGAAACAATTGTCCCAACTTCAAAAATTATATTCAAGTATGAGTTTCAAAAGCCCAAGTCATTTTCATAGCCCCCAACTTGTCTCTCTGTCTCGGGATCCCATTATTAAAGAACTCACTGGATTTCCTAAAAGCAATCACCCAACACCACACCTATAAAACTACTTCATGCACTTTTCAAACATGGCATCTTACAGCCATAGTAATGGCTGTTTTATTAAACCTTCAAATGAGAACCAGCCACTGATGGAATTTTGCTATGGTGAGCACGATTTATGGGGCTGTATGTACACCAGTGTGTGCCCTTGTGCCAGCGACACAGCTGGGCATGGCAGAGAGGGGAAACCCTGTGAGTTGCATGGGTTTATGCCACCTATATGTTGCAAGTAGCAAAGAGAAAAATGCTGGATTTTATAGGAAAAAATCTCCTACAGAGAGTTACAGTACAACTCTGAGCTTTGTTTTGCTGCTGCGATGAATTCAGTTCTGTTTCTAGCACAGTCATGGTAAACACAAAGCCCAAAGTGGAAACCACTCCCCTTGCACTTGGCAAGTCTATGCAGCCAATTTACAGCTGGACCCTCAGAACCACTCTGAAATGCTACACACTGGGCAGTGCCTGGGGATTTTATTTTCTCTTCTTGGGAGTGGGGCTGCAGTGGGCTGCCAGGGGACCTTTTAGGAGCCCTGTCCCTCTGACAAGGTACCTCTATCCTCTACACATGGTACTCGTGCCTCACCAGCATCCTGTGAGGGAAAAGTCCCACAGGCGTCTGCCTCTTCTCTAGTGATGGAAACATCACTGGCGCTCCTTTCTTCCTGCTGACAACCCAGGGATGTTGCTTTTCAGACAGAAGGGAGTGCACACACTCGTGTTGGAGACATCTTTCCTTCCATCTAAGTGACAGAGAGGCATTAATTCTTTAATATCTTACTGCCCTTAAAAGGGTTCATTTTCTTCAGTGCGTTCCTGGTGGGTAGCGGTAGATTCCAACACTGTCACACCATCATTCCCAGCCCCTTTGGAATGATCTTTTGCCAGTTTCTCTTTATTTGGAAAGGCCCCGGGAAGCTCTCCCTCAACTGTCTAGGGCTCAGGGGAAGAGCACCCTTCTTGGGATGCCCTTGTGATGTTGTGGGGCTCAGCTCCTGGCAAATGCGTTGGTTGTATGTAAAAGCAAGTCGTCTTTTCCTCTGTCTGCACCTATGAGCCAACTGAGAAGCCCTTGTGGCAGGAGCTAAAGGAAATGAGGAGGGGGCTTGCTTGCTGAACCCTCTATCAGGGTGTTGTTTAAACTCAGGGTCAGAGTCAGGCTGGAGGTTCTTGTACCTCTACAGGGTGAGAGCTCGAGTTCACCCATGATGCATCAAACACAGAGGCACAAGTGAGGGGTGTGTCCCTAAGGCCAAGATGGGGACATGTAGCTCCAGAGGAAGGCACCTGGTGAGGACAGCCACTGCCCTGAGAGGAGCAGTTTTCTGGCCAGCGCCCACTCCACCCAGTACAGAGGGATGGTGCTCAGAGCCAGGCTCACCATGGGGCACCGGAACAAGGTGTTGCCAGTCCCACCCCCTAGTACGACCACTTATCTGTGCTGGCCCAGGCTACAGGCCAGGCGCTGCACAGGGCAAAGGGATCTCACACATGCTTGTGGAGCACGAGTCACGCCCCCGGTAAGGATGATTCTTGTGAACCCACATGTGCTTCCAGAGCAGGTGTGGCCTGGCCCCTGCCTGGGGGTTTCTTGAGGACACGGGCTGTGCCTCTCCTTGAAGGGAAGGGCTCAGTCCACGCAGTGTGCAAGGAGCACACAGCACCGCACAGAGGGCCACATGTCCCAGTGTGTGGTATGTCCTGGGTATGGCCTTTGTCATTGGGGGATTACACCAGCCAGGGGTTGCCCTGCCAAGACATGTGGGAGTGTGGATGTCTGTGTATGAGAATGGGTGTGTGCAAACATGTGAGTTGTGCATGTGATCGTGTGTCCGTGTGTGAAAGTGTATTGCAGGAATATGTGAGTGGGTATTGTGTGTGTGTGTGTGCGTAGTGTGTATGTCTGTGTGTGTATCTGTGCATCGTGAGTGAGAGGGTGTGTGGAAGAGTTTGTGAGCATATAGGCGTTATGTGTCCTTACATGTCTATGTGTGATTTTGTGTGTCAGGTAATTTGTGTGTGTCTCTGTGTGTCTGTGTGTGAGGGTGCATTGTGTGAGTGTTTGTATCTGTGTCTTGAAGAAGTGCGTCTATGTCAGCGTATGTTCTGGAGGAGATATGTGTAGACAGGGATGGGAGTGTGTGTGAGTGTGAGTGTGTTTATATCTTTGAAGTGTGTTTGTGTCAGTGTGTATCCCTGGGGTGTGTGTGGGCACAGGCAGCGATGGCAGTGTTTCTTACAGCACAGCTCACAGTCAGTTATCTTATTTAATAGAGAACACTTGTCAGAAGAGTGCCCCTTACCCATCCTAGGCTCTGTTCCCTCCTGAGGGCAGACTTCGGTCGACCACCTGGCACAGGTGCCTCAAATCCCCTTGCCTGGAGGAAAAGGATCAGACTGTAGGTCTGATGGGATCAGTTCATTTGTCCCTTCTCCCCATAGCCATCTCTGATGTGCAGATCTTCCCTGCAGTACAGGGCAGCTGCATGCAGAGCCCAGGGCTCCAGGCAGTGCTTTGCCCAGGCCTGGCCTGGAGCACCGTGCTCAGCTACAACCAGCCTCAGCAGGACAGGCATGGAATGACACTTGCAGATGACCCCCAGGCCATGCTCGTGCTTGCTGAAGGACAAGCCTTAACCGTGGCCCAGTTTCTCTGTGTCCCTGGCTCAGGACAGTTGAGGGCAAGTACGGATGTGTTGGTGCCCATGATGACACAGCCCATTGAGCCTACCCCCATTCCTAGCAGCTGGTCACTGCCAGATAAGGCATTCTGGGGGTAGAGGAGCCAGGATAGGGAATTTCAGGAGCCAAAGCAGCCAGAGCCCATCTTAAGTAAGGAAGAAGAGGGTGGGCCTGAGAAAGAAGGTGGGGGACACAGGGGCCAAGAAGGCAGGCTTGAGCAAAGGAGACCACGGGTCTTCCTCTTTAAGGCGAGGAGAAGGGACAGGAGGGCCACAGGGCTCAGACGATGTCCTTGCAGGCTTGATTGGGCCATGGTGGTCAGGCCTGGGCAGAACACCCTGTTCAGGACCTGTATCATGTCCAGGTGATGCTTTGAGGGTGATTTTTGCTGTGATTAGAATGTAAATTGTGGACTCTGAGCAGAGTGGACGCCCCTCCATAGTATGTAGGCCTATCCATCAGGTGAAAACCTCCAAAGCAAGAATAGACCCAGGCTCCATACACAACTGGGCTCCTCCGTGGGCTCTAGCTGTGGTTTCATCCCCAGCTTTCAGAGGGCCAGTCCCTTAAAACTTCCCCCACCCTCTCCCTATATGAAATATGTTCTGTGACTTTGGAGGACCTGAAGTAATGCAGCATCCAAGACCAGAAAACATCTATTAGGTTTGGAGATATTTAATTCGAAAGAACCCGTGGATTTGCTTAGCATCTGGGGTGCAGAGGCTTGAACGTCTGTCTTTCAAACCTCACCTCTCAAGTTGCCCTCTGGGTTAGAGCTGTTCAGGAAAGAAACGCTTCTGAGGAGCCCATTTGTACACGTGCGTGTGCGTGCGGGTGGCACACGCCACCGAGTTCAGGTTGAAGAAATATTTTCTGATAGAAGTCAAGATTGAAGAAAGGAATGCATGGACTGCTGCGTGTGAAAGTACGGTATTAATAATTAAGCCATGCGATCATTACCTCAGGATATTATTTCTTAAATATCTCTTGCAAAGGCAATATGATTACATATGAATGATACCAATTTTCTAGCAACAAAAAAAATCTGCAGAAATAGGAATTGAATTACACTGTCCAATTTGCTGTAAAGTTCACTGTATGTGAAGAAATTAATCAAAGCTACCAACACCCATTTTTATGGGAACATAAAATGATGTGAACTTCCATTTTTAATAAAGATGCATAGCACTTTTATGAAGACGGACTAATAACAGTATAATGAACTGAAAAGCTACTGATATATTAAGAAGGAAAATTTGGAGGAGTGTATTTACAGAGACATGCTCGTGTAAGGTGGTATTTCTCAGAAGTCTATTTGAGTCATTATGAAACAGAAGCGAATTTCAAGGGAAGGCAAAGGATGAGCGTTGTGTAATTTTATCTTCAAGATGTGAAAACACTTCATGCACATGTGTGTTTGGAGAATGTGTTCATGTTCCATCTGTCCTGACATGAATGGCCAGCTGAGAAGGCTTCACCTTCTCCTTCACCTTCAGAGCCATCAGTGACCCACCAGCAATCTCTCAGGAGCAGTTCCCTGGACTGGAAAACCCTGGAAGACAAGGGGACGGCAGGTTATGTCTAGTGGCACCTGGGATGTTGCTTAGCCTACCTAGCTTTAGGTCAGTCACCTCATCTTCATCCCCAACTCCAGAACCTGGGTGGGATGCAAACACACTACTTATAAAACAAATGCTTTTGACTATGTCAAAGGTTTGTTTTGTCCTGTTACAACAGAATATCATAGTCTGGGTAGTTTATAAGAAGCAGGAACTTATTTCTCACGACTCTGGAGGTAAGTCCAAGGTTATAAGGCTGGTCAGTCTGGTGTCTGGCTGGAGCTGCTCTCTGCTTTCAAGATGGTGCCTCAGAGGTGAGGACCATTGTGTCTGCACATGGCAGAAGGCAAAAGGGCAAAAAGGACCTCACCTCCTCTCTCAAGACCTTTCTTAATGAGGGTGAACGCCCCCCAAGAGCCCCACTTCTCAACCCTGTCACACTGAGACTCCAGTTTTCAGCTCATGAACGTGGGAGATGATTCAGACCATAGCAGTGTGTCTTTACTAAGGTTTGTGTATCCCACTCCACTCACCAGCTGTGGGCAGACAGAGACAACTCGCATTGTTCCCTAGCTCATTTGAGGGGTCTGCAGGATTGGGACATGCAGAAAGCCACCACCTCAGTGACTCTGCAGTCCATTCACAGAAGGTTGTTCTACACCAAGGACGTCAACCCTACATAGCCCACACAAGAATCCCACCAAAACAGTAAATAGCCATTTCTCTCTCTGTGTAATACATATATGTGCAATCATACATATTGCTATTTTCATAATAAAAACTAATCCATGTTTACTCTAACAACTTGAAAATATAGAAAAATATGAAGAAAATGCAAATTACCCAAACTTTCCTCTCTGAGATAACAACTATTGCATCTTGATATATTTACTTTCACTACATCCACTCATCTATGTATACAAACATACAAACACATATTGTTATCAGACAATCTCACACCGTTATTACTTCTTACATTTAATTTTGAATGTTTAGCTCAAATTCATGATTCAAAAATCAGAAAGTAGAAACTGGTTTTTGCCTCAACATTTTGTTACAGGTGTTTCCCCAGCCATCAATCTTTCATTAATGTGTTCTTTAAAGACTCCAAAATGCAGCCCCTGGGATGCACCAGATTTACTTGGTCAGCCCCCTACACACAGGTACCCAGGTCGCTTCCACTTTTTTGTGTGTGTACTAACTTGGGCCTGAAACGTTGAATACATGCACCTTTCCTGTGGCTGCATTATGGGGTCTTCTTCAGAGACAAGGGAGTGTAGGGAGATGAGAGGGGCCCTTCAGGGATCTGCCTCTGTTCCATCAGGAAACATGCCTGCTCCCAGGTGCCAGTTACTGCCTTCACCACTAGCCCTGAGGCTTCCTCAAATGGGGGTCTTTTGGGCTCCATGGCCCCAGGATCCTGGCACCTCCAGGTTCTCCTGTCACCACCCCATGGAGTTGTGAGTAACAGCTTAGGTTTCAGTGATGGGTCACTCGCTGCTCCAGTCACACCCATATCTGGAAAGTTGCAGGGCAGCTAAAGCAGACCATGTGGAAACTTGAGAGACGCAGAGATGACTGGTCTCACCCCATTGTTAGAAGAGGAGGTGAGCTCAGTGAAGCTGAGGAACTCTCCCAAAGTGAGCAGCAGGAGCAGGACTGACCAGTCCCCAACTGGGGACCCTCTGCTGCCCATTGGCTCTGCCTGTCTTCCTCTGCGATCTGGCACTGCCAATAGTTTCAACTTAGTGACCCCAGAGCCAGAAGTGGCCAGTCTCCTGAGTGTCCCTCTCCGTTTCTGTCCCTGTCCCTCTCTGCTTCTGCCTCTTGCTTTCTTCCGCCTTTGGACACTTGGCTCCCTCTGAGTTTTCCTAACATGCCCTCTCTCTCTGTCTTTTTTATATCTACCTTGCCTCTGTCTCTGTCTGTCTATCTCTCACACACATTATTTCTCTGTGCGTGTGTGTCTCTCGTGAGTGTACACATATACATCCCATCTGTCTCTGTCTCTCACACACGCATGCATATACATACTTTCCCTCTCTCTCTTTCTCTCTCTCTCTCTCTCACACATACACGCACACACTCTATCTCTGTTTCTAACTCTCTCACACACAACACTGTCTGTCTCCTCACCCCCACCCCCATATACACTCTTGCACTGGAAATTTTCTCTGCCCCATTTGTCCTCCCTGCCAGCCCAAGCCTCCCGCACATGATAAAACCCTCCTCATTCTTCACCTTCAAGTCTCCGCTCAAATGTCTCCCCCTCTGGGAAATCTTCCCTAACCTTTCCAAACAGAGGGACAAGCTGTCTCCTTTGGGCCCAGTGGTGCCTGGTTCGAGGCCTTTTACCGCACACATGGAGGTGACAGCTTCTGCCGCCTGTGCTAGGTAGATCAGGGCTCAGCTAGAGGCTGGCAGGTGACAGGCACTGGGTGTCAGCTGGTGAGTACTGTGCTCTGTGAAGACAGCCTCCAGGCCACTGTGTCACAATCAGCTGCAGGAGCTACACACCTGGTACAAAGTCCTCACAAATGATCTTCTGCACTGCTTCGGTGGAAACTTTTTTGCAGTCAGGCACTGGGCTGCATAGCAGGAGCACACTTTGCACAGGTCCCCTCTGAATCTCAGTTTGCCTTTCTTAAGATGGGAGCAACATTAACCATGGAGCAGTGTTTAGAAAAGTCTAAGAACAAACACAAAATAATGCTGAGCACATTCCTTGTGATTGTTGCTGTTTGTGATTTACTGGATCATTCTTGTGATAGACAGAATAAAGTCTCCTTAAACACACCCACATGGTAATGCCCAGAGTCTGTGCACAAGAAGCTTGCAGACAGGGCTCTGGAGTGTGGAGATGAACTCCTAGTCCTGGTGCACTAGGTGGAATCACAGGGTTCCCAGTAAGCAGGCAGGAATCAGAGAGTGAAGGTCTGGGGCTGCAGATGCAGAGGGCCAGGCTGGAAGGTGGGCTGGCTCTGAAGATGGTGGAAGGAGTCACAGGCCAGGCATGCAGGTGGCCTCTACTAGTTAGGAGAATTCTCCCCTAGAGCCTCCAGAAGGCAAGCAGCCCTACAAACCCACATCAGCCTCTGATCTCCAGGAGAATAAGGTGACAGACTTGTGTTGTCTTAAGCCATTGCACGTGTGGTTGTTTGTAGCCATAGGAAACTCACTGTTTTCCTGGCCAGAAACATCCGATGGATTCCTGTTGTCCATCAGAATTCCAGCATCCCACTGCAGCACTTGGGTCCTCCCCCTCTAAGACTGTCTAAAAGCCTCACCTCCTCCCCCACTACTACTGACTATATCTTTCAGGTGCTACCCAAAGGTTTAGTCTCAAAACTGCTTGACAATGGGAAGGGGAATTTGGAAGTGGAGTCAGAAGGGATAACATGAGGCCAGACTTCTCTACTACCCACCACATGCATTCTAGCCAGGGGTGGGTGGTCCTTCCTGCATGCTCCAGGAAGGAGCCACCCTGCCTTGTATCTCAGCCCTGCTCTGAGCCCGAGGCTTCCTCAGCCTCTAGGACTGACATTGGTCCTTCAGGCCATGCTGTCCCCTGGATACTCTTGGCGGGATACAGTGGGCTCCGAACTGTGTGGGACACATCTGCAGTTCTGATAGTGGCCTCTGTGTGTGCAGATGCACATAGAGCTCCTGCCTCACCTCTTCCCAGGATCGGATCACACTCCCTGCAGAGTAAGCACAGCTTGTCATTGGAATAGATGACTTCACGCTTGTAAGAATGAAGGTCACTGTGTGGATGCATGACTTAATCAAGTGGACACAGAGAGAAAAGTTCTCGACAAGGTTCATCTGACACATTTCTGTAAGAGACAGTGAGGGAAGAAGGAGTGGAGAGTCACAGGTAGAGGTGACAGCCCAATGTGCCTGCTCCTGTAGACCCGGGATGGAGGAAGTATGCATTTTACCTTCCATGTTTCTAGAAGTTGGGATTTTCCACAAGCACATACTATTTCTATAATATTAATTTGGGAAATAAAAACTTTCATTAAAATGATAGAGAAAAATCATAGGGCTTAAGACGACCTGTCAACAATGACCCGTTCTTTTAAAAATTGCTTTAATTCCTAGGCCCATGTACCCACGAGCCACTCAGTTTCTTCCCACATGGGTGGGAATGGGTTAAAAAGCTAACTGTTATGCTATAAGTGATTTCAATTAATGATTGATTCCCTTAAAGACAGTGTAAGATCTATCATTGGCGTGATAAGCAGCCCAGAGTCCTCTATCTGCATATAACTGTGTAGTGTGGTGATATCTTGCACTGAATATGAAAACCCTCAATTTTTCCTAGTTGCAAGCCTATCTCCTGAGTCTGAGATATGTCTAGCTTGTTTTTCAAATATTGCTGCAAGTAATTCAACTTCCAGGAGGTCTGTGGACGGCCTACCTGTTGGAGTGTCTGTTGGTGCTGATTCTCTTTTCTGAAATATAACCCTTCTCCAAAAGGCAGCCGCCTGCCCCCCTTGGAGGTGCTGGGCTCCAGCCGGTGAGTGTGATGGTAATTACCCTTGATTTCCACAACAACAATTGCATTTTTAATGACAACTCCTCCTCACCAGCAGACTATTTTGCTCATTGCTCTTCTGTCCCTTCTGGCACCGCGTCCTTTCCCAGGATGTGCTGGGGAGGCAGCCGCTCGCTCAGGGAGAGGGGCTGCTGCGCTCTGAGTCGTTTTGGCTGAATCAGTAGCTCAGCTTTTACGAAATTATTTCCTTTCTTTCCTTTTTTTCTTTTTTTTTTTTTTTGCAAAACCTTATGTGTACTGGGGAAATGAGCAAATTTTCTTCATTAGTATCTAGTTTAAGAAATACAGTGGAGATTGGGCTGTCCAAAGCCCTGCCCTTCCTCCTTGCCGCCTCTCCAGTGTGCCCATGGCCTTTTACCTTTGACTAACATTTCCAGAGTGGAAAGTCAGGCACAGGAAGTGGATTGGATCAGCCCCCAGCTTCCCTGGTGGTGATCTTTTGATTTGCCTTTTTAGCCAGTCAATTCTAGCAGCAACCGTGAACTTGGGATCCAATGCGCTTCTGATGGAGGACTTGCCACTGGCAGGCCTTAGTGGGAGTGGGCAGAGGTGCACTGTGGGGGATCACAGTAGCCTTTGGGTACAGCGTGATGGGAGAGAAGTAGGAATGGTGCTGTCCAAGCCTGAGAGGACCCACAGGTGACTGAGTTTGCTGCTGGAACTCTGGCCACCAGCCGTAGCCTGGCACATAGGCAGCACCAGCACCAATGGTGTGGCTAGGTTTGAGAGTTAGACCCATGCCTGCTTTTGTAGAATATTCTCAGTGTCTGAAGTCCATCATTAGAGTTTGTCGTCATACTCTTTAAGCAGAGAGGACGAGCACTACATGAAGACCATCTCCATATAGGGACATTTTTGTGTAACAAGATTAGGTGAATGGGTGTCCGCATTACACCTGGGAACAAGGGTCTTCCTCACGCTCCACCTCTTGATTCTCAACAACCATCCTGTACCTCTCCCCCACCCCTAGGTCCGGCTAATTCTGTTGTCTTTTAGGACAACACTCATCTCACACCCCACTGAGTCCCTCTGGTAGGACTTCTATATGGCTCCCCACAAGCATGGGAGCCCCCTAAAAGCAGCTACTGGCTTCATATCCTCACTCCTTCTCTTCTTCATTCATTCTTCAAACATTTGCCATCTGCCTTTGTTTTTCAGACTAACACAGTACTTGGTATTTGGCAAATATGCAGCCAGTATTCGCTGAATTAATGAACAAGAGGAAGAGAATTTTAGAATTTCAGAACTGTCAGAGGCCTTACAATTGATCTAATCCAAATCTATCCCAACACTGGTAATTTACAGAAGACTCAACAGCAACTCAGAGAAACTGAGTGACCCAGAGAAATTATTGTGCCACAGAAAACCTCTACATGGGTGTACGTGTCTGCGTGCGTCAGTTGTGTAGGATTGTTCTATCATGTGGATATTTGGTGTTTTATTGTTACAGGTGGCACCTTTGAATTTTTAAAAATTCCATATTTGGTGTTGTTTTATATTAAAATAGAAGTGACTTTTATACACTTATCTTGTATCCAGTGACTTTGCTGTATTCACTTTATGTTCTAAGGGTTTATCTACAGATTCTTTTAAATTTTTATATATAAATGCAAGTTGTCTATGAGTGATGACAGTGATGGAATTTGAGATTGGCAATCAGGCTTTTTTTTTTTAGCACTTAAAAGATGTTAATTAATTCCTTGTTGTCTGGATTCCATAATTTTTGTTGAGAAAGCAATTGTCAGTAATAGTTGTGCAACTTTGAACATAATTCAGCCTTTAAATCTATGTGCCTCAGGATTTTGTCTGACTGATTTTCAGACGTCAAGTCAAGATGCAGTTGGTGTGCAGTTGTCTTGCTTGTTTCGTGGTGCTTCTTCAACATACAGTTTATGTCGTCCATCCATTCTGGAAAACAGTCGCTGTCTCTTCAAATGATGCCACGCTCTCTCCTCCTGGCTCTCCCTCTCATGCATGTCCTGTGCGCCTTTTATTCTCTTTCTAAGTTCTCACTGGTTGGTCTCTGCTCTTTAGCTTGACATTTTCTATTTATTTATCTTCCACATTATTGGTCTTCTCTTCTTACCAAGACGTTTTCTGTTCAGACCATCAATTGACTTTTTACTTTTCATCTCTGCAGTTTTTACCTAATTCCTACCACAATTCTGATTCTCTGACAAAATGTACCACATTGGCATCTGTTTTCTTGACCATATTAATCACAGTTATTTCAAAGGGTGCATTTGACAATTCAGTAATTAAGTGCAATCATTTGTTTGTTTCTATTGTCTTTTTCCTCTTGGTCTTGTTTCATGGTATGCTTGCTTAGTCATTTTTACTGAGTGCCACGTTTAGTGGATGAGTCACCATGATGGTTCACCCTGTCCTTCGGTTGTCAGGATGAAGAACGCCACCTCTAACCATTCAGTGACTGTTTCTAGCTGGGCTCTCAGGCTGTCTTAAGTTTCCACTTAACTTTTTGGACCTCCAAAAGTCCCAAATGAGAGTTTGTATATTTAATAGGTCTCTCCTTCTAGGTGAATGGAGAAATTTAAGAGTTTATATTTGGCCAAAAACTTGGGTCTGTGTTTCAATTTCCATTTAGTTTCTTAGCTGCCCTTTGTGCACAAATGGAGAATTTAACAAACTCCCTCAGATGGAAAACTATATATGTTGAGCTCATTGTTTTGTGCCTTCTTTCTTTCTGGGATCTCAGCATCCCTAAGATCCAACTTTTGTCTCTAATTTTGTGAGACAATCAGAAGCCCTGATGGCTTCTCTACCTTAGTTCCAGCCTCCCACCCAGATTCTCAGATACAGCCTTGAATCAGGAATCTGCAATTGCCCTGAGGGGAAGGGTAGCTCGTAAGATACTGGCTTACTTTGTGAAGTTTGCTCCTCAAGAGTTTGGCTCCCAACTCCTGGTCCCCTCAGGAGTCTTCTAGTACCTCTGAAAGAAATGCTTGTGTTTGAAGTATTCCTTTCTTTGTCTCTCATCTATCTGTCTATCTATCTATCATCTATCTATCTATCTATCTATCTATCTATCTATCTATCTATATCTATCATCTATCGTCTATCTATCTATCTCTATCCTTTCTCTCTCATCATTTATCTATCTATCTCTACCTACATATCTACCTACCCACCCACCCACCCATGCGTCTAACTTTTCTATTTGCTCTTGCTCTGGCAGAAACACTGATCTCCCCAAGCTAAGGCTCTTAATCTGGTTATTGCTGGACTCTCCTCGCCCATGCTCCTGTCATGTGGTCAACTGAACGTTGGGCGTTGGTTGGAGACAGAAGAAACACCTGTACAGGTAAAATGGTCATTTCTGAGGTGCTTTCCAGAGGACAGAAGTTATCCAAGGCACTGCTTCAACAAACAGAAGCCTGTACTCGAGGATTCTCTGGGACTTCTCAGGAGTCATGTGATAAAGGAACCACGTTACCACTTCTTAACCTGTATTTCCCAATCCTAGTTGATCATGGAACCGTTCTTTCTCGGTGTGTCAATACCATCACAGCCTACTTCGAGAAACATGACTCCTCCCACCACCCAAGGAAACCTACATGGCGAAGGCCTCTCACTGAGAGTTGCGGGAACATGGTCTCCAGGAACACAGTGGAAAGGAGACAGAGCCACTGGTGAGTAACCTGGGTCTATCTAGAAGCCTGAGGTGAAAGGTCAAAGGACATCATTGTGCTTAAGTGGAAGTCTGAACAGCCCATGGTGGTGTGGTTGTTAACGGTCATAAAGATGGATTGCAGGCTGCACTCACACAGCACCTCGTGGTTACCTTTGTGTGGACTTCCTTCACCTGCTCAGAGAACGCGGGAAAGCAGCCAGCAGGTCCCCTGACATTTAATAAATAATCAATGCGGGTTAAATATCATTTCAGCTTCTAAATACTCATGGTGCCTTCCTCAAAACTCACTTTGCTTCTATAATCTCCTTTGTTGAGAGTGGTCACCTTAATGTCATGTTTGATATCTTTCACTACTCATCCCTAAATTGGAGCATTTTACAGACCCTTATCAGTATGGTTCCCTGAAGACCTCCTGGATTAATCTTTTTCCTCCTTGAACCACATAGTATTATTACAGATTTACTGTTAAATCAGAAAGTAGCAATTGGTTGGCTTTCCTGTGAAATAATTTCCCTAGAAAATCTAAAGCAGGCATCCAGAGAAACAACGGAGCAATTCTGAGGAAAAGGACCAGTAAAACAAAACGGACCTCTTGGAAAAGTGTAGCATGGGTTCAAGGTGCGTGTCATGCTTCCCACCATCTTGATTCTATGGTAGCTCAGCCTCTGCACGACAGGCACAGCAGGTCAATCACTGTCACAGCCACTCACCTGTCCCACTGCTATTGCCTGAGCAGCCTCTGGGACTGGGGAGCTGGCATCACAGTAACCAACACAGACAAGCCTGCCTCCCTGTGCTCATGCTCTATCCTGGGAGGTAAGCACCAAGCGAGACAAATCAGGTCAGAAAGGCAAAAATCATGACACAAATCACGGGGGCCCCTGAAGTCCCTGCCTGTGGAAGGCAGGATAAGGGCCCTATGAGCTGAACACATCCCAATCCCCAGAACCTGCAGCCATGTCCCCTTATGTGACAACAGGGACATTGCAGATGTCCTTAAGGATCTTGAGAGTATCTTGGGCTGTCTGGTGGGCCCAATGTTATCATAAGGATTCTCTGGGTAGAAGAGGGAAGTGGAGGGTCAGAGGGATGTCACATGGAAATAGAGGTTACAAACCAAGGACTACAAGTAGCCTCAGGAAGCTGGAGAGACCAAGGAAACAACTCCCCCACACCCTACAGAGGAAACACGATCCTCCTGGTACCCCAAGTTTAGCTCAGTGAGAGCCCTGTGGGACTTCAGAACTCCAGAACCATAAGTAACAAATTGTGTCAAATATTTGTTACAGCAGCTAATACAGAAACTAATACACCTCTGTAAGAACTTGGGCTTGTTCTAAGACAGGTGGGAAGGCCTCAGAGGGGTCTGAGATTGGAGACGGGTTCAGGCTGCTGTTTGGAGAGTGAGAATGGGTGAGGGCTGTGGTGGTCAGGCAGGTCAGCTGGAGAGGCCCCAGGGCAGCAGCGGTGACCAGAGAGAAGCAGCTTCACCATCATGGAGGCACACCCAGCTGAAATTGCTTATAGACTGGCTAAAGGTGTGGAAGAAAAATAGCACAGGTGAGGAGGTCACCATTGCCAGAACCAGAATGGAATTGGCCTTGAGTGAACAGGGAAGACGGGGCATCAGGTCTGAGTGGTGGGCAGGCCTGGCAAGGTCGGAGAGGCTGGCTCATACCCACATGTCAGAGTGGAGTCAGAAAGGAAGCACTGTCTATGGGGCTAGTACCAATGGCAGACATGGGACTGTCAACCCTTTCTGCTGGAAGTAAAGCACATGAGGCCTCTGGTCCTAACTTCTAAATATGTAGAAACTGAGGCCAAGTTTGTGGGGGAGCGCCCCAGTCCCAAAGCTGCTTGTGTTGCACTTGATTGCCCTGACTGGTACCACCTAAGTAAAGTCCTGTGGTTTCTCAGATTGGCACTGCCATGCTGCCGGGAGCTGGCAGAGGTCTGTAACCCAGACTGTGATAAGGAGCCAAGACACATCCCAGTAGGTCTGGCATGGTGCCCCTGGGTCAGTGCTGAGTCTGGCTTTATTTAACATCTTCCTTAATTATCTGCAGGAAAGATAAAGACTCGTTAATTAAATTTGCAGGTTGCACAAGATTGGGAGGTGTTGAGAGGACCAGGGAGGACAGAGCAATCGTTCAAGGACCTCACGATGTGGACAAGAAGCAGAGAGAGACTCGGTGTGGAAACCCGCTGGAGGATGTCGCCCGAGGAGGCTGATCCACAGTAGTGGAATTCAATGGGCACTAACACAGCAAAGCAGAAATGCTGAAAAGGCCTATGGGTAACGGGACAACAGATTAATTACAGTTCTTTTGTGCAATTCTGCCCGAAAGTGGTCTGGGGTGACTTTTGTCCCACATTTACAGGCCTCTTTGGCTCAGGTTGAGAACTTGTAACCTTTCCCTCTTTTTGTGCACACACACACACACACACACACACAACACATATGCACACATACAGGCTCGAGGGCAGTGACAGATGAGCCCTCTACTTGTTTTCACAACCCTCCTTTTCCAAGGGGAGGAGGTGCTGTGACCTTCGTCATGTCCTTGAGTGAGTAGAGGGAGGGGTGAGCTCAAGGAGGGGCTACAGAGGATTCCTAGGTGCATGGGTCGGGAAAGGTAGTCAGAGACCCTGCCGGCCTTCCCTTCACAGACCTGAGCGCCTGCATAAGAAGATGACATGGGCAGCAGCTGCAGCAGCTCACGTTTCAGGGCAAGGCCTTGTGTTAAGACCTTGGTATGCAATGTTACTTAGTGTAGTGTTTGCACCCCCGAGAGGACAGGTCACTCTCGGATCCCTGTACAGGGAGCAACACTGAGGCACAGCCCCGTGAGATAAGTTGCCCAAGGTCATGTGCTTGAGAGTTGGCAGAACCACAGACTTGGACTCCAGGCTAGCGGTCATCACCACCAGGCCACTCAACCCCCAGAGGGTAAAGAAGACAGGGCAGTTTCTTCCTATTCCATCCCACTATTACCCCATGCTAGGTGATTGCCCTGCGTCCTCTCAGCTGTAGGTGACATAGTCCAGCCATGATCTGACATGGGCCTTAATCAAGGAGCACTGAGTGTCACTATCATTCCCCAGGTCGTCTTTGTGAAGCCATTATTAAAAAATGTGTAAGCCCCTAAAGAGTGGATGTTGATTCATTCGTTAATTACATCCATGTACCACAAGGTACTTCAAAATAAAAATGACAAATATGCAGAAGTGGAAGTTCTTCTGCTTTCTTCTTGCAGACTTGAGATGGCCAGAGGTAAATCACGAGTTGGAGTCCTGGTGTAGTGAGGCATTCTGACACCAACCAGCATGTGCAGGTGCACTGGGGAGATGCCCAGGTAGACATGGTTAAGTTAGGATGAGGTCATTCTGAGTGAAGTGGGTCCTAACTCCAGTGCTGCTGTCCTTATGAGAAAGGACAGAGGCAGAGACAGGTGATGCACCTATAAACCAAGAAAAAGAAAGATCCTCCCCTCTAACCCTCAGAGGGCCGCCCTGAGGACACTAAGATCAGACCTCCAGGATGCAGAGAACACAGTTTGGTTGGGTTAAGCCACCAGACTTTTGGTGCTTTGTTCTAGAAGTCCTGGGAATCTCACCCAGTCCCAGAACAGCAGGGACCAAACCTAACCAAAAACATCATACCAAGTGCCATGCTGTTGCTGAGTGGATATCAAGAGCATTGGTGCTCCTTCTAGCATTGGTGCTAGAAGGAGCCAACCGCTTTCTCATGCAGTATAGGCAAGCCAAGCTAAAAAAGCCCAGGAGCCCACCCAGGGCCACACTGCTCACTAGTACAGACCCCAGCCTCGTCCCCCTTCCCCGGCACAGGGCTCCTTCCCTGTGCAGAGCAGCAGTTTTCCCAGCAGGCCACATCTCCACAAAGACCTTTGTTCAGAACTCTAAATCCACGTGGCTTCACCTGGTAAAATCACTGGCTTCACCTGGTGTCCCAAGTTTTAAAATGCAACTGCTCACCACGACCACACCCTAGTGTATCCACCCTTTGTGAGGACCCTACCTCGATCAATCTCCCCAGCCTGTCCTCCAGCCTCTCCCCCAATGAGCGGATCAGCCACCTAATGCTCTCCAACTGGCCCCTCTCCACCCCTGCACTGTCTGCCCCAGGTTGGTCCATCTCAGCTTCTTAGTAGACCAATAACAGCCTTCCCCTCCCAGAGTCTCTGCCCCCATCTGGCCTCCTCCCTCCAACTCAACCCATTTCACATCACAAGGAGGCCCAATTTTTAAATTTTTATTTATTTATTTTGGCAGTATTGGGGTTTGAACCCAGGGTCTTGAGCATGCTAGGTGAGCACTACAACTTAAGTCCTTTTGTTTGCATTTTTTTTTTGAGCTAGAGACTTGCTATCCCCATTCCTAGTCACTGCACAACCATGCTTGGCCATGGGACAATTTTTCTGAAGTACAAATCTACTCAGGTCCTGCTTAAAATCCCCTAACAACTCAGTTCCTATCACCTTTTTAAAAATTTTTATTCATTTATTTATTTTTTTGCCCTATTGGGGCTTGAACTCAGGGCCTTCACCTTAAGCTACTCCACCAGCCCAGATAGGGTCTCATGAACTATTTGCTCCAGCTGGCTTTGAACCATGATCCTCCTGATCTCTGCCTCCTGAGTAGCTAGGATTACAGGCGTGAGCCACCTGTTCCTGGCTCCCATCACCTTTTAAATTCACTCAGCTCAACTTCAGAGTGGGAAGATGAAACTCTGCCTAAAGGTTGCTGGCTAGCAGGTGGAGGGCAGGCAGAGAGATTGTGCAATGGGACAGGGGCTGTGAGGGAGGCACATGGAGCTCCCAATCCTGCCAACAAGGACACCTAAGGCTCCAGGAGAAGGTGGAGCTTGTGCAGATTTATGGGGAGCAGGAGGTGATGACAGAAAGGGGCAGTTCTGGCAGAGCTGTGGTGGAGCAGGCACAGAAGTTCAGTTTGGTTTGTGCAGGAATCCTAGGCAAGGGGGGCGATGGGGGCTGAGATGAGCCTGATGGTGTCAGGTCTTCACCACGAGGCCCAGTGAAGAAGCTGGGCTTCCCTCTTTGAGAGGTGGGGAGACTATAGGGCTTCCAAGAGAAGGACATGGCACTGGTGCCCTGTCATCCCAGAGTGCATTCTGACTGCAGTGTGGACAGGTCTCACAGTGCAGTGGAAGGGACCCAGGAGCTCCCCATCCAAGTCACTTCAGACATACTCTTCTACCAGAGTCATGCAGAGGCACAGCGATAGCAAGCGTTGTGTGACTGGAGGTTACAGGGTGAGCATCACAGCCATGTGACCCATTGGGGATGCACCAAACAATGCAGGGCCTCAGTGGAAAACAGGAGAATGAAACCATGGAGGCTCTTAGAGAGAAAGCCTCCAGGTTCTCCATGGTTCTTCCATGGCCTTTCATGACTTAAGGTATTTTTTATTTGCTATTTAATGTTCTAAGGGAAGAAAAATATTTGAAGTGCCATCATGAACACTGTTGTTCATCTTTCTTTCATGCAATGCCAGATTAAATGCAAACATTGGGGACTTTAACCTGAATGTGGAATGGCCAAGTGACCATAGGTGATGTTTGAGCCACAGCATTGCTTTCTTCCCACAGAAATGGCAGAAATGCTGCCCAATGCCTTCTTGGCGTGTTGTGTTCACTTCTTGGTGTCCCTTGTTCCCAAACACTCTCTCCCTTTGGCTCTCATTCTTGGGGAAGGACTGAAAAGATGAGTGTCTTTCTCTATCCTTCCTCATTGCCATTTCAGCTAAGATGGAAGCAGAAGATTGGGCTCATTGGTTATTTGTGTTTCTTGGATGTCATCGCCTTCCTTCTGGGCTCTGTTCTTCACTCACCTTGTGCTCTCTGAAGTGGGGGAGCCTCGTGTCTAGAATCCTATGCTCGCCATCAGCACCCATGGGGAGGCAGGAAAGGTTCATGAACACTTGCAGCACCCATGGTCTCAGAAGTTTGTGACATTAGGCCTCAGTGGCAAAGGTGTATTTAAAGATCAAGAATTTCAAAACAATGAGAGCATTACACCAAGCAAAAAGGGCCTTAAGCCAAGCAGAGAGACACTAAACCAAACCAAGCGTGGCCCTCCTGAGCTCAGGGACCTGTGTGGCAAGGCAGGTAGCATACCCTGCTGCTGCCCTGGGCAGTTGGAATGTGGGTTCACCAGTGGTTCCAGTTTAGATGAGAGGGGAGACCCTGGTTTTATGGATGAATAGAAAGAAATCCCTCAGACCAGTTCCTCGTGTGGCATAACCCTCATGCTGCCCTCAGCTCACCTCCCAGCCAGTGTGTGTGCCCAGCGTGCTCACCACGGTGCCTTGCTCCAAGCGAGACTCAGTTGCCAGACCTCACCTCTCTGGAAACCACCTCCCACCATCATATTTAGCCTGCAGAGATGACTGTCCCTGCCCTGGTCGCCCATCACTCACTGGGGAGGAGAGGTGACCCCTGTGAGGATGGCCCTGCAGCTGTGCAAAGGAAGGTGGGCAGGGTGGGGCTGCAGCTTTGCCCCCCAAAGCACCTGAGGGGCAGCACCAGGTGGGGAGGGGCAAGATAGGGCCGAGCTGATCCCAGGGCCTCATTCACAGTCACATTGAGCTCTGACAGGGGACGGAAAAGCCCAGGAGAAACTGTTTGATTGTCGACTTTTTTTTTTTCACAGTTTCAGCAATTTTAGGTGACACTTGCCTGAAGCTATTGGGTGTTTGCTCCATTTGTATATGCTCCCTTTTTATTGTTGTTGTTTGCATCTGGGTTCATGGTGTATCTGAAATTCCAGCCACCCAGCAGTAGAAAACCTCAAATAGTCTCCTAATTCTTTGGAACTATTTCTTCCAAAGATTGGGAAACCAGGCTGAAGAGACTGCGGTGTGTCTTTGAAGGAGCAAGAATGCATTTTATTGAAGAATACCAGCATTAGAGACAGAACAAAAGGACTAAACCGGTGAACAGATGGGTGGGTGTTCTACGAAGGCACAAGATCTATGTGAACAGTGCAGGCTGTGCCCTCCCCTGCTTTTTTGTTTTTGATGCATCAGGGTATGATATGATAGGATATGACAGAACATGTCAAAAATTTAGGGGAAAATAAAACCTTGGTTTTTTTTTGAAACATCAAACTATTGCTATCAATAGGAACAGCAACTGTTCAAAAATTTGTTTCAGAACTGCCAAGAAATGAACGCTCGTGGAAAAAAAAAAGTATTTTCCCTGCTGTTTGCAAGGTGGACACAAATGCAAACGGTAGGAGGTTGACAACTTGACACATGTCTAATAAATCCAAAACAGAAAAAGTCAACAATTCACTGTTCAAGAAAGCATCACCGGAATGAAAAGTGCTACGCAAAGAAAGAGTAACCATTAAAAAAGAGATTTTCTGAATTCAGTAAGTAATTTAGCCTTGGAGCTGCAGCCTTCAAAACAAGGAAGCTTTTTCTTTCTCCCTTTACAAGACAGAAAGGAGGCAAGGTTTAACTCGGAAGGGAGGGGCTGCTGCATTCGAAATGAACCAGGTGAAAACTCGGGTCCAGCGAGCAGATGTGAAGCTGGGAGGGCTGGTGACCAGGTCGGAGTGCAGAACCTTCCAGATCCCGGGTGCTCTGCAGCTCAGAGCAGGACTGGGTCTAATTTGACAAGTTGGTCCAGTGACAGGGAATTCGCACATCACAACCAATGCCAAGTGGAGTTGGCCACCAACAGCACGTCTGCTGCAGACCAAGCACTTGGGTGGCAGTTGGGAAGCTGAGTCTGCTGTCTGACCACGTGAATGCAGACAGAGAAAGAGGCAGAGACTCGGCGAGGGCTGGAGGCGCCTGGCTGAGTGTTTAAGAAGTGAGGAGAAGGAATGAATCATGTTCTTAATATTAGAATAATTAAGGATTTTATTTTAACCATTTTTCCCCATGCTTTGAATGCTCTTTTGTCCCCCACTAGCATGAGTGTGGTGGGGGAAAAGATTGTAACCAAATCTGAAAACATGCTAGTCTCATGTAAACAAAAGTACCAGCATTAAACTTATGAATGCTAATTCGTGCCACAGACCTAAAATCTGTATCTTTCTGAATTGGAGGGATATAGACAGACAGCACAGGGCAGCATCTCTGTGAGGTTCAGAAAACTGACATAGTCTCTCCAATTTATGAGGAAATTGACATAATTTTGCAAAAATGCAAACCCATTTGTGAACTGGATTTTGCATAATGGGATTAATTTGGTTGACTGTCATATCCACTATTCTGCACAAGGCAAGTTAATCACAATATCATCTGAGTTTTTAAGGGAGAGAGAAGGGGAAAGAAAGGAAAGGTATTTCCCCCCTTGCCTGTCTTTTTTTAAGAGAAAATATTCAATCTTGGAAATGACACCTTGGTGGCTTTAGGAAGCAATGCTAGACAAATTCTTCACGGACGCCTTTTTGAACAGAGCTGAATTGGCCCATCTCCAATGAGAAAAATTAACAGCTTTCATCGGAGCAGGAAAAATTACTTCTAAGGAAAGCCCCTACGTTATGCTTTAGTATATGGGTGCATTTGCTCAGAATATACCGCACCCTACAGCTGAGGCTAGGGGACTCGATTTGTTACCACGCTCAGCTCCTAGTTCCATTGTTACAGAGCAGAGAACAAAAGCTGACTGTTCTGGAGAAGACCCCCCAGGTGACTGTGCTTGTCTGAAATACTGGGTTATGCCTTGGTAGCAAACAACCCCAGAGGTTCAGTGGCTCAGGACAACAGTGATTATTTCTTCCTACTTCCCATCTACACAGGGGTGGCAGGAGGACTCTGCTGGTTGACTGCAGTACCCCAGAGTCCCTGGCTGATGGGTGCCCAGACAGGAAAGGGCACTGGGAATGCAGTGAGCGTGCTGGCTCTGAACGCTCCATCTGGAAGGAGTCTTTCATCTTCACCCACATTGCTTTGGCCAAAGCAGGTGTCATGGTTGCTTCTACCTGGAGGTGTGGAGGACCAATGATGCACAGGCTGACCAGGCTGCCACTAAGTCACCATGCTGGGGCTTTCCAGTATCTCCTTCCAGCACTGAGGACTGAGGTGGATCAGACCCTCCTCACGCCTTCCTCAGATGGTGGGACAGGTGGGCAAGAAGAGTTCTCTTCCCACACATGGATCCAAGACAGGGTGGCATTTACCTCCAAATGAACACCCAGCAAGGACCGGGAGCCCACCCCACGCCTGGCGAGGATGACTGTGTTCTGTAGGGCACCATGGCAGAATGGTGGCATACCTTCGATGAAGCCAAACGCTATCAGGCCACAACTGATAGATGGGGAGAGAGGGTGTCTGGATGGACCGTGTGTGGGGAACAAGTTGGACCAATTTCCTGGTCAGAGGCCTGTGCACTGAGCCTTGAAGGATTCCAGCCATGGGCTGAGGGGAGAGAGAGGAAATAGCACAATAGCAATCATAGGCCAGGCACTGTGAGTGCCCTGAGTTGAAGCAACTGCCAGGCCCACGCAGGGAACACTGCTCTGCTGCGGAGTCCTGGGCCCCTGGAGGTGGTGATGGTAGGGGCCCTGCTATGTGGCAATTTGGAACAAGACTGGCCCCAGTGTCTTCTCAGCCTTGTCCTAGAATTTTGAAGTCATGCCTAACTCGTTTATGGCAGGATCACGTCCCAAAGGAGACAATACATTCTACAGTCAGAGAGTCTGGGCTGGAGTCCTGGTTCTGAAATGCATGATGTGCGTCACCTTGGCTGAAGAGCTTGACCTGTGCCAGCCTGCTTTCTCATTTGTGTAGTTTATGAATGCCTGCGTCATACAGCTGCGTAAAGGTGTCTGTGAAGTACTCAGCATTTAATACTTGCCCTACAATGGAGACTCCATTGTGTGGTTGGTCTCTGGATTCTGCAAACCACCTCATGTTCTCTCCATGGTACCAGTTCGTGTTGAGGGCAACAGAAGGGCCTTGTGCTGGCCTCCAAAGCAGCACTACAACCAGCACGCCCTTGGGAGAAGACTCTCATTCCTCCATACACCTTCCAGACCAGAAAGACCAATGAACAGCTGATTTGGACAGTCATCACAGCCAGGGAATGGCGGAATGAGTTTCAATGGTGAGCTGACAGGGCCTGAGCAAGCCAGGAGGGAGGGGTCCCCATGGGGCAGGGAGCCCAAGGATGGTTGCTGCAGACTGCACTCCAATTCACAGGGACTTCTTGTGGGAGGTACGGACTCTGAGGTTGCGTCTTGCTGCTGTGGCTGAATTGACCCTCCTGGCTACTACCCCTCTTTGAAATCCTGCTCCAGGTGGGCTGAGCTCTGGAGATCAAGGGCTGCTGATGAGTGGGAAGTGGGAGAGGCAAGAAACTGGCCTCCGACTTCCCCACTGCAGACCCGTCTTGGTACAAAGAGGAAGAGAGAGTCAAAAGGAAGAACCACCTCTGGGGTTAGTTTACAATTGCCATGGGCTGGGTGAGGCTCTATTTCTGATTTAACAATGGTCTTGTCAACCCCCATTGTCCAGCTGGGAGAATGGGAGCCTAGGGACCTCTGCCCCTTGCTTATGGTCACCAGCTAGGAGGGGAGTGGGGCCTGGAGTCAAAGCCAGGCATTTGTGACTCTAACATCTAACTGAGCACCAGGTCAAATCCTTCCCTTGGGACAAAGGAGATGGACCTGAAGAAGGAGGAGGTAGAGGAGAAGAGGCTGTCCACACCCTAGCCAATCAAGGAAGGAGCCAGCCCCCGGAAGTGACTGCTCCTGTATCCGTTTAGCAACCGTGCCTCGCTGAAGCTCCCTATTGTTTCTGGGGTGTTGGGTTGGGGTGGGGCACCTGATTCACACGGCACACATTGGGTCAAGCAATTCCAAGTCTGTGAAAGGTGCTGCCTGCCATGAATAAAGCTTATTCAAGAAGCTTTGGAGTCTGAACTCTGACTAACAAGGTTGAGGTTCAAACTCTTGATGTCAATCAGCAACAAAAGTCATACTGAGAGCAAGTGATGTGCAGTTCCAGAGAACAGGTCAGCACTGGCAAAGGGTGACTAAATGTGACTCTGGAGAGCTGACCCCTATGCCAAGTAAGCCAAATGCTCTGTCCATGAACTGCACGGGAGGCAGAGCTGTGTATTTGGAGGGGTGACTATAGCTGGCAGATACAGCAGATGGTCCAAGGTCTCAGAGAACCAACTGGGCTCCTGGGTTGATGGAGGTTCACTCTTGGGAGAGGACATTAGAATAGAAATATGGAGACATGTCAGATGAGTGGAGGTCATTCTGAGTCACATCTAACAAGGTTGTCTGGCTGGCCTTGAACTCTGCAAGCCCTGGAAGAAAGCTGCAGCCTCTACTCCATGGAATGACTTCTGGTCCTACAATTGTTGCTGGAGTGTCATACCTTTTGTCTTTCTCATGTTCTGTTCCGGGCACCTCACAGAGACTCATATCAGTGATGGCCAAACAATGCAATCCACTTCATATGGGCACCCTGGAGTAACTGGGGTAATCTGTAGGAACTGATGCACCCTATAGGAACTAAGGTACCCTCTAGAATCTGGGTAACCTGTAGGAACTGGAGTACCCTGTAAGACCCAGGGCAACCAATGGAGCCAGAGTAGCTTGGAAACATGCAGGGCTGCTCCCCTAAGGTGAGGTTCACAGGCCCATTCCAGCCTCTGGGGTGGCTCTGCTCCAGCAAAGCCATTTGGGATCCAATTCAGGTTGTCAAATAGCTTTTTATCCTGACATTCCCCAGGGCAGTGACCCTCCCTGCCTGTCCACATACTTTACCAGGAAAGGGAGAGCATGGGTGAGACAAAGGTGCAGGTTCAAACCTGACCCAGGCATCCACCCTACTTCATTTCCTCTCACCTCCACCTGGAGAACAGGTCCCTGAGCACACCTGACCCAGGGCAGGTAGGTGCTGTACTTGGAGTATGTTTAGACAAAAGGGGAGGGCAGATCATAATGGCCTCCAGCAGTTTCCACCCCAGCATCCATGTCTCTAAGTGTGGTGTCCATTGGTTTATTAGTTGTAGCATTTTCCTTTATGTCTAGCTGTGTTTTAAGCTCAGATTGTGCTATGTATTATAATACCATTTTTGTAATATCAGAAATAAACACTCCCAAATGTCAACATAGAAAGGTCTTGACATGCAGATTAAGCTTTAGAAAACACAGATGCTTGGGTTCTATCTCAAAACTGATTATTGGTCTGGGTTGCAACCTAAATATACAGATTTTAAAGTCGCCAAGCCCTAGGAGAATTGAGCACACTTAGCACTCAGATTGTGGTTGCTAATTCCATCCTTTAGTGAAAGGAGCTGGGGTTTTGTGGAGACATGGGTGGTTCTAGGATGAGGACATAAAACACAAGGTGAGCCTGGATCAGTTTGTACCACCAGAAAGATAAGGAATGCTGGAAACAAAAGCCCCAGAATGCCATGATGAGGGGATAAAACAAAGGTGCAAAGATAGAACCCCCAATGGCTGAAGCTAAAGCAATTTGAACAACAAAATAAAGGAGCATTGTAATATAGCTGGAAGTATAAACTAGCTCCATTCTGACATACATAAATGAATGAATGAATAAATAAATATATATGTAAGTGGAAGGAGAAGAGGCATATCTCCCATGCAGAATTCCAAGTTGGCCATGTAGATACTCCCCCAGGGGGAGGTGGAGATGTCCCTACTCCATTGGTGGCATGGTCTGCTCATAGCAACTTCCTTCCAAAAACTACAGCATAGAAAAGGAAAGAAGGGATGACTGTGTAGTGGTGGAACCTGACAAGAGCTACCTCAGCCAGGTGATCACGATAAATGTCAACCCTGGTCTAAGGTTGACAGGACCTACCTTTGATCCATGGGATGAAATTGGTCCATTACTTCTGTGGTCTTCCTCCCAAAGCCACAAATGCAGTCTGACTGTGAGGAAAACATCAGACACACTCCCATGATGGACGTTCCACAAAATTCCCAAGTGGTCTTCTTCAAAGTTGTCAAGGTCATTGAACACAGGAGCAGCCAAGAGGAGCCCAAGGAGCCATGGGAACCAAACATGATGGTGGGTCCTGGATGGCAGAGGGACAGAAAGTAGACTTCAGGCAAAAGCTAAGGAAATTTGAGCAAAGCGTGGGCTTTGGTTAATAACAAGGCATTAATATTTTATTAATTGTGACAGATGTACGATAAGAAAATAAGATCAGAAATAGGGAAAACTGGGTGCAGGGCACATGGGAACTCCATACCAACTTTGCATTGTCTCTGTTAATTTCAATTAATATAAAATTTAATGTTTAAAGGAACAAAAAACTCTTCTTGGGGGATCCAATATGGGTGGGAGCAGGGGCACCAGTTGAGACTGTGTAATGAACTCACCATTATGATGGGATGGTTCCATCATCGCTTCCTTTGCCAGAAATGTCTTAACCAAAAGTAGGAAATCATTATGGAAGAGATCAAGAGGTCCACATGTGGATGCCAGATATGGAGCCCAGCTGGGAATGGGAGCTCAGGAGCCACTCGCCCAAGCCCACTATGTGGATCCCAAGGAAGGTTCCCCATGCAGGAAGTGGAAATTCACTCTGTCTTTGTATTTTGGCCCCAATACCCAAGACTGCAGATGGGCATTTTGCCCTAAGTGGCTGTCCTGTCTGAGCAGTTGAATGTAGGGCTTTGTCTCTCTGCCCCCTTCACACAGTGGTGGGTCCTGGATGCCACTAAAGGGTGGAGTCAGCTGTCCCCAGGGCTGGGGGAAGGCCACCAGAGAGGCACATGGCAGCTGGCCTAAATATGCCCCAGAGTCCAGGGTGGGGCTGTGCCTCCCAGGGAGGTCCTCCAACTCCTCCTGCTGGAGGTCGCTTGGCTGGAAGAAGGGTGTCTGGTGACCAGCTGCCCTAAGGAGTGAGAAGAGCTCTTGGAAGGAGTGTGTTGCTGAACTCCAGCCAGCCCTGGTGGCTTCTCAGACCAGGGTTTTGCCTTTAAATGGTCTGTGTTTGCAAACAATCTGCTGTGAAGATAGTGAACTGTCCCTAATGCCAGACAGACTTCATCTTGACAGGCTGTCCCACTGGGTCCCTTCAGGAAAGCACAGGAGCCAGGAAATGCCAACCTGGTGTCTGCCTCCTACTGCCCAGCCCTTTAAGGTCCAGCAAGCATTCAGGAACTTGTATGTGAAGAACTCACCGACACGTTGCTAGGAAACTGCAGGGAGCAACCTTTGTGGTCTCACACATAATAATAAATAATGGTTAACATGATAATAAATAAACAAATAACAATAATTATAACGTGCCCCAAGCCTGCTGTTTCTCCAAAATTAATTTATGATGAATTACAACTCAAATTCCTTGGAACGTGACAGTGGGAAGAGGAGAGGGCATGATTTTGTTCACCATTGGACACACAGGGGTCAAAAGCTGTCTGTCCCTAAACCAACCCTCATCTTGGGTCCTGGGTCTTGGGTTCTGGGCACCCAAGAAGGGGTCCAGAGAGGACTTCCTACTTCCTTCTGTTTCTGGTATCTTCTTCCCTGCCTGGTACAGTTAAGCTTTTTAGATACTTTACTTGCATTTCTAATTCAGTTATTCTTCTGAAATTTATTCAAAGGATTTATGCTTATGAAATTATAATATAATGCTGCATATATGCCAATGAGCTGGAGGCAAAGAAAATAATTTTCTTCAATTTACAGTTATGAGGCTGGAGGAAAATGATCCCTCCTTATCACCTCCTTCTCTTTGTGTCTTGGCGTGTTTTAGTCTTCAGAAGGCAAGCCCCTGATGCATCCTTAAGCAGATCACACTGATAATTGTATTTCGGAGCTGTCAGCTCTGTGAAGACCGTCCATGACTGTCTCCACACACTCAAGCTATATCTGTCACCTTACCGCTCCTTCCTCAGGAACTCAGTCCTCGGTAAAGCCAGCTCGCTGGGGACACTGTTAAATCATCTGAGAGGATTATGAGATGGAAGGGAAATTTATGGATGACACTTTGTAAAAATTAATCAGGAACTGTTGATGAAGTTTCAGTGGGTCCTTTTATCCCTGGACCAAAAATATCTGTATGTATAATCATAATAAAATTCAGCCCTTGTTTTCATTGTCAAAAGGCTCGTTTTGTCATTCTGTTTGATTAATGGACCTTTTGGAGTTCCCAAAAAGTCCTAGTAATACAAATAAAAAGAATCATAAATATTGAATAAGCTCACAGCACAGTTAACCTTGACTACATTTTGGGACACTCTTGGAGAAACTTGGCTATACGCAAAATAAATTGCTGTGGGAATTAAAAAAATATGCACACTCATACCAAATTGGAGATTTTGGAGGTCACCTCTCTAACCTTGTCACTCTTATTAATCTGTTGTGATTAATTAGTTTAGTTAGCTTTACAATCAGGTCAGCAAAGTGCCAGCATACAGTGAGGTCTGCTGATGGGCGTGCCTGGACCTGGAAGGGGACACAGGCAAGGGACAGGGAAGTCTGGGGTGAGGAGCAAGGACCCTTTCAGATGATAATTAATGGAGCTGTAGTGGGGGGGGGGCTGGGCACATGACTTTAGCAGAGGCCAGCCACTTACGGGGGTATGTCGCTGGAATACCCTTGGCCTTCGCATAAGCCTTGGCTGACACTCTTCTGTGTGCTAACTCCAACTTGACCTGTCATTTGATCCAGAAAACTGAGTCTAACGAGGCTGCAAGGATTTGAAATTTTTGATTTTAGCATCCACCTGAATGGTTCAGAGCTAGATTAGAGGTCAGTAGACTTGGACTTGTGTGTTCTGCAATACCGAAGCTGTGTGAACTTAGGCTTTGACTTTGACCTTATAAGACTAGATTTTCTCATCTGTGAAATGGGGTTACCTACCTCATAGGTTTGCTTAAAGAGTGCTGGGAAGCAATTCAAAGAAAAACCCAGCAGGTGTCTGTGTCTGGCATATAAAAAAATATTCTGTAGAGGGCAGAACTATGTTCCCAAAACCCTGTGTCAAAGTCCAAATCCCCAGAACCTGTACCTGGAACTTTACTGGATCTTTGCAGTGGAATAAAGTTCACATGAGGCCGTAACAGGCCAGTGTGAGCACCAAGTCCAATGTCAGACATGACATTGTGTCCATGGCATGACCTGGTGTCCGTGTCAGAAGAGCGAATATGGCCACAGGCATATGGGAGAAGTGGGAGGCTCTTCCAAACTGGAGCCTTTGCAGGGAGTGTGGCCCTTGCAGGCACCCTGATTTGGGACTTCCAGCTTCCAGGACTGTGTGGAAACGCGTTTCTACTGCGTTAAGCCATGTCTTTGGTAAGGCAGCCCTAGGACACTGGTTCCTCCTGCTCTAAATGTTCACTGATTCGCTTTCTAGGGAACAAGTCAGGCAGGGCCCAGGACTTGGTCTCAGGTGTGTGACACTCATTTCCACTCCCTACGTGTGCCCTGAACACTCAGGAGCATGCCCAGCTCCTCCCTCCACTGGCTGAGCCTTCGGAGGCCAGGACGCCGCCTCTTGCAGTGAGCCAGCCTGAGGCCTCCAGTCCAGCACCATCGCCATTCCTGAAACCCCACACTCTGCTAAGGCATGACAGAAGCAAAGCTGTCCATGAGATGTGGCAGAATGGCTCAAGTGGTAAAGCGTTTGCTTAGCAAGCAAGCGTGAGGTCCTGAGTTCAAGCCCCAGTACCAAAAACAACAACAACAAAAAAGCTGTCTGTAAGACAGACAGTAGTGATTCATGTCACCTGATGATTTATGGTGTGTCTTTTGAAGTTATATTGTTCTTTCTAAATGAAGGCAAAACTTAAAAGTTAACAATAATTATGGCAAAGAATAAGCTTTTTATGTGTTAGTCTCTTTTTTGTCACTGTGACAAAATATCTGAGAAAACCAACATAAAAGGTGGAAAGATTTATTTTGATCCACAGGTTCAAAGATTCCAGTCCATGGTCAGGTGGCTCCATTGCTGTGGGTCTGTGGCGAGGCAGAATGTCACAGCGAGGAGGGTGCTCACCCCATGGCAACTAGGGAGCAGAGAGAGAAAGGGACAACAGGTGCCCTTCAAAGTCCTGCCCCCTGTGACTCACTTCCTCTAACTAAGCCCCACCTCCTAATTGTCCACTCAGCTATGAAGTCACCCATGGATTACCCTCACGATCCAACCATCTGTCAATAGGACCCCTATTTGGGGACCAATCTGTCATCAAAGGATCCTCTTGGGGGGACATTTCACATCCAAAGCATAACAGCTTAAAAGTAAAGAAACAGACATTGTATGTCAACTATATATCTCTATAAAGCTTGTAAGTGAAACCTTATTTCCCTGTTAGCTTTTAATGAGAAATCTAAGAACTTGTTTTTCCCCTAAAGAAAAGTTTTGGCCCCATTACACTAAAAATCACACTGGATATCACTATTCCATTTCACTGTAGAGCCTACAAGTTCTAGCAATGACCTGACCTGTGGGATTCCAGCCTGCTTTGCCCCTAGACTCCCTAAGAAGTCTTTTTGCATCGCCACTTTCTGCCACAGGTTTCCATGACCCTCTGGTCCAAGAAGGACTGCTGAGAGACAGACTCTAGGAGGCTGATGGCGTGAGATGGAAGTTTGAGGCCTTTTCCCAGTGGACAGCGTGTGTTTGAAGCCAGGATGGTTGGTGCAGGCAGCTGAGGTGCCTGTGACCTCTCCAGTGAGGTGATTCCGGGGAAGAGGACTGAAGTAGGTGACCAGAGATGGCTGTATGGTCAGGCATGGCAGTCGGAAGGAGTATGGCAAAGAGGTGAGCCCAGCAGTCCAGTATGGAACTCATCACTGCTGTGGTTTGATCATGTCCCACAAGTCCATGTGTTAGAAACTTAACCCCTAAATTCATATGCTAATGGGATTTGGAGGCAGAGCCTTTGAGAGACAAGGAGAATGAGATAAGGTCATGAAGGGGGTGCTCATGACTGCATTTGTGGCTTTATAAGAAGAGGAAGAGTGACTGGAGCTAGCAGCCAGTTCTATCTCTCCAGGGGATGTGCTCCACCTTGCTATGATGCAACAGGAGGCCCTCGCCAGGTGGAGGGCACCATGGTCTTGGACTTACCAGCTTTAGATCCACGAGCTAAGCAATCCCCTCTTGTCTACAATTATACTGTCTCTAGCAGAGATAATAGACTAAAGCAGGTACCATGAGTGAATTTTCTGATGCAGTCAGTGGAAGGGTGATGCAGAAGTCAGAGTAGCAGGCTGGGCAAGAGCAAGAGGTGGCACCTTGGGGGCTCTCAGCATAGATGACTTTCCCAGGAGGCCTGACTTACAGAGAGGGGGAGGTGGAGGTTAGGGGTGATGGGTGCAAGGGGCAGATCTGCAGTGCCCCCTGGTTCCAGGCTGTTAGAGTCTGAGCCTTGACCTGTCAACTGTGGAATGGCCCATGCCTAGCAGTGCCCCTGGCAGGGCAAGTGAATACTTGCTCTGATGAACCAGAGTTCTGCATGTGTGCTTATGTTGCAAAAGAAAAGGCCAGACATACTTCCTGGGGAGAAGGAGACCAGGAGCCAGGATGGGGTGAAGGGAAATCCCTGGGTTTGGGGACAGGTACAATTTCCTCACAGGCAGAGGATGGAGAGCCTGCAGCAGGTGCAGATGTGTGCAGAGGGAGCTTCTTCCCAATGATTCTGGCTGCTTTCTGGACAAGGAGAGAGTAAAGTTTCCTAGGGACACGCTGGGAAGAGAGCATGTGTGGAGCAAACACGGAGCTTTGAAAAGTTGTGGTAGCAGGTGGACCTGAAATGGTGGTGATGGAAGCCAGACTGGAGGAAGCAGTGTGGAGAATCAGAAGAGGAACAATAAAGAGAGCTTGGCAAACAACAAATGGGGCGGGGCAGAGGAGGAAGGAAGCTGTAATCCTGATGTGCCCATGCAGTGGGCCTGCTGTCCACACGAGGGCAAGGTGACAAGGCTCACCTAGCATGGCTTTCTTCTTTGGGTATCAAGAATTTTATGTAGACTGCTGACTTAGGTTTTGGACATCTTATATGGAAATAATTCTTTGAGTTATTTCCATAAAGCTAAGATTCCTCTTTCCTCTGCATGGATTGGTTTAGAAGTGAAATCTATAAATGAAATCCAGCACACTAGCTTCTTGGCAATTTTCTGAAAGAATCTCCAACAGCTTACACACGCCTATTTTTAAAAATGGTCAAATTCAGGTCTCTGTCCACATGTATGAGAGCAGTGATAACCGTGGCAGCAGATACACCTGACATTTTGTTGGTTTGACACAACAGGAGGCTTCTTCTCTCACACTGGAAGTCACAAGTGGGTATTCCTGACAAGGTCTGCATACAGCCACTGGGCTGAAGGCTTCTGGGATGTCTGGATTTTGGGGTCCCGGATGGGCTGGGAGGGAAGCCCCAGGTGGAGGTACACGCAGCCTGGCCTGACTTGGAGCTCTTCTGTTCCAAGCCATGGGCTCTTGCTCAGCCTTATGGCCACTCCCAACAGCAGAGGAAGCTGGGGACTGTGGTCCACTGTCACCCCAATAGCAGGAAGCCATCTTGGCGGGAGACTTTGCATGAACCCCAGAACTCCAAAGCTTAGAAATGAGGAAACAACAGCAGCTGATAAAATTGGAATCTTTTAGCCAGTTTCTGGAATTTCAAGCAAAAGCCTTTGACAAAACATGGTCTTAACTTTAAACCTGTAACAAGTTAACAGGCCCTAAATCAAGGTGATCTATAGTGATGCAGAAATGAAGACAAGCTAAATTTACTCAACACCAGCACTAGTGTGGCCAGTGTATAGTGTATACACAGTTCTCTAACACCTAAATCTGTGATTCTTAACTTTTCCACCCAGAACAAACTTCTAACCCGTTCACAGTCACAGCTATGAACACACAGGAGCCTCGCCTTGCCCTGCTGTTTGCACTAAATTAATTTTGGGATTTCAGTGTGTGTACTTTGCAGCTAACGCAGTGTGGTATTCTGTACCTTCTTTCTTTTCCAGAACAGTGGATTTCCATGTACTTGGGTAGGGCTCCAGGTGCTAGTAAAGGAGGTTAAGGGTGTTCTCAGATTCACCCCCTAGAACGAGCACTTGTCATGGTTTGGATAGAAATGTCCCCCCAAAAGACTCAGGTATTGAAGGGTGGATCCCCCACCATGCAAGCAGTGTTCAGAGGTGGATGTTTGAGAATTAATGGGACCATGAAGCCTCCAAATTCATGAATGGATTAATCCACTTTGTAGCATTATTGAGGGTTGGGGCCTGGTTAGAGGAAGTAGGTAACCGGGGGTGTACCTTTGAAGGGTGGATCTTGTCGCCTGCCCCTTCCTCTTCATCCATTGGTCTCTGTTTCCTGGCTGCCATGGGGAGAGCTGCTTTGGTCCACCTCAGGTTCCTGCCGTGATGTTCAGGCTCACAGCAACGGAACCGCAACCTTAAATCCCTGAAAGGGTGAGGTAAACAGACTTTCCCCCCTTGGGTTGTTTCTGTCAGGTGTGTGCCACAGTGGCCTGACTCTCACGGTGCTGAAGTCCTTCTTGCTCAAGCAAGTCAGTGGTCAGGCTCTGGATCCACACTCTGGAGTCTGCAGCTTATGCATGTCCTGAGGCGCCATTACTGCAAGCTGTGGTGCTCCAGGCTCACTCTTGCCCACCCTCTCTCCCTTCTTTCTCTCCTCTTACCCTTCTTCCCTCAGATGTTGGCAAGACCAGGCATCCAGCTCTGCAGCTCCCTGAGGTCCAAGGCTTGGTCTCCAGTGCTCACAGCACAACACACTTGGACTGGGAAGCACAAGAAATCACTTAGCCCTGTCAGCCTCTGAAGTCAGTGACACAAGGCTGCAGGCCATTTGTATGTGGTTGTGGTCCATGTGGGCTTGAGCGTGTCACATTCTCTGGTGACAGGACGGGACCACCTCTGCCCCCAAGAGGCGTTAGTCAAAAAGTATTTAGGCACCATTTTAGGAAGGAGTATGTGCCACAGTTGGGTAGAAATCTTTCACTGCCAACTTCTGAGCAGATCACACAAATGTGGACAACAGTATCCATGGTTGGAAGAAGTTTCTAGAGTCAACAGTGACTCCCTCCAGAAAAGGTTCTCTGTTGCTCTTTTTGCTGCATAAAAAACAGGACAGGCGTGTTCCGGCAGCACAGATGCCCACTACTGACCTGGATGGTGCTTTCAGACATCAGACTCTGAATATGAAAAGGCAAGTTCTTCTCACTCATGTTTTCTTTCCATAAGATAAAATTTGCTTAAATTTGTCTAAAATAACTTTTCTGATAAGCATAAAATAAAGATTCAAACTGAGGTCCAGGCACAGTGTGTGTGCCTGTCATCCCAGTTGCAGGGAAGCACAAATAAGAGGATCAAGGTCCAGGGCATAAAGCCCTATCTGAAAAACAGCCAGTGCAAAAAAGGGCTGGCAGTATGTTTAAAGGGTAGAGCACTGGCCTAGCAAGTTCGAAGTCCTGAGTTCAAACCTCAGTACTGCCAAAAAAAAAGAAAAAGCATTGTGTTATATTTTAATTGGTGGTTTTTTCTTTCTCAGTGGCACCTCAGTTAACAGTGTGCCTTTTAAAGGGTAAGCCTCAGATTAGATGAAAAACACAGTGAGGCTGAGGTCGAGAGACCAGACCCTCCCATCAGCCTCTGGACTGCGGCCCATTTCAACGTGATCCTGACCACCACTGGGAAGGGGCAGACTGCAGGAACCCACACTACGTACCCCGCTATGCAGTGGTGGCAATGTCTCTAAGTATTTCCAGCTCAGCCATGTGTGTCACATGGCATTTCTTGCTTCATTCTTTCCATTTTAACACTTTTGGATGCTTATCTTCTGGTGTGTCTTTTGTAAACATCCCATGATTACATTTCTAAGTAGCTGGACAATTCTTTGTTTTTTAAGTAAGCAATTAGCCTACTTACATTTAATATAACTAGGGACATGCTTGAATTTCCATTTAACATCTTATGTGCTTCACCTCCATGCTCCAATCACAGGTCCTTAAACCTGGCTTGAATCTTTCTTTCTTATCTTCTTTTGTATTGAAATTTTCTCCCTCTGTTTTTTGGTCTTTTTTTAGTGATACTGGGGTTTGCACTCAGGACTTCATGCTTACTCGGCAGGTGCTCTAGCTAGCATTTGAGCCATGCCCCCAGCTCTTTTTTGCTTTTAGTTATTTTCTGGATGGGATCTTGTCCTTTGGCTGTGCTGGCCTGGACTGCAGTCCTTCTCCCTATGCCCCTGAGTAACTGGGATTGCAGGCATGAACCACTGCACTCAGCCTAATTTTTTTCTCATTTTATTTATCTTCTCTATTGCTTCTTTCAGTAAAACTTAGAAAAATACAATACATGAATACTTTTCAAGTTTAAAGTTAAAGAATACTTTCATCTTCCACCAGAATTTTAGAAAGCTTTAAATCCATTTGCTTATGATATAAGTGGATATGTGGAGATAGATTTATTGTTTTAACACTGGGGTTTTAACTCAGGGCTCAGGCTTTGTAGGCAGGTGCTCTATCACTTGAACCAGACCTCAGCCTCAGATGTATATGTCCATGACCTCACGTCATTGTGGTTTAATGTACTCATTCATCTATATTTATCAGAAAGCTTCCAATTTTCTTCAGTCTTCATTCTCACATTCCAAACCTCTATATAGAATCACTTTTTCCCTCTCCTCTCCTCTGTCCTCCCCTCCCCTACCTTTTGGGTAACTTCCTCTCATTTGTATTTCAGTTTACAAATTCTTTCCTTAGCTATATCCAGTCAGCAGTTAAAACTACTAACTGAATTAATTTTAAGTGTTGTATTTTTCTTCCTAAAATTATATTCAGCTCTTTTCAAATATTCAGGGTCATTGAAGTTTTTCTCTTGAAACTCATATCTTTAGATGAGGTATTGTTATTTTAAAGTCTAGACCAGATGATTCCTAAAGTCTTTGCACAGCCCCCTCTGATCTTTTGCTTCTGCTGGGTCTGGCTCATGGCAGTTATGTCTTCCTGTGATTAAGTATTCCTAAATGCAATCCATGAATTTCCTTATGAGAATTATTTAAGGTTTAAGCTGAAGATTGCTCCTTTAGAGAGAACCCATGTTTGCTTCTGATGTACTTTGAATGGACTATCATATCAATCAAATCTACTTTGTACCATACTGGGTTTGAGCTTTTGCAACTAACCAGATTTTAGAGTAGAAATGCAGACAAGAGGTGGCTTGTGTTTATAATTACCACAAACTTTCATTTTCCCCTTCTGTTATGTCTTGAATACAAAATGTCTTGTGTGTTGAGTCTTGTCCAGTTTGAAACGGTGGAAACTTTAGGAGGTGGGGTCTAGTTGGAGGAAGTAGGTGACAAGGGTGCCTTTGAAGAGGTCTTGTCCCTGGCTCCATCTTAACTGTCTCTCTGCTTCCTGGCAGCCATGCGGTGAGCAGTTATGCTCCACCATGGCTTCCCCTCCCCCATGATGCTCTGTCTTCCCACACAGGTTCACAGCAATGAAGTCAGTTGACAGAAGACTGAAACCTCAAACCATGAGTCAAAATCAATCTTTTTCCATTAAATTATTTCTCTCAGGGATTTGTCACAGCAATGACAAAATCAACACACCTATGCTTGGTACCAAAGCTGCTCACCTCATGCGGCCCTGGCCTTTATTGTCTGAGTTTCTGTCCCACTCATCTGGATCCAAAGGTCAAGTGCCCCATTTGTGGTCCAGTAGATGACTTTACTCATCATGGACTGGAGTGAGGCTTCTGGGGTCAACTGCCTGGCCCAAACTTGGCTTAACCACTTACTAACTGTGTGTCTCTGCACAAGTTACTCAGCCGCTCTGTGCCCACCTACTTCTTGCTTTAATGGGACTAATACTAGCAACAGCAGCGATGTTTGTTTTGCAAGTGAAATGGGATGAACGAATCATCTCACACAGTGGCCATCCCGATGTGAAGAGGCTGTAGCTGCTGTGGTGATTCCCCCGAGTTTCCCACAAAACTTTTTAAAAATGCAATTGTCGGGTCTCTTCCAGGGCCCTTGGGTCCACAGAATTAGAATCTCCCTGAGTGGCCCTAATGGGATCCAGAAACACCCACAGAGAGGCTTACCCTGTCTAAGGAGGGATCACACTAGGGTGGTACCAGGTTCCTAATCTGAGCTTGGTGCAGTGAATTCCCCCTGCCCAGTCACGTTATTATGCTGCCTTCTGCCTAGGGTTTCGTTTCCCCAGAATTCCCTCTTCACCAGGTGATAACCACGTTACCAAACTGAACTGGTGGGTAACTAAGCCAAATGTCATCCAGGTAATTCATTGTCTTAAGAGCTAAAATAATACCTGGTTTTTGGTGACTGTCCCTGTGTATGGATGTGTCTGTGACTTATGTGGGCCAGGACTATGTGCCCATGGCTGCCTGCCAGCCAGGACACACAGGACACTGGACATCAAATCTCCTCCACCTACCCACCCACAGTAGACTCCTTCATTCATTTAACAAGCCTGTGCTGCAAACAGGAGATACAGACAGTAACAAAACCCATCTGGTGCTTGCTCGCCTGAGGATTGTAGTTAGTAGGACAGAGACTGTGTTTGTAGACTTTGGAGTCTCGTTTTAGCACAATGAACTGCATGTACTAGGTGCCCCAAGTCGAGGAGCTGACTGAGTTGTAACGAACAAAGTCACAAGGAATTGTCACTAGGTAAAAGCTCACAGTGTGGTGGCCACTACAGGCCATCAGCCTCTCTCTCCATCCTAACGGAGGGCTGGGGACTGGCCGTGCAGCTTTGGGGGTCTGGAGATGTCCCAGCACTGCTGCAACCCATGAAATTATCCACCCATCACCCGAACACCACAGTGGGGGCCTTAGTTCCTTTTGAGGGATTGGTCCAAGGTAGCTGAAAACCACTGGGCTCCTTACTGCTGCTTCATGGTTGAATTTGATATAAAATACATGTTCCCGTTCATTGCCATTTATGTGTTAGTTATCATTAGCAGCCATTTTAATTTTTTCCCAGTGGCAATTACGTTGATATTACTATATCTAAATCAAAGAGGACATTACAGCAATTACTGTCATAAGTTGATTGGGAACCACCTAATTTTTAAGTGACACTATTTTCATATCAGCACGATGATTTTCCTTTGCAATAAATAATATGCCGAGAGTTGTACGAGAGTATAGATGGTCTTCCTTGCATAGAGAATCTGATGGCCACCTTACACACGATTTCTCTTAATAAACAGAAAATATTCTTAAGTTTCTCTTGCTTGTGAGAAGAGTAAAATTGAGATCTGAAGACCTAGGGTTGGAAAGTATTTTAACAATAGCTGGTTTGCACAGGCATGGGGAGACTGATGAGCTTTCCTAATTCAAATATTGTTTCAAAGCAGATGATGAAGGGAGGGGAGGAAGGCTGGAGGCATGGCTTAGGTGGCAGAGCATCTGCTTAGCAGGACAAATGCCCTGAATTCAAACCCCGGTACCACCAAAAATGTATACATATTTAAAAAAAAAAAGAAGGGAGGAGAGCGAAGAGGGGAAGAGAGAGAGGAGGAGAAAGCAGTCTTGGGACAGATGGGAGCTCTGTTTAATCTGCCCTGCTCTGGTGCATCCCTACCAGACAGGACAGGGCTTTCCTTTCTGGATCCAGGAGTCATTTCCCAGTGGAGTTCAAGGATTGTTTAGATCTTCCCCTGAGGGCTGGTTTTCAGTAGTAAGCTCCCTTCTGCTTTGGTTTACTTGAGATGGTCCTCAAGGTGGAGAATGGATGGGGAGAAGAAGCCTGCCCTGAGGACAGGGCTGACCACTGCCTCCCTCTACCCCGGGCCCTTGCAGTCAAACCCTCCAGCCATCCCCTACTTCAAGTCCTCCTTCTGACTTTGCCCCTGCACTCAGTGAAACAAATATGGCCCTCTGCCTGCTGGGCCTTTTGTAGTCCTCCCCTTTCTGCCTCATCTCACTATGTGCAAATTTCAGCTCAATTCTACCCTTCACACCCTGTAGAAAGCTGGCCAAAACCCATCCATCTACTCCTCTGGGGATTGTTCTGGAGCTCTCCCTCACTTTCCCAGTCCGGCAGGGCTGATTTAATGAGTGGATATTTCCAGCTGTGTGATATGAGAGAATGTACTTGGTCTGTCTGGACCTCAGTTTCCCCAAGCAATGGCAATGAAGATTTTTCTCTTAGTCACTCACCTGACTGTGCACATGGAGCTGCAGATCCTGGTTCCCAGCCACCTGGTCTTACTCAGCTGTCCCGTTCACTGGCCCTGGGACCTCAGACACGTTTCTTCAGCACTCAGTGCCTCAGTTTCCCTGTCTATAAAATGACAGTGATGATAATGCTAGATCCTACTTTGTAAAATTTTATGTTGATTAAAGAAGTTGTTGTATAAGGGAGTTGGATTGATGCCTGGCTTACTGTACAGAAGATGTGTTAGATATCATTGATTTAAAAATGGCACTTCTTCCAGCTTTTATACTAATTGATTACAAGTTGAAATGATAATATTTTGGATGTATTGGGCCAAATGAAATATATTAGGAAAATTAATTTCACCTTTTTAAATGAGGCTATTAGAGAAATTTAAATTACGTATGTCACTTATTAATATTTCTAGTAGACAGTGATGATCTAGAACACACTTCTGGGGATTTGATGGAAGAACGTGGATCAAGTACTTCGTACCGTGGTGGAACACAGCAGGCTTTATTAAATGTTCTGTCTCCCCCTCCCCGCCTTTCTCTCTTCCAAAGCAGCTAGCTGACTATGCCAGCCTTGACTCTCCCCATGAGGTCTGAAGTCCTGGCAGTGGAGGGCGGGGACCACGGGCGTGAGGATCTCCTGAAGACCCAAACAGACATGCAGATAGGAGCTGCAAGCACACACGATGCATGCATGGGCCACTGTCCTCCCGATGGGGTCTCTTGGAGTTCCTTGCTGCTTTGTTACATGGTGGGATCCTCCTAATCGCTCAAGCCACTGCTCAGGCTGGAGCTCGGGTCTGGGGGCTTCTGCTCAACCAGCCTCCATCCTTCTCTCCCTGCCACCCATCCCCAGGGGTCCCACCTCAGGGCATCCTCCTTACTTCCAGGGTCCCTGAGGCTCAAGCCCGAGGATGGGGAGGAGGCAGAGAAGAGATGATCTTGTTAGTTGCGTTGGGCTGTGCAGGGTCTGGGTGTGTGAAATAAATGAGATTGTTGGTGGTAAGTCAGCTTGAACGGACAGGGCGCAATGAAGCTTGCTGACTTACACAAGCTAGAGCGATGAGGTGAGTCTCTGTGCTGGTCCCGCTCATAATAAAGCCCCTGTCCCTGTCAGCAGCAAGTGTCACCATGCCCGCAGGAGCTGGGCCACCCTGCTCCTCCCTGCGGCTCCCACCAGGCCCCCACCCATGTCCACAGACCGCCAGTCCACACACAGAAAGGACAGTGCCTTTGTGGTGAGACTGCTTGTCCAGTTTTAATCAGACACAGGTGTCACTGGGTGTGTGAGCCAGGTGCTGGTATGGACACTGCCTCCCAGGTACTGGAAACAATGTTCCTGTCGGGGCTTAGATGGTTGTCCTCATGTGTTCCCAAAGTGGGAAGGAAACACAGTGACTGCTGCTAAGGAGGGAGGACACTCGTGATGTAATGGCTTTAGAATGGCTTGGCAAGATGAGCCTGGTCCCTTTGCGCATACCAGGGTCAGGAGGCTTGACAGAATGCACCAAGCCACTGTCCACTCTGTTGTGCTCCCCTTGGATGCTGCCTTGTGTGGCTTTGCTCAGCTGCAGGCTTGACCTAGTGGAGTGGGAAGGTGGCTCTTCTGCAGCAGCAACAGCCAAAGGCAGAGCTGCCCATGGCTCCACCTCCCCCATCTCCCCATGGGAGTCTGCTTGCTAAGTCATAACCCCCTCCTCCTGGTCCCCCTCTACCCAACATCAGTCTTTGGGACCTTGGGAAGGGGGACAGTAAGGAAGCCAAAGTATGTGACATGCTCTTTCCTTGGAGGGCACTGGCTGGGGGGCAGTGGGGTCCAGGGCTTTGCACAGTCACCATGGGTGCCATTTGTGGGTGACCTTCTCTGGTAAGGAGGCAAAGTCTGTGGTCAATATGCTGCTTTGTCACTGCTGGTGACAAAACTGGTGTCCACCTGGGCTTATCCCTGGGTTCCTGATTAGGGTTCCTCTGCCTCCCACAGGTCCAGGGGAGATGTCTCATTGATGAGTGCATCCCTAGTTAAGTGGGTTTAGTTCTGTGCAGTAGCTCGTCACAAGTCCGCTGCAGGGAAGATGGGTATGGACTGTTCTAATGAAACATAACTCGCTTTCTTTTATGTGACAGCAGCAAGCCTCACTCAAGCTTCTTTGTCATGGTCGTGAGTTTTTAAATGAGGGAAATTTCCCATCAAATATGATCACAGACCTTCTGCCATTAACACAATGGATTGAATTCCTGAGATTACAAAGATTTAGGAAAAGACTGTTTCAGATCATTGAATTAAAAAAAAATTCAAAATTCTCTATGCTATACAGGAGTGCATGGTAGGGGATAGCCAGCTCAGGGCATGCTGGTAGCAGAGCTGTGTGCCCGTGGGTAAACTGCCATGCCTCTCTAGACCTCAATTTCTCCCCTCCAACATGAAAGGGTAGACTATCGCATCCCTAAAGTCCCTCTTAGATCTAAAATTCTGTGACTCTATGACCACAATTATAAAGAAGGAGCATCCTGTACCCCTTGCATTTGTATAGGTGACAGTGAACAAGAAAAAGAAGTGGGTATGGTGGTACGTGCTTGTAATCTCAGCTACTCAGAAGGCAGAAGTAGGAGGATCATGGTCCAATGTCAGCCTGGGCAAAAGCACAAGACCCTGTGTGAAAAAGAAACTAAAAAGGGAAAAGGACTGGGCACGTGGCTTAAGCAGTAGAGCACTTGCCTAGCAAGTGTGAGGCCTTGAGTTCAATTCCCAAAAACAAACAAATAAGTATACTACATGGGGGGAAATTATTATAAGAAAACACAGAACTATGAGTAGAGTGAAAAAACTTCAGGTCTTCAAAAGATAGTATAAGGAAATAGTTTCATTTTTACCCCCAAAATAAGAGGTGAGGCCAGACTCCCTTGCTCAGCCTTTGAAAAATGCTGACAACTGTAAGTTCATCTGTAAACCAATCTCCAGGCTAGCTTATGGAAAACTGATCTTTGTTTATTTCACTCAAGAAGACATTCAGTGCCCTTTCCCTTTGAGGGAGAAGGGACCTGGGGTAAGCTTTCCTGATCTCCAGTCTCTTGAAACCATAGGCCTGGGCCCCGTGGTCCTGGTGTCGCCCCTGAGGACCAGCTCTTGAGGGCACTTCCCTGACTTGTAGGCCCACAGCTCTCCTCTGCGGCTCTCATTCCAAAGGGAAAGAGAGAAAGAAGCTGGTGTTGTTACTGGCTGAGACACTGTGACAGGCACATTCCACACAGTCATATTGTCATCCTAGATGACAAATGAGTAAGAAAAAAAACTGAGAAAAAGTTCATGTAGGTTAAAAGTCTCGCCCACTGTTGGTGATGCCCATCAGTGGAAGAGGTGGGATTTGAGCTCAGGTCCCTCTGGGGTTCATGCGTATGCACGCGTGCACATGCTCTTTCAAATGGTGCCGTCTCTCCAGATACTTCTATCTTTGCATGGTTGGGACTGGGACTTCTCACGAGAACCAAGCATGACACACGATCCTAAAGAATTTCTCATTATAAGGATAAAGATATTCGCAGTGTGTCCTTAGTGACAGTGATTCTTAGTTTCCCCAGGAAAATTCACTCGCTCATTCTTCAGTCCATTCAGGTAATGAGTTGAGCACCTGACTGTGCGCTGGTCTCCTCGGGACCTTCCCTAGCTCAAGGGGGTCAGGATTGTGCAGACTCCAGGCCCCCATTCCCCCGTGTTAGGTACGCTTGAGACTTTGCAAGTCCAGCCTTTGGAGGATTTATTTGAGTGGTACCTGGGATTAAACAGGACTGCACACTAGCTCCTTAAGGCTCATTTGTAACTGGAAAAAAGTGAGATAGGCAGAGGGAGGGGAGAATCACGGGAAGGGGAGAGGCAGGGAGGAAAAGGCTACTTCTACTTTTGCAGTCCTACCCTGTCAGGCGCTGAGTGGGGCTGTTGGTTTCATCTTAAAAAATCAAAGTGAACATTTACTCTGGCTTACTGTTTCCCCTCAGGTACTGTGCCCCATGAAGTGCTGGGGAGGCAAGAGTGGCAGTGAGGTGGCCCTACCTTCCAGAGGTCCATAGTCTCTAAGGAGACAGAATATGGACAGACAGATGCTAGGACAGCACAGACAGGGCTAGAAATGTGGCATGAACAAAGTGCACATGGGCCCAGAGGTGAGAACAAGCACCCGCCTACTGAGAATGGGGCACTGTGAACATAAGGAACTCACTGCAGGCCGGCAAGGGGCAGAGCTGCCCCCTCCACCCCCCACAACGCCTTTGTTAAGTGATAGCCACCTCTTTGTAAGGCTCTCTGGTCCAGCTGAGGCAAGCAGAGACCCACCGGCAGCCAGAGAGTGACCACAGCAATGCACGTCCCTTGTGGGGGTGTGCAAAGGCCCTGAGCAGTTGGCATTGGGAAAAGGGACTGCCTTTCCCTCACAGCCCCATCTGGCCAGGCTTTCCAAAGCTGTCTGCTTCTCTCTGCTCCTACCCGGTCCCTCCCCTCCCCTGGCCCTCCTGTTTCTAAGGGTTTCAGAGTCACTGCTTCCACTACGAGGCTGGATGTGGAATCCTTCATTCTCCTGCTGACTCTGCTCCCCTTCCTCTGGCCCCATACACATCACACCCCTCTCAGCTCTGGCCTCTTCTCAGGGTGGCGGAAGTACAGAAAAGGAGCGTCAGGCATGGCCATATGTTCCCCAGAGACTGTACACCCTAGTAACCAGTCACCAGCTCCTGTGAGGACAAGGGCAGGTGTCAGGGACCCCAAGGGGTCCACCCAATCCCACATGGCACACGCATTCCCTGCCTCCACACCCAGGCTATCTCACACTGCTGATTAGATTTGGTCCCACACTGCTGTTAGCTTCCCTTGTGACTTGGAGACGTCTTCTTACGTTTGCCCAAGACAGACAGCTCCTGTTACGCAGAGGAGCATCAGCAAGCATTTGTATGGATTATAGTTTATCCCTTGTAACGGCTGCAGCCTCTTAAATTACCAGAATTTCTGAGACTGGTATTGGAATAAAGGCTCCATGTGTCACCACGTTGTATATTCCAAGTGACCTGATCCAAAGGTGGTACAGATTGGATGCTCTCTCCCTCACCAGAATAATTGTAAAATATTATGCTAATGACACATGCACATTGAGTGACGGCCACTGTACTCAGTGATCCTGTACGTGAGGACTGAGGTTTGATTGGTGATCGCAGGCCAGGGACTGAGAGTGTTGGCATGATGAAAACGTCAAGTTCAAGAGCAGAAGAAGAGTATCTTGGAGCTGCAGTCCTTGGTCTCTGCCTTCATGTGACAGGTGGTGAATGCAGAGGGAGAGGGCCTCTTGTCCAGGCCACTCCCATGATCTGCCTGGACTTCAACACACCCATTTTAGAACTGTAGGATAACAACTGCCACCAGAGTACCCTGTGAGCATCAGACACGGTCAGGTGCCACAGCCAAGTTTTGGAATGGATGCTGCTCCTTTGAAGACGTGGAAAATGGGATTATGGAAGGCAACCATTTTCATAGTTATACCAAAGGCAAGGTGGTCATGTACATGGCTACTCAAAGAGTGGTGCCCACAATCAGCAGCACCAGCCTGCTCTGGGACACACAGACCCCTGGCCCCACCATGGGCTACTGAGTCAGGACTGGGGCTTTCATAGGTGACTCATGCATAGGTGATGGTGTGGGAAGCACACTGCTATCCATGGAGCCCAGTCCCTGGTCTGGCAGGGACGAGGTGATCATGTGTAAGTCATCTTTCTTTTCTGTGCTTTCATTTTCTCATCTTGCAAAGGGGAGCCATTCATCTCTATGTATGTAACAGTAATGAGATAAGACACATGGTATTCAAATGCATCAAATTCAAAAACAAGTTCCAAGATGTCATAAAAAGTACACAGTGAAAGATGAAGTGGATATTATGCTCTAATAATGATTCTTTAATTTTACTACTGGTAAAGGAGCATGCTTTGAATAGCTTGGTGATACAGAGTCTCTTTCAACAAAACCTCACTCTCTGCAGGGGATGTAAGTACTCTCTAAAAGTTACATTGAGTAAAAACCCTCAAGGAGACAATTCAATTTCCAAATGTAAATTCTAGCAACGCGTTCGGGGAACACTATTGCTACTGTCCCCTGGTGAGCAATGAGGTTTCCTACAAAACGTGATTGCCTTTGACATTGTTGCTGTTCCAAGGAAGTGGTTTTTCAATGTTAAAAGAAGCTGCTTCCATCGGGACAGGATTTGTTCCTGTAAAGTTGAAAGTTTACGCTTGTTATGCATGAGTTTGAGGGAAGGAAGACAGAAATGACAGGGAAAAACATGGATGTTCAATGTCGTGTGGTTCTGAAGGGCTTGCTTCTGAGTCTTAATTATGGTCTGTCGTTTGTACGGAGTATGAGGTTCTGCCACAACCAAGAATGAAGGGTGCACCCCCTGGGGTCTTTTCCAGATGTATCCCTTCACCTTAAATCAATTCCTGCACCCAGTGAGCGAACCCCTCTGCAGTACTGAGCTAGGAAGAATCAGAACAGCAAACTCAAATTCTAGATATCTTGCTACAATGCAAAATTAGGATAGACAGCCATTATCAGCTTTTTAGAATAGTCAGCCATTATCAGCTTTTGATAGGCAAAACTGAGCAGGTGAAGTCATTCTAGAGAACGAACGCTCTGCACACGATTCTCTTTGTTTGGTATTTAAGGAGAGCTTCCTTGCAATAGTAAAAGTAAATTGTGGGTACTCAGCCATTAATTACATTTTTTCCCTTCAAAAGATGGTGTGGTATTCAGACGACACAGAAGCAAATGACCTGGAATTGTACTCCCTGTTGGATTAGAGTCCACCACAGTTTTGTGATCGATCAAAACCCTGATACTTTTCCTGGGTTTGCCATGGTTTCATCCACATACAGACTCCTAGCAAAGGCCAGCTGTCATTCTACAACATCCTTGTCAGCTGTGTGCTCAAGGACTTGGCCCAAGGCAAAGGGACTGTGTAGAGGGGCCTTTGCACTGGGGGGACTCCACCTGTGTGCTGGTTTCTGACCTTGGGCATCTATTCTTTCTGTGCCCCAGCTCTTCATTTATAAAATGGTTAGAACTAGATTATCCTTTAAAACCCAAATTTTATCATTTAAAGGGCAATCAGTCTTCTTGTGTACATGGGCCAGAGAGAGACATAGGATTTTTCCAGGTCTGGTCTAAGCTTTTGCTGGCATCAGCCACCCACAAGTAGGCAAGGACTGCCAGGGTTGGGCATACAGGGAACAGTGCAGTGGACACCCTGCACTGCTTACACGTTTCTCCATCTTCCACTGACCAAAGGAACTGCTCAAGGGAGTCACTCTCAGGCCCTGTTCTGCTTGTCACATGCAGAGGGTGAGGCACAACAGTAGCTGGCAATCCCACAGAACATTTTTCTGAGCTTTAAGCATGAATCCATCTTTTGTATTGGATGTGCCGCCCATCAGCAGGGTGTGTTTTAATTATTATTTTAATTTCATGTTGGCAGAAAGACACTGTCAGATAGTGCCCTTCAAGGGAATCTGTTACTTTGGGGGGCTGTTCACAGCTCTGTACTTTTGGCTCAATGCTTCTCAGCACATATTGGTTTCCCCCAAACTGTCCTCTGCGTGGTACTTACCCTACTGCTTGGGGGACTTGTGACACACTTGCCACTGCATCCATGCCTCCTGGGATGCCAGGAGCTGCACTGAAGGGAATGTCTAGAACGAGCAAACCCGGGGGATCAAGAAGAAATGCTGGATAGGACTTACACCAGGCAAGGAAGAATTAAAAGGAAGCTTCAGGCATCCATAATGGAAACACACAACTCACTTGGCTTCCTTTGAGTATTGGCTCTTTTTTACCAAGAACTAACTGAACTGATACATGTAGACAAATATTTTTGTTTTTTGTATATGTTTTTTTTTTGGGGGGGTTCAATCTTCCATAGCGATTATTCTTGGTAATAGCAATATGGTTCTCAGATCAAACATTCCTTCTTTTATGAGTTGAGATAGCCTGATGTTACAAGAGGCGAGTAAAATAGAATTCAAAGTTTAAAGTGGCCACACCAACAACATTACAGTATTGGTAATCTGGTTTGCATTTCGACTTCTGAAATATGATCCTATTTGAGAAGTTCTATAATTAATTTCTATAATTAGTTATAGAATCAGCCAAAACCACATAATCAGAACTCAACAAACCAAAAACCCCAAACTGCAAAATTAAAACAGTTGGCATATTTTTGTCTCTAAATAAATATTATAAATAATGAAATATTTATGAGAGTGGAAAGTATATATGAGTAATTATGAAGTCATCAAATCAGGCCATTTTGCACCTGAGTTGCCCCTCTGAAACTTGCAAGTCCTAGAAAGCTGTCATCCAAAGTCCACAGGGCTTGGCCTTTTCATTGTATTTATTCTGAAAGCTGCACACTGCTCTGATTTCACATAGATCTAAAATATGGTATTTATCCTGCATGTTCAGGTGGTAAAGCAATCAAGAAAAATATTTCGGTCCTTAGCAGCTTACCTCATTTTAAAGGGAATGCTGACTGGTAGGTCCATGCTGGCTGAGAGCTGCACGAAGGGTTAAAACATTACAGGTCCAAGTCGGGTAGCCATTATAAATGTTACCCAAATAAAAGCCAGAAACAGGAAGCCAAAAACCAGGTCCCTAAGGCAGGCATGTGTCTTAAATGATATCATTTGTCAAGTTTCCAGCATCTTGTGGTGGGGAGCACAAAAAGCAGGCCTGTGCCTTCCTGAGGACAGTACAGTCCCATTAGCTGCAGTGTTCCTCAAGCACCTAATGTAGGATTTCCACTTTAATAAGCAGCAGCTACTTGTCACGACACTTTCATGAAATAAACACTGAATGGAATACTAATGATCATTTCAGAGGCTCCATCTCACCCCTGAGAAACTTCATTCCATGGAGTCAGACAATAACAATTTATAAAAGAGATCCTGCAAAACTTCTGTTCTTTCTTTGCAAACTATCCCCTGGATTTTTTTTTTTTTAATGTTGAAGTCAGTTGATAGCAATAATCGTTGTCAAAGGGACTGGAAATTACATTGTTGGTATTTTTCATAGGCAAAACAGATCTGAAGAAGTAGCATTTAGCTTTTAAGATGTCCTGACTGGATCATACTGAATCTTTGGGATGCCATCCTTTCTCAAGAGATAGCTCCTTCCATCCCATCCTGCCTGGCCAGCAATCCAACACCCACCGAGCAGCGTGGGCCACACGGAACACTGAGAAATCATTCATCCACTGTGACTGCTCTGCCCTGGCCCCTTCTCTAAAACAAAGACTGACAACAGCCCTGAATTATGGACGCACTTTTTGTGATATGTAATACAGTTGAGAAGAAAGGTGCTGGGACCCTCACACCATTTCACCTCCCATTAGAGGCTGGTCTTGAACACTAATCCCAGAGGATGAAACTGGGGCTGAACTATGACCCTCAATTTACAAATCATTTTTCAAAAGAATGAAAAAAAAGGGTGAAAACATATTTTTGGTATTATCTGAATGGACAGAATCTTTCATGCTTGTTTTCTAAGAATAAGTGAAAACAGCATGCCCTGCAGTTTCTCAGTTTGGGGGACGGGGGACACATGAGGTTTTCAGATTATGCTTTATTTTAAACCCGGGTGTTTGAATTTTATTTTTACATAGCTGAATTTAGTATATTCCCTCAAAACACAATAAATTTCTATTCTGTAGCTTAGGGGATCCATCAGATAAAACGTTGGTCTTTCATCTTTATTACCCTACCATTAAAATGAAAGAAACCCGGACTCACTTCAGTTTCAGAGAGGCAATTGAGTTGGTAATGTCTTTAGTTCTGAGTCTTTACGGAGGGAGAAAGTGCATTATTGGGTAGATTTCACACGTCTATCTGCATAGGAAGCAACTAAGCCTCTCAGACATGTACTATGTTAAATTTAATAATATTCTTTGATTAGATTATTTTATTACAACATTTTTCCACTACCAGTCATTTCCTGGGCACAGTTACATTCATAAAAACCTGTCCCCCACCCTCTTTGTTTGGGGATCGAAGAGCAAGGCAAAGTCTCTTTCTGTGTTGCTTCAGCTGTTAGACCTGAAAGGGACAGATTAATAACCAAGCACCACAGTGGACAAGCCTTTCTTGTCCAGTAGCCCTTTGCTATGACGAGGACACAAAGAGCCTCACATCAGGCTGCTACCCTTCTTCATAACTCAAAAGCGTCACAGTGGCGATGGCCTCCAGTGCTATTTGTCTTTAGTGCAGTTGTGACACTTCGGCATGATCCATAATTTGGTAGCTATTTACCGTGACATTTCCCTTCAGTGCAGGCATAACATTCAGTGAAGCCATTATTTGGTTCCATTTACCATATAAATTGTATTGTTGTGCATGCATGCTGGCAGCTACATTAGGTACCTGAAAATGAGTAAATCTCGTAACACAGATGCCAACAGTTAGGATTTCCTTGCCCCTCAGATGCAAGGAAAGGATGAAATCTGGCCCCCAGCTTCCTGGAGCATCTTTAACTCAGCTCATATTAATTGAGGACGTTGGATGTACTGAAACCCAAGACTCTGAAAAATAACCCGGTGGACTTCACCTTGCACTGGAAAGGCACTGTTGGGATTTTGACTTCATGATGAAGGTGGCAGCAGCGTTTGGGCTTTGAAGGTGAAGGACCAGTGGGCCAGCTATGGCATGATCGGGAGAGAAGGGCACACATCACAGTTACCTTTTGCATGTGGTTTACAGACGTGTGTGAACCATGAGGTGACTGGCACAAAAGGTGATTCATTCCACCAGAACACTGGAGAAGTGAAGGGGGAACTCAGGCTGCTGAGATCAGTTTCCACAACCAGAGATCAAAGACGACTTAGGTCTCTGTAGTGCATGGAGCCGTGTGACTTGAGTATGCAGGAACAGGAAGAGTACTGTGTTCTGTGCTGTGGTATATGCGTCTGTGAAAAGAGCATATCTATCTTTTTTCCCTTTCTTGTGCATATACTAATTTTTAAAAAGCCTTCTTAATTCTGTAGTACCCCTTTCTAAAACCTTTCTGTCTATATGTAAGTTTCCAATACCAATTTGTTTCTTAAAAGAAAAGGGAGTTTTTCTACTCCACATGTCTTACCACGATGACTGTGTATAATAACAGATACCTCTCTAAGATACATCTGTGTTTGCTGAATCATTTTTCTCATACCTTAGCAAGCTCAAATTTTGGGGAGAATTCTCCCCCAAATGTCTAGTTAGATAGTTGGTTAGTGATTTATGGAAAAAAAGAGGCTATTTCCTGAGCACATGGGCTGTGAAAATACATGGCTGCCTTTTGCTAACCTCTCACTTGTGAACCACCTATCAGCACAAGAGCAAGCTCTCCCAGAGCAGAGAAGACTTTGTGAACTATTCTCAAGACTGATTTTAAAACCTCATCAAGCTGAGGACATACTGATTCCATCAGGTCCTGCATCAGGAATTAATTTACTTCCCTGGAACAATAAAATCTGGAATGAGACCGTCCATGAGTAAAGAATCGAATATAACCGTTTTACCTCTTAGCCACAGAGGGAACTTTTATTGGAATTTTTTTTTCCAAGGTAGAAGCAGGGTGTGTGTGTATGGGGGATTATTTATTAACACCTTACTTTTGTTTAAGAATGTTATATCCATTACCAACTAAAAATAAATTGATTTGAGTAATTCTGAGGCATAAAGGGGTCGTTTTCTTTTTCCTTTGATTTGTATCATTGTTCTATTTTCACAGCTTACTGTTGACAGAGTGAGGTAATTCAACTACAATTTTTCCAGTGTTTTTCCCCATGTACATATAATCGACAGCCCGGAATATGGAGTCCAGGCCAGTGAACCTGCCCTCTGGAGACAGGTCTCCCAGGTCCACCTCGCAGATCAGGTCCCCACCTGCATACAGCTTGAGCAAGTGCTCCATGGCTGCCTGGTACTTGGAGAAATAATGGTTCAGGAAGAAGCCATGGATGCTGGCTGATTTCCTGAGCAGTTTGCCTGGCAATGTTGCTGCTTTCACAGGTGAAAAGCCAGTGGGACTTTGGTAGCCAGAGATAAACCCAATCACTACCAAGCGCCCTTTGGTGGCCAATGCGTTTACAGCCAGGTCAAACATGGCTCCCCCAACAGATTCATAGACCACATCAACACCTTCTGGATACTCCTGCTTGAGCACCGTTGCCACCGGCTCAGTTTTGTAGTTGATAGGACGATCGCATCCAATGGATTTCAGAAAAGCAGACTTCTCTTCAGAGGAGCAAGTTCCAATTACATGGCACTTTGCCTTCTTTGAAAGCTGCACAGCAAACTGGCCCGTCCCCCCAGCTGCTGCTGTCACCAAAACTTTCTTCCCTTCTGACAGTTCTCCAAGCTCATTCAGGCTGATATATGCAGTGGTGCCACTTACCAGCAGGGTGAGATACTCTGGTTTCACTGAAGGCACTGGAGTCGCACTTCTGGCAGGCACAACTGTGTACTCAGCAAAGGAACCAGATCCCATGTAAGCCACAGCCTGGCCCACTGTGTACCTGGCACTAGCGGAGAGGCCTAAGGCCACTACTTCACCAATCCCTTCAAAACCTATGTCAAAGGGGGGCTTCACCGATGGGTCATAGCGGCCAGCTGAATAGTTTATGTCCGAGGCGTTAATCCCAACAAATCTAGAAGAAAACAAACAAACATGTTAAGATGGTTTTTATTGGTTAAGGAAAAGCAATCTGTCTAATTCCAGTGACTGTGGAGAAGTTGGTGAGCTACAGGATCTGATAGAGTTCGAGAAAATTAGTCCTGTTGAAAAAAATCTACCAAGTATTACTTTATTTATTTTTTTGTGGTGGCACTGGGGTTTGAACTCAGGGTCTCATGCTTGCGAGGCAGGCGCTCTATCACTTGAGCCACTCCACCAGCCCCAAGTATTACTTTGACAGTGATCTTCATTTAGAGTTTTGGCCCGCTTTATTCTTTCATTATTTGGGAATAATTTCATATCACTTTAATCAGCAAGAGGTTTATTTCACATACCTTTACTTCTCTTTCAAAAGGAGAAATAAGGAAAAAAAGTCGGGAAGCCCTTATGATATACAAACTTCAGGAGCACTCTGAGTTGGAAATTAACTGCTCTCTTAACAAAGATATCAAAAACAACACTGGGTTAAAATATATCCAAAGAAGAACACGTGTATTGATTCTGGCAACAATTTAACACTTCAGATAATAACAGTAATGACAAATGATATTATTAAAGATTGATGGAAGCAGCAAAGTTGCTACATGTTACTGCCCGGGTTGTTGGAAAAGGCTACAGCAAATTTTGTCTCTGGTGTAAGGGTATCCAGTGTGAAAACACGTATTTTGATGAATTCAACGAAAATTGGGAAGAATGATTTTTACGGAACACTCAACATTTCACAGTCCCCTTTCAGATGAAAAGCAAAGCAAATCGTCATTGTGTTTTTCCTCAACAAGAAGCAGAGATAGAACGCGATTAATACCAGATGATTACTTTCATTATGGTATACAGGGTCACTTTAATTGTGAGGCCAGTATTTCTCCAGCCCTTTTTTCATCAGAGGATACCTCATAACAAAAATATCCTGATAAGCAGAGGAAAAAAAGCCATCTACTAAGAATGTCAGGAGGTGACTTTGACACATAGGGGAGTACCCCAAAAATGTCATTTTCCCCTGTAATGAAATGAAAAGATGGTAGTACCTGGTGTGTGTGTGGGGGGGGGGGGAAGCTGGTAAGTAGGTTGCTTTAAAAGAATTCACTTTTAATTTAACTTAATAAACCAAACCTGTGTAAGAGTACACTTTCACTGTATATGGGTAACACTTTGCACTTACAAATTTCCTGTGCATCTTTACATATTGTGAAAACAAGGAAATGGAAAATTATCTTATTTCAAGCTGCCTTCAAAGTCAGTTCACCATGGCCCCAGTAACATGCTACCGAATTCGGTACCCACTATGATGTTCAATAATGAGAACTGGGAAAAATGAGTTTGGCTCTTTTTTCATGTGGCATTTAATACCAAGATTCCTACATTCTATTTTTAGAGAAGCCTTTAAAAAATATCTAGATGTATACCATTTTCCCTTTAAATTTACACAATTCTCAAGGCCTGGCCTTTTCTGAAAAGGGCTAGCTTCCAGGACTTTGCTTCTGGACTTCAGAGAGCCTACCCAGGGCAGAGCCCAGCTGGAGCGCATCTCCGAGACCAGCCTTAGGCAGTAAAGCTGACTCCAGGAAATGCGCCCGCAGGGGTGGAAACCATGGCAGAGTTTGCTTAGAGGTGGGGGGACAGGGGCCCAACCGCCAGTTGCTCTCCGCGCTCCTTCGCCCACAGTTAACCCCTTCCTGTGCCCTCTCCCACTCGGGGCTGATCCCCCTCTGGCTTCTCGCAGACCCAAGCCCGGTGGCCGCTCCTCCGCGGGGAACCCGGGACTTGGGGTCCAATCAACGCCCCTGAGGCAGCCAGCCCGCGTCCTCCCCACCTGGGAACCCGCGCGCCCTGGTTCGGGGGAGGCCCCGCAGGACACAGACCCAACGCCTCTTCTCCTCCGCCCCCAGCGACCGCTTGCCACCTCCTTGGAAGAAGTGGAGAGACCGCGCAGGGCGCGCTCGCCCAGGAGCGAGGGGAGGGCGCAGCCGTGCAGGGCGTGGGCAGCAGAGGCCAAGTTTGGAGGGGAGGCCGTGGGCTCTGCTGGGAGCAGCAGCAGCAGCGAGGGTTTGCGCGGGACTTTGCTAGAAAAACCCCAGCGATCGCCGTGGTTACCATCTCTGGCAAGCGCCGGAGCTGCCCCGCAGGCCCGCCAGCCGTGTCCAGCTCAGCTCGCGCCTCCCCTGCGGCGCCCTGGCCAGCGTGCCCGCGCCACGTGTGGGCGCTTCGGGGGTTCGTCTCCCTCGGAAGTGCCGGGCAGCCGCCCGCGACTGACCTGTGCGAGCCCGCGGCCTCCCCACCGTCACCGCGGGGAGAGACATCAATGACCCCTCGTCCCGCGAGGGCTGGGGACGTCGCCCAGATCCGCCATCGCGGTCTCGGCTTCCCGGCCGCACGGAGTGCTGGAGGCCCACGCCCTCGGTCCCCGCGCGGTCAAGATTCTTCCAAGCCCTGGAAAGGCCGCGATGGAGCGCAGCGGCGGCTGGACCTTGACCTTGCTACGTGCACCCCCGGTTCCCCCTCCCCAAGCCCTGCCTTCTTCTAAATCGTCCGCGTCGTCGGGGAAGGAGGCTCTCTCTGGCTGTTGGCGACAGCTCGCGGCTTCTCGGCCCCGCACACCGCGCTCTCTCCCGCACACCCCGCCTTGACGCCGTGTCGCCGCTGGCGGGGCCCCGCCACGGCTTAGGTCGCACTTCGGTCCTTACCTGGACTTGGGGAAGAAGCTGCGGGAAGGTCGCGAGCCGGAGCCTTCTGCTCCACCATAGACAAGTTCAAGGGCAGCGGGCTCAGAGGGAGAGGGGTCCAGTTCGGGAAGCGAGGACGGAAGGGGGAGCGAGTCACAAAAAGACAGAAAAGCCTCTGGGAAGGAAGCGTGCGTTTCGAGACTCTTCCTGCACCCCCTTTAATTGAAAATGTGTGTTTGTAATGAGTGCAGGATCCTAGCAATCCAGCAATCCGACGGGTGGACCTACTGAAAAGACAAAAATCCACAGAGCCCCCCCCCCACAAGAAAAATAAATGAGACCGGTGCGGGCGTTCCCTAAATATATACCCTTCCAAAGCCTCGCGGCTTTTTATACTAAACAGTGCCGAACCTCTTCGTTACGTTTATTGTGAAACAGGGCGACCCTGCAGAGGGGGAGGAAAACACGTTCCTTTGAACAAACACCAAATGGGAAGATTCAAGGCCACAGCAAACGCCTTCAACACTGGAGGACAAAACAAAAGTCGTCAAAACCATACTTTCCTCAAAAAAAAAAAAAATCAATTAAAAAAAAGTAAAGAAAAAAAATCTCGGCCTGGAGACCGCACAGAAATATTTCATCCTCCCGTGAGCAACAAACCGTTTATCAAGTGCGCCTTCCCCACCCCCCACTTCTCTTCGCCATTTCTACAAACTCTTTGCTCCATTTTCTTACACTTGAGCAGAAAATCGTTAGAAATATTTGGAAACGAAGTAATCTGTCACCCTCTTACGAAAAAGCTAAAAATAGCACAGAAACCGACTTGACCTGGTGGTGCCTCTCTCCCTTTTTTCAAGGGCTGAGCAGAAGGCAAGACAGGAACTTGTCTTGGATGCATGAAACGGGAAGGTGAGGACTGGATGAAAGACCACCAATTATACATTCTGGAGGGGTTATCTGCCCCTTCTCCCACCTTTCCTCAGTGGTAAACTTTCTTATCCTAAATCCATATCTGCCTTACAAGCACTTCCCTCCTTGTGAATGAAGAATTTGTATTTTTTTAGCTGCAGTGAGATAGTTCACTGAAAGAACAAAGTCAGTCGGAGCACAATTAATACCTCCAAAACACCCGACCCCCCCAACAAGTGAATTTGGGCTTGGGCTTAATATCCATTCATTCCAGAGGAGAATATATTATGCTAAAAATGAGAATCGCTTGCATAAAATTTTCATGCAATTAGCACTGCTTAGAGGATATTTGGTACTGGATTAAAAGGAACTGAACTGCAGTGAATTACAAAACCTCTATTCCAAAAAAAAAAAAAAAAAAAACCGGTAAAGTGCTGGTCTATGGACCTTGTTTGCAAGAATAAAGACCGTCCGTCCCTCAGCTCTGGTAGCGGGCTCCTCGACCGAATAGCGAGGAGGAGGCAAGAATTCTGGCCCCCTTGCAACACACACAAAACTGGCTTTTTTTTTTTTCCTGTTGCAGATTCAAGGTAGAAGTTAGAGGTCAAGTTGTTCATCTAAATATTGTACTTATATTAAAGGGATTCTTGGATATGTGAAAGGAAAAAAAAAAAAAAGAGAGAGAGGCGTAGATTTTAAAACAACCCAAATTTTTGAGCTCACAATTTGGGAGCCTGCGCTCCTACCACTGAATTCAGGGACCAACATTGCTCCCTGCGTCAGGACCAACACCGGTGACCCGGGGTACCCAACTGCGCTGCCGAGACACAGCAGCCATTTGGGGAAGGAGAAGGGAGGGGGCTAGGGCGATAGCAAACTGGAAAGGACAGCGGTGGCCAAGAGAAGACACCCCGAGTTACCACTGGCAGGTGGAGAGGCCCAGCCCGGAGAGGCCCAGAGCCCCGGGAAGCCAGCAGAGCAACCTCTACCGGCAGGGTCCTTCCACCCGCTGTGGTTCTTAGTTCTCTAACTTCCCACCTTCTCCTGCCTGTCTCCTTGGGGCGCCCCCTCTCCATTTCCCACCTGTTTCCAGAAGGAATCTTATTCAAGCAGTTGCGTGTTTATATATTAGTATTTACATTCAACACTATATCACAAAAAAATAAAATTTAAAACGCCTACGTGGAACTCACCCCCCCTCCCAATAGTTGGCTTGGACAGCTTTTCAGTCCGGCCCCATCTCAACTTCTAAGCAAATCACCGGTGCGCTCTGGATGTTCCAGGTAAACACACACTCAAGCCCTGCTTTTTCACTTGTCAGAGTGGGAGTCCTTAGTCACGGCTTCAGTGAATGCCTAAAGCAAGGACGGACAGACGGACGGACACACACACACACACACACACACACGCTGCCCCTTACAGCAAAGCACTCCCTACTCACCCCCACCACTCAGTCCCACCCACTCCTCACTCATTAACTAGGGTTCCAACAGGTTTCCAAAAGTTTCATATGGTGATCAACCTTCTTGCTCAACAGTCTTGTTTGGAGGGCTGATAGGAATCTCTAAATCCCACTGAGTAAGGGTAGCCTCAGTCTACTTGGGCACGTACGTTTTGTCCTTCAAACCTTGCAGGGCACTTACAATACTTTCTGGCACACAATTTACAGCCAGAACTAAATCCTCCCTTCCACAATTTTATTCAACCTGAATCATGCCATGCTGGAACCACAGGGATGGGGCTTAGCAGGCCAAAGGGCATAGAGGAGCCCCTGGCCGGCTAGGGGGGCAAAGGGGACGCGGCACAGACTCCAGCCCGCATGGCTCCGACAGGGAGGTCTCTTTCCTTCGGTCGCTTCTCCGCTTACTAAAGATTAGTGAGGTGGAAAGACATTAAGGTAGGGAGTGTGGGGTGGAAAAAGACAGAAGGTCTAACAACAACCCACAACCCGAGTGTCACCGAATGTCTGCAAAGCATGCAGGCAAATGCAGCCGTGCTTCTGCCCAGCCCTGGCCCTACTCCCTGGGACACGAGCCACGCGCCTGTCCTTGCACTCAGGGGACAGACAACAGTCATACAGCACTGACAACAGGCAGACTACCACAGCAAGGTGCACAGCAACACACCCAAGACAGGCTCAGCCAAAGGGAGAAGGTTGCCAGTCTTGAGGGAACCCGAAAAGCTACTTGGGTCCCAGGCCCCCTTCCTCCAAAGCAGGTTTACCTAAACGTCGCAGTTTTGTGTCCGGGCTGTTTCTGCTCCACTACAGATTATGTCATCGCAGGAACCGTGGGTGCGCGCGGGTGGCCCGGGCGGGGAGCCTCCCTTTCTGGGTCCCGTCGGTTTTATTTAGGGAGCGGGAGGGGGAGGAGAGAGGGCTGGGGGAGGGGAGGGGAATCCCAAATTAAAATAACCCCCAGTTACGGGGACGTTCGGTGGCTCGGATATTCACACCAGCAAGTCACATTACATTCGCCTTCGCCAGATGGCGGCGGGTTCAACTTCCCGGGATCTCGCAAAGTCAGGCTGTGCGCCCGAGCGCGCGCCGCAGTGTGGGCACGCGGGCGGCCCGGGACAGCCGCTAGCAGCGGGGCTGCGCGAGCCGGGGACCGGGGCGGGGGCGCGCGCCGGGCTCACCGGTTTCGGACGAGGAGGTCTCCGTCCCCGGGGAGCGGCACCGGGCAGTCCCGGCGCAGGGTGACGGCCTCGCGGAAGTTGGGGCTCAGCCGGGTCACCACCAGCTTCTGCATGGTTTTGGGGATGGCGGAGCCCTGGAAGTCCAAGAAGTGGCGGGCATACGACATGTCCACGATGGCTCGGGCCCCAACAGGCGCCAGGCGTAGCATGGCCCGCGCTCGCTTCCGCCGGCTGTCTGCGCCGCCTTTGGCCGGGGTAAAGGCCAGCCCGGGCCGCTCGGCTCGGCTCGGCGCAGGCGGGTCCGCCCCTCCTCCGGCCCGCGCCCTCCCCTCGGCTCCCCCCCTTTCCCACGACGCCCGGGTCTCGCCCCCGCCCCCCGGCCCTGCAGTGCGCTTTGCCCGGCGTCGCCGCAGCCCCGGCGGAACCCCGGCGCGCCAGCCCTCGGCCCCGGCCCGGCACCGCGGTCACCGGGCCGCTGCTCCTTTAATCTTTTTGTTTTGGTTTGAATCTGCTCGGCGCAGACTGGCCAGGGATCCTCTCCGCCCTCCCCCTTCCTCCCGGCGCGGGAGAGGCACCGGATATCCCCACCCTCTCCACGCTCTAAAGCCGGATTTGACTCCTCCAACAGGGGGGCGGCGAGCGAGGGGGCCCGTGCTCGGGCGATCGCCGCGGCCCCGAGTGGCGGCGGTCCCGGGCGTCCCCGAGCGGCGCGACGCGGCGCCGGGCGGCCGGCTCAGGCGCCTCCCCTTCCCGTGCGAAGCGTTCACTTCCTTGCAAGGTGGTACGAATCAACCCCGAGCGCGGCCGGGGCGGCGGGGCACGGCCGGGGCCTGGGCCATGCCGGGAGCCCCGCAGCCAGTGCTCGCGCACCAGCACCCCCAGCGGGCCGGGGGAGCCCGCTGCACCCTGCGCCCCGGACCCAGGGCCTCCTGTTCCCGGAGCGCCTCGCCCGCGCCTGTGCCCTAAGTCTGTCCCGTGCAAGTTGCACGAACTAAGCCATTTTATTTACCTTGGCCTAGATTTCGTGGTTTTCCACGGATGTTTTAAGTACCTCCACAGGACGGTTACAGGTTTCCCATTGGGAGAGAACACATACTGAAGCAGGAGGACGGAATTCCCAGAGCACACAAACATTTTAAAGTTCTAGGTGGGACTGCCAAGGGGCTTAGTGGGACTGGAGACGTTGTGATGATGTATGAAGACCTCATTTTCTCAACCAGCTGGGAAGATCTGTCCTTCCATGGGGTCAATGTTCTAACTGTGTGCATTAGCGAAATAATTCATTTTTTTATAGAGGGCCAAATTAAATGTTTCCACGTTTGTCTGTGATGAGCTAAGTTCACCTTTAAATTCCTAGTAAGGTGTGTATTTTAATTTAAAAAA